>NC_060130.1:924686492-925026075 GCF_021461395.2 Schistocerca americana
AACCTGCGACCGTAGCGGTCGCTCGGCTCCAGACTGTAGCGCCTAGAATCGCTCGGCCACCCCGGCCGGCTGAAGTCACATCATTCTTCATCTTCTGGAAGTAGTTTTTCCTGTACTGAATGTAAGCTTCCATAGCATGAAATTTTAATCAACACATTCCAGAAGCATCGAAATACTGGAGTATCAGTTTGCTAGTGTTCGGTAGACGTTCTTGGTTTAGCACTTATGTCAGTGTAATTTGCTAAATTAGATAACTGTTATTACTCAACTTACTGAACTTACTATATAAAAAATAAAGAAAAGGCGAACAATTTCACGGAAACTAGCGAAACTAAGGCTTAAGGCATGTCCTGCTGCCCCATACGTCTTTCACGGCGCAACTACCTCTTATTTGTATCAAACATTACTTGAAAATATAGACGCATTAAAGGAATACGGAGTGGTACTCGTTCCTCTAGAGGGGTTGAAGAACATATTTCAGAAGTTCGAATTAACTGGAGATGTGGGAATTGCTCCTGGGAGAGACCGACGCCGAATTGCGCCACAAATTGATAAAAAGAAGTTACTGTTACCATGGCGGAGAAAGCTGGACGCAACGTGCGATCTTCAAACACTTCGCAAGCTGTGTCACGACAACCATAATATTCCATATTCCACCGTTCTAAAAGTTTTGGAGCAACTGTGAAGTGTTATCTCTACTGCGCTTCCGGCTATCGTGGATGCATATGGTCGTCACATTGAGCAACGGTTGTAACTGGGAACGTAAACATGGTACACAGCTAAAAAATACTACTCTTTCGTGTGGTAATCAAAATGTGTTGCTTTCAATGGATTGTTCGTTATTTCTCTTTCGCACGTCCTTACAAATGATTCCACAAAGTATCACTGACCTTCGATAACTCGTTTCTCATGGGGGCGCTCTCAGGTAGATAAAGTTTAATTATAACCACACTGTATCTTATTACGAAGAATAAAAAGCGTTTATAGTGCAAGTGTATATGGTCGTCATAAGACAACTCCCGTATGACTCTACCGCAGCTGGTATATGAGATGAACTGACCATTCGCGGTGTCACAATACTAGACAACGTAGCGTATAGACGTCTTTTTATGGTGACCAGTTTTTCTTGAGGGCGTTTAATACGATTACCACGCTATTTACACGAGGATAAAGCATTTGTCGTTTGAAATCGATCAAAAGTCGCGAAAAAATATTAAATATAGCTGATTTGACAAAAAGATTAGTAATGAATAGGAATAAATAGCTTTTATGCTCCGTAATAAAATTTTGCTTAGTAGATGAACGCCTGAAGGAGTATTTTGAAATTTTGGCCTCTCTAGGATTAAGTGGTTAGGTACAAGCAGATAACATGGAATTTTTTTTCGGCAAACGGTTACAGAGAATTGAAGAATAATCACTATTTCTCTCAGAAACATGTTAAGAACGTCAGAAAGTTTCACTGTCTAAAGTGGCACGTATACTATTCCCATCGCTTACGCACTTAGAAGTCCATTTCCAATTTCGTACAATCCATTTTTAATTTCGTACAGTACTTATGAAATACTTATAAAGCTTCATGTCTTGTTTAATGGCGATTCGCTATTTTCACTTTTATATAGCGTTCGTTTGGTTTTAACTAAGACATTAGAAGTGCGATTCTTTTTCGTGTGCCTTAAAGAAATGCCAACAAAAACAATGCAACGCATACACTTTAATGTTGATTTTACGGAGTTTCCTTTCCCTGTGGCAGCTAACCTCGATGCACAATACCAGTTGAAGAAGTAGTAGTAGCAGTAGAACTAAAAATGTCCCTTCACATTATTTCATTATTTTAAGAAAATTAATATCACTGGTATTTCTTGATATAGCATTGTGGTAAAGAAAATTCTGCGTTTTTTCTTAATATGTGAGACTAAATATGAGGAGATTGCACCACAACATGCCCAGAGTATGCAGATCGCCATCTTTCCAACTTCGAGAAAGTTCAAATCATTGGCACAAGGAGCATGGGAGAATGATAATGGACATATCGCACAGACAGTTAGCTGCAGAATGATCGACGAGGAAGTGAGTGCATCACATACAGTCCACTGCCCTGAGATTGGCAATATGTACAGTTCACTTCTCAAGTTTCAAGAAAAATTCAATATATTACCTCCATTTCTAAGCAGCAGTTTTTGATCTAACATGCATCAAATGCAAACTCATAGCGACCTCTCTTTTCCATTCGCATTCCGCACAGTTCCTTACTAAATTTTGAAACATCACACTAACTATGACCGTTAAGGAAATGGTAGTCAGCTCAACATGAAGCTGACGCTTGAGGCTATGAGGTGTGTGAGGATCAATCCTTTTTACCGAATAGTTTCTCTGAAATCGTTTGAGAATTGTTGCAGCGCAATCGGCGTGCGCACGCACCTGTTCCCACGCCGTAGACGAGGCAGGCAGAGAATGTTTCGTTCATAACAGACCAAGTTCACAGCTCAGTCGGCGACAGGCAACGGTGGGTGGGGGGTAGCTGCCCTTTCGGAACACAGGGGTGGAGTCGCCCAGCACTGAGAACGAGAATCCGTTTCTGTGCATGGGCCAAGTTCTCCTGTACGAACTCTACCAAGACGACCAGTCTTGCTACAGTACAGGACTTTAAATCATGACGATCGTTTCTGTAAATTCAATCCTGAACTATCATTTGCAGAAGTAAAATTTTCGGGTGTCAGGCCTGTCCAGCTATTTTATTTTTGTGCTCTATTTTCCGACAACTGGACGAGTCGACTCTGTCAGGTACTGCCATCGATAATCTACGAGTTGTTTCTTGTCTCTCCTCTGACCAGGTTACACCTACATGAGACGTATTCGCATTTGCGAATATGGACAACCATCAGCTGTACGACGGAATGACGACAATGAAAATTTTGGCCGGACGGGGCTCTAACATGGATTTCCCGCTTATCGCTAGCGGTCGCCCTACCATTAGGCTATCCGAGCGGACACTGTGCATTCGACTTTCAATTAAAATGTCTCCCCTGTTCGGAAATATACATAATGGATGCAAGAATAGAGGCTGTAGACACGTGATTGAACACATGTGAAGGTTATAACAAAAACAAACGTGCTTTTCATTTATTAAAATGTTGTTCTACCAAGAACCGACGGAAGATTCAGTTAACATAGTAGATATATAGTAAATAATATCATAAGGACAGCTGTAGGCGTTTCATTTTACTATATATAGGAAAGCTCGAGGCTCTTCGCGAGTCATGCTCGGATAGCCTAACAGTAGGGCGATCGCTCGCGTTAAGCAGGAAATACAGATTCTAGTCCAGTCAGGTATAAATTTTCAGTGTCGTCATTCCATTACACTACGATAGTTGGCCATATTTCATAACGGCTGCAGTGGCCGCAATGCCTGTTCATAAGGACATGCATGCATGTCCGAAGGAATATTGCATCCTACCTTGGAACACCACGGGCACTGTGATCCCGTAGGTTACATCTACGTCTATACTATGCAAACCACATTACGGTATGTGGAAGAGGGAACTTCTGGTACTGCTATATTTTCTTTCCTTTCCTGTTCCATTCACGAATGGCACTTGGGAAAAAACAATATTTGTATAGCTACGTATGAGCTCTAATTTTTCTGATTTTTCTTTTTTCGTCGTAGTCATTTCGCTAGATGTGAGAAAATAATATGTTGCCCGACTCTTCTTGCAACTTATGCTCTCAAAATTTCTCTGTGATGAACAATGCCTCCATTGTAGCGTCCTGCCAGTTGAGGTTTTGAGTGTATCCATAACGCTCTCCGCCAAGTATACGATCTCGTGACGGCACGCACTGCTCTTCATTAGATCTTTTCTGTCTCTTCTATTCCTACTATTTTGTAAGGGTCCCATACTGATGAGTAATACTCAAGAATCTGCCGAACTAATTTTTTGCAGGCCACTTTATCTTGATTGAGTTACATTTCCTTAAGATTCTTCCGATGAATCTGTCTGACATCTATCTTCCCTACTATTTGTTTTATGTGGTCATTCCACTTTAGATCGCTCCGGATGGATATTCATAGCTATTTTACGATAATTACTATTTACAGTGATTTGTCGCCTATAGTTTAATCGAACAGCAATAGATCTCTTCACCAATTTATGCCCAATACGTTACTTTTATTTACATTCAGGGTCAATTGACAGTCCCTGCATCAATCTTTGATTCTCCGCATGTCTTTCTGTATCTCGCTGCAGTCTTCTGGCGTTGCAATCGTCGTATATAAGACAACAGTATAGTCCATGAGTAGCCTTACGGAGCCACCAATGTTATCATTATTACAAACTGTAAACTGTAGCGGCCCTATTATACTCTCTTAAGGGTTTTCCGTAATTACTTTACATTCCTAGGTTTTGTTGCGTTGAGAACGACGTACTGAGTTCGTCCCGCATTGAAGTCCTGTATCTAATTACAAAGCTGATCTGATACTCGGTAAGCTATTAATTTGTTCACTAAACAACAGTGCCGAACTGTTTGGAATTCCTTCCGGAAGTCAAGAAACATGACGTCAACCTGAGGGTCATTATCTACGGCGTCATGAGTCTCATCAACGAACAGAGACATCTGAGTTGAGCAAGATCTCTCTTTGCGGAATCCATATAAATTTTTGTGGCGGAGATTTTAGTTCTGTAAAACCATCATAATACGTGAACATAAAATATGTCTTATAATTATACAACAGATTGGCAACAGCGATCTAGGTCTATAGTTATGCACGTCTGTCCGACAATCTTTGTTGAAAACTGTAATAGCCAGTGCTTTTTTCCTATCGATAGGTTGCTCCAGTGACTTATGACAAACTATTGCTTGAAGGGGAGGAAGTTCTTTCATTAAATCTTCGTATAGCCTTACTGGTATCTAATCCGGTCGAGTTGCCTTTCCACTGTTGTATATTTTTAGTTGATTTTCTGTTCCACGCTCGTTTATCTCAGTACGAGTAAATGCCATTTTGGAATTCGTGCGATGATCAAAAGGAGGAACCGTGTTACGATCTTGCACTGTCAAACAATTTCGGAAGACCGAATTCAGTATTACGGCCTTCTATCTGTGATGTTCACCTCTGTAGCTGAGTGGTCAGCGGGGCAGAATTCCGTGCGAGTGGCCCGGCTTCGATTCCCGGCCAGGTCGGAGATTTTCTCCGCTCGGGAACTGGGTATTGTGTTGTCTTCATTATCATTTCATCCTCATCGACACGCAAGTTGCCGAAGAGGCGTCATGTAAAAAGACTTGCACTGGGCGAACGGTATACCTTACGGGCGGCCGTAGCCCCACACACACATTCATTCATTTATTCATTCAATCAATATCTCTGTGATCTTCTGTTTCGGTGCCAATATGGGCACTAAGCCACTGAACAGATGACGTCGATCCGCTTACTGACTTTACATAAGATCAAAACTTCTTAGAAGTTTTAGTCAGATCGGTTGAAGAAAGTTTGAAATTCCTTGGATGCTTCTCGCATCACTCTTCTCACGCTCATTTTGGTTTCATTTAGCTTCTTTTTCCCTACTAATTTTTACATCGCTTAACTCTGAGATTCTGTCTTTGACTTGGTGTCAACTTTCTAATACGGTCACTTAACCACATCAGGTCTTTTACGTCCCTCACAACGTTGCTGGGCACATGATTGTCTAATTACTATATTATAAATTATTTCGAGTTTTATATTTTTTTCTCCACATCCTCGTTCTTAGAGCTAAAAACTTGATGTTGACAACGTAGATATTTTGCAATATGTCATTTAACATGACTCGTACAGATCGCTTCTTGTCCGCAGCTCGTGGTCGTGCGGTAGCGTTCTCGCTTCCCGCGCCCGGGTTCCTGGGTTCGATTCCCGGCGGGGTCAGGGATTTTCTCTGCCTCGTGATGACTGGGTGTTGTGTGCTGTCCTTAGGTTAGTTAGGTTTAAGTAGTTCTAAGTTCTAGGGGACTGATGACCATAGATGTTAAGTCCCATATTGCTCAGAGCTATTTTTTGATCGCTTCTCAGTCCTGTACCAGTTCAGTTACATTTTATTTCATATACAATGTGAACATTACTGATTGTTAGGTTCTTACGCTACGTTCCGTATTCAGAGACATCCCTTGTTTTCTGCAGACTTGTGACAAAGGTTTGCTCAAGAATCGGGTGGCATCCTGAGTTGCTACCGAGGACTTGCTTGGCGTATTATCAAGTTGCCGCTTCTGGGAGTTAATCCCTGACGTGGATCGACAATGGTGCCTTAAGCTTCGAAGTGACCACATGAGATGTACCTAGTAGCTACTTAGCATGGATGTCTACAAGACTCCTGACTTTCCATTCCTACGAAATGTGAGAAATTTAGCGCCATATCAACAGTATTTCTGTTCGAAGTATCCTGTGTATTGCCTCACTTTCTAGATACTGTGAGTGCTACGTCCTCCAATAGAGGAAGACAGTTAAAGCTTTGTACCAACCTAGTAAATGGTTTATACGTATTTGAACGTCATAAGCCGGCCGAAGTGGCCGCGCGGTTCTGGCGCTGCAGTCTGGAACCGCGAGACCGCTACGGTCGCAGGTTCGAATCCTGCCTCGGGCATGGACGTGTGTGCTGTCCTTAGGTTAGTTAGGTTTAACTAGTTCTAAGTTCTAGTGGACTAATGACCTCAGCAGTTGAGTCCCATAGTGCTCAGAGCCATTTGAACCATTTTGAACGTCATAACAGGGAAACTTTTGCAGCGCTCCGTTCTATTTTCATGCTTTGAGCCGCGTTTATGTTTATCACATTGGCTACAAGTTTGCTGCCGCCCCTCCAATGGCAGCTCGGTATGACAACAGAGAACTTTACATTCCTATCATTCGCTTTCTGGCTGTCGTCACGTGCTGACTGTGCATTTTGACGATATAAGTGTCGCTTTCGCTAGCAGCACTGTCTGTTAGTTTCTTATTCGAGAGTCCGTACTCTGAACAGCTCGCGTTTATCTAATTCTTTGTGCATTGTGTACGCAAAGTTCACTCGGTTCATTCTCTTGTGTATTTGAAATTGCGAGTTACACAGACGAGGAACTCTGATTTTGTTTGTCTTTCAGTCTTCCTCCCTATGTATTTCAAAGTATTACATTATTAGCTCCATTGTCTCATGTTACTTCTCTGTGTTTTTGTTTTCCAAGAGTCACTTTGCAATAAGATTCGATGATGGTTTCAAATTTGAATAAATATTATTGTGAAATAAACTTACCCTTATGAATCCCACTTCTTACAATTTCTTCAATGATTAGGCTACTCTTGTTTGACAAATATAATCAGAAATACACTAAGGTGTTGGTTTCTATGTGATCGTGTTTTCCCTTGTACGCAGTTGCCGAATTTTGTATAAAATATGGCGTAACATGCAAAGCTGTTTGTTGTGGTGTCGAGTGGGTAGTGCTCATAGTTTTTTTTTTTATTTCGGAGCTCAAATCGTTATTAATGCAGATTAGTTTCAGAATCCTGTCGCACTTATTAACCAAATACACGCATGTTCAGAAAAAAACGGAACACGGTGAACGACTAGATGTAGTACGTTAATATTCACAGAACATGTACATTAGTATGTTTGCAGAAATGATTAGCATTTGAAACATGTCGGTCCGCGAGCTCAAGGTCAACATCGACATTGCGACGCAACACCACCTATCGTAAAAATGTGCAGGCGCCTCTCGTTATCGCTATAAACTGAAGGTAATGGATCAGTGTGACTGGTGCAGACGTGCAGGGTGCTTCGCAGACGTATGCGTGAACCGTACTCTCAAATCAGTGAGTTTGAAAGAGGGAGCATTATTGGCATGATACAATGTGATACAGCCGTCTGGGAAATTGCCGCAAATGTGGGACGAAGTGTTCCGGCAGTGCAACGGGTGTGTGGGAATGGTTCGCGTAAAGCCGCAGAACACGACGAGATGGGTCAGGTTCAAAATGGTTCAAATGGCTCTGAGCACTATGGGACTTAACATCTATGGTCATCAGTCCCCTAGAACTTGGAACTACTTAAACCTAACTAACCTAAGGACAGCACACAACACCCAGCCGTCACGAGGCAGAGAAAATCCCTGACCCCGCGGGGAATCGAACCCGGGAACCCGGGCGTGGGAAGCGAGAACGCTACCGCACGACCACGAGATGCGGGCGATGGGTCAGGTCGCACCACCCTGCCCCCCCCCCCTCCCTCCCCCCCCCCACTCCACAAAGAAAACATGAAAATCGAAACCTCACCCGAATGCCAATGCATGACAGATCTGCGTCCCTCCTCCGTTCTGGCGCAACAGTGGAACAGTGTAACACATCGTGCAGTATCAGGGGTGCATTCCGTGGCAGTTTATTATGGCATAGGTTACGTGCGCGTGGTCCATTTCTCTGTCTACCTTTGACGAATGTGCAGAAACATGCTAGACGGCAATGGTGTATGGAACGACGTCACTCGGGGACAGGAATGGAATCAGATAGTGTTTTCGGGCGAATCAAAGTTCTGTTTGTTCGAAAATGATGGCCGCATATTGGTTCGCCACAGACAGGGGGAGCGGCACCACGGTGCCTGCATTTGCACAAAACATACATCGCCAACACAAGGCCTTATGGTGTGCGGTGCTATTGGGTACCACTACAAACCACAGTTGGTGCGTGTCCAGGGTGCTGTAACCGGTGCGACATCCTGTGACCCCCAGCCATAACCTTTCTGCACAACATCCCAGACGGCATTTTCTTGCAAAACAATACTCGACCACATGTTGTTGCACGGAGACACGACTTCTAGGTGTCACAGGATGTCAGCCTTTTGCCATGGCCCGCCAGATAAGCAGACTTGTCACCAGTAGAGGGGGGTGCGTCGCTGTGATCCAATGCCAACCACCACACATGAACTTTGGAACCAGGTTAATGGAGTATGGGTGGATATAACACAGGACGCCATTCGCGCCTTATACGCTTCGATGCCATCACGCTTGGAACAAGTTGTCAGGGCTCATGGAGGACCTGTGCCTAGTAGGCAACAGCACACATGCTGAACCGAGGTGTCTGAACTAATGTACATGTCCTCTGAATATGAATGTCCTATCTCTATTCGTTCAAGATGTTCTGTTTTTTTCTGAATATGAGTGCATATTTTCCTACTTTTTAACAGTCCTTGTAATATCCTTGGTTTTGATGCTATCAGAATATTATAATTACTGTTTCCCTCCTCGCCATTAACTAATTTGAAAACCCGGGGTCCGTCAATTACTAGGAGGTCTACGACATCGTCCTCACGCGTCAGTTCTTTAGCTATACCTGTATGCTCTAAGTAATTTTTAGAGAAGACATTCAGAACAATCTCACGCGATGCAATTTCTACAACATTAGTTTTTATTCTGTGACTCTCCTACTGTATATCTGGCAACTGAAGTCTCTCCCTATTATAGTAGCGTGATCGGGCAGCTTACTCCGGAAACCTTCACCCACGCTGTCTCTAATGCGCTCTGCCACTCTTAACGCATTTCTATAAACGCACCCGGTTACCATGTTTGACCAACCTTTGATGCTCACCTTTAGCCACAGTATTTCACATTCAGGATATGTAATAAGCTCACTGGATACTATTGAGTTCTTTATGAGAGTAACTATGCCACCACCACTGACGCCTAGCCTGTCCTTGTGATATACTGTACATTCAAATCTAAATTAAGGATATCACTGCTGTTGATTTACGGTTTCATCTGATTTTCTCTTCCTAATACTAAGTGGTTATTATTACCGTTAATAAGTGAGACCAGTCTTAGGATCCGAGCACTGACGCTCTTGCAGTTTGGTAATAATACACTGACATGTTCTTTTCTTATCTGTAAGACCGACAGCTCTTCTATGAGGGTGATCTGGCTTCGATTCCCTCCCTAAGGAACAGTTCCTTCAACATGAAGGAAAAAAAGCTGATTAGAACGGAGATTTTAGTATTTGTCTGTCTCTCGCAAGGCAGTCACATCTACCAAATATCTGGGAGTATCGGTAAGAAGCGATTTAATGTGGAACGACTACATCAGCTAAGGAAGGGGAGATGCCAGGTAGATTCATTGGAAGAGTCCTTAGGAAGGGCAGTCAACCAACGAATAAGGTAGCGTACAAAATCTTCGTTTAGCCGATACTTGAGCATTGCTCCCAATAATGGACCCTTACCACGTAGGATTGGTAATGTAAATACAGAAGATCTAAGGAATAGCAATGTGTTTCCTCACTAGTTGGTTTAGTGAGCGCAAAACAGTCATGGAAACACTCATCTAACGCTTGTGATACTCGGTAAAGGGAGGCGTTGGACACCAAGCTGTGAGTCACTGGTTACATACCGAATGCGTATGCTGTTGCTTCCTCTTGCGTTTATTAGAGAGTCCAGCTCAGTCAGAGAGTTACCTGCAGTCGTTCTTTCCGCACATCACTCGCGGCTGGAGCACGAGAAATGACAACGATACAACAAGTACCCTCCATCACACACACCAAGATAGCTTGCGGAGCATAAATATAGAAGTAAACTAAGTTCAGGTTGCTACAAAATATTCTTCCGTCGCTTGTAACAGTTGAGAAAGACGGTCAAATCAGTCTCTAAATACCGCTATAATCAACATACATTGATGAGCCAAAAAGTAACGGCCGCCAGTTTAATAACGTGTTGGTCCAGTTTTGTAATGCAGTACAGCAACAGTTCTGTGTGGCGTGAATTCTAAAAGTCTTTAGTAGGTTTCGGGAGGTACGTGGCAACAGGTCTCTGCGCACTGTTGGACATTTCCTGTAAATTACGGGCTGGTTTCTGAGTGTGGAACCGACGCTCGATAGTGTCCTAAATGTGTTCCATTATGTTCAGATCAAGCAAATTTAGTGGTCAAGATACCAAAGTGAATTCAGTACCAGTCTTCAGACCAATATAGCATTGTTACAGCCTTGTAAGACGGATGGTTAGTTATACTGCTGGAAGTTGTCATTGCCTTCTAGGATGCAGGGATCCGTAGTAATGTTCGCGTAGTCCATAGCTGTCATGGTGGCTTTGGTTACCACCACAGGTTACACGAAAATGAAGATGAATGTGCCCCCATAACATAATACTGCTACATCATGTAACAACAATGACGCTGTACTATTGTACATACAAATAATATTTTTTCTTCTGATTTTTCGATAAACTGGTGTAATTGATGTTCTGATTTCATTTCCTTTTTGTTTCATGTCATTATGTTAAGGAAACTGTAAATAAGTTTCAATGTAAATATTAATGTTTATGTCAAATGTCAAGCAGTATTGTAATAGAATTGAAATGTAACAAATGTTGAAACTGTTGCAAGATGTTTAAAATTGTAACTGTGCGTCTGGTCCATACGCAGGCAATGTGTTAGGATATGTAGAATGTAAAACCTTGGGTGAATACCCAGTCTGTAAGGGAGCGGTAAAAGGTGGATGGCAGGCGAACGCGGGAAAATGCGCACGGGCACTGCACGGCACAACGGGCTCAGCAGTAGTAGTTGGAGTTTGGCATTGGTCTGAGCAACACCTTCTGGAGCGAGGAGGCTCTCCTGGAAGACGTAGTTTCACTGAGCCTCGGTTATGCTGTTCCAGCGCCCACACAGCATGGCAAAATTCCATAGGCACTAAATGGAAAGGTATTGCGACGCTAAGAAGAATTAAAGTGCCGATACGTCAAGAGCCATAGCTGTGGTTGTATGTGTGTTCTATGCCTCGCCATCTCGCCGCTCGCCAACCGCCGCATCGATACAAGCAGGTTGAAACTTTTAGTACTGTATTCGTATGGACCATAGAGTGAACTGTTCAATAATAACCTAAATTTTACCAGAACTTTCCCATCAGTTAATTATCCTCACAACTAACATAGACAGGGTCCTTTCCAAATGCTGTGCAATCCGAGTGCCCCGAAATGAAAAATTAAAATTTGTGTTAATAATAATTACTTGCAGACCTAGCTATGTTAGAATGGTGTTTAAAGAACTGTTTTGTTAATGAACCAGTAAATGAATAACGAAGGTCTAACGAAGTTGAAAGATAACTTTAATATTGATACAGTAATGAAGTTAATTATTTCGAGACAGATATAAAGGTATTTAAATGAACAGTAAATAAGATGAAAAGAGTAGTAACTTGTATACTGGAAATCTTGAACGCATAATAAATGCAGTAACCAATTTTTTTAATACAGTGATCATAACAGTTTCAGGACCCCCCCCCCCCCCCTCCCGCTCTTTTTTATTCATTTGAATTCTGAAGTGTTCTAAATTGGTTTAACCAGCAAAAGTTAAAGTCAATATAAAAGACAAAATTTATCAGTGTTTTATCTTCATCAAAACTGACATTCTGTGTGCGGCTCGAAAGTACTATTTCTAGGGTAAACTATGCCCGATTTTAATCAGATTAATAGACAGTATAAAGTTTTGCAGTATACATTATAGTATAGTGTTATGTATTCATGGTTTTTCCATATCAGTACAGAACGTGAAACTATCAGTTCAAGAGATTTTCTGATCTAAAATTCTACTATATTATGCAGTGTTACTACTTGTTGTTTTGCATGAATATATACCCACTTGTACAGGGAAGAAACTCAGTTAATGCCTAATTGGGCTGGCGACCGTATTATTATTTAATTGGTAGCATCTTCAGTGTTGCTTTTGGTCCATACTGACGTGTAATTGCATTTCGGACTTGTTTGACGGATCATTGTTATTACAGAGTGGGTGTAAGTCTGATTTGCCACCATTCAGGTACACGCGGTCAATATCTATACGAAAATCCTTTCTCATAAGGTGAACCCTGCTCAATTACCATAGCACAGGCCTTAACGAGTATTGTGTGCCCGACGCGCACATTACAACCAGCCTGCGTCTCTGCTGCTTCTCAGTGCAATCAAACATTAACCAGTCACCCCGCATCCCGCCCTTACCGCCCCCCCCCCCATCTGTTGTGCCCCCCCCTCCCCCCTTCCGAGCACATTATCACCAATTTTCTGACTAAACTGTAGAATGAAAGACTTTTCTTGGAACACTTTTATTTTTAAAATGTTGAAAGACGAATGATATTTAATTTGTGTGTGTGTGTGTGTGTGTGTGTGTTAGGATGAATGACGAAGGAATTCGTGGGGCATCGCGAGTACTACCCACAACTCCTCCTCAGATAAAAGAATACTAATTATCCACAGTGACGGTACACACTTGTCACAATACATGCTTCCCCTGCATTACTCCTCTCCGTTGCGGCACTTGCTTAACCTACACTCTGCAAATGTTCGTAAATCACTTCTTTGCTGCACTCTTTACTTCTGAACTGGCACAAATTGAACAATAATAAAACTGTGCACAGTACTATAGTAGCCATTATGTAGTTACTGATGTGTATTTATTTATCTGTTTCGAAGCAAATAATAAAGTAATTTCTGGACTACTGTAGGTAGATCTACAACTTGGAGGAGATATTTTCTTGAGACGTTTAGCATTTTTACTCACTTTTATCATCAGCGCTGTACGGGACAAAATGTGTAGTTCGTGGACTATGTAAGGAACCTGTAACTTCCACCTCGTTGATGCTACTAATTGTGAAAAGTAACTATTGATAACTTATATAACCAACATTAAAGTCTTACAAAGTTGTGATGATAGTAATGATCTATTGAAAATAATTTAGCTTCATGACAGAAACGTAATCGAATCGATCAGCTTTTATCCCTCAGAAAATTTCATTTTGCCCATCAGGGGATAATTACCTTTAGACTGGGAACGACCATGCTAGACCAAATGAAATCGTAATTTACTGCGTCGTTGTGTCAACCATAGAACACGAAGAGGCCGCCAGCTGCAGAGCCCCGTGTTCAGCAATGTGCGTCGAACAGTGTTCCGAAACATTTGTGCCTGCACCAGCGTTGTAGTCGTCAGATGTGCCACAGATGGTTGCCTATCCTGCTTTACCTGTACGTTCTGTGATGAAGTGTGGACAGCCAACGCCTTGTCAGCCTCTCGTAGTTTCTCCGTTCTTTTGTCACTTTATGCCCACGACAGTAGCACGTGAACAGCCGACCAGCTACGCCGTTTTCGACATGCTCGTTCCCACGCGCCGGGGTATAACAATCTACGCCTTGTTGCAGTGGCTTATGTCAGTGGATTTCCCGTTTTGCAGGCCATTTTATTGCCAGATTGTTCCTCATCCGTCTCTGCTCGGTTTGTATACTTTTCTTACCGTGTGACGTGCGCGCAACGGTATCAGGCGGCATTCAGTTTTGCTGTGGGTAGAGGTCATTACGTTTTGCCTTATCAGCATACATCGTTCACGGAGGCATGTTATTAACTTGAATCTTCTTTAGGAGCGCAAGTTCCCTTGTGCAAACGAAAGTGTGTATCCCTTGTTGCACTCTGCGACGTGGTGTTACATTACGGATGTATTAACATCTTTATTAATGAACTGCATAAATTATTAAATTTGAATGTATCGTGTATCGGTGAATTTCATTGACGAATTCTTCTCGGTAAATCAGCCGAGTAAATAGGTCGTTTCGAAACGTTTCAGGCACATCGACGAATTTGCCACTGATTAAATTATTGTTCAGAAAAGTGTGCAAAATTTGTCTCAATATTTTACTGTCATATAAACTGAGATTTTATTTTCTCATCATTCCAACGCCCTAATGTCGCTTGGAGAAGACATTTGGCACGTTGTTCTATTTGTCTTCAGTCCGATGACCTGTTTGACACATTTCACATGCTAGTCGTTCCTGTGTTAGCCTCTTCATCCCTGCGTATCTGCTGCAACCCATCTCCACTTGAACTTACTTACTGTAGTAAAGTCTTGGTCCCCATCTACAATTATTGCCTCCTACTCTCCCCCCCCCCCCCCCCCATTACAAATTGACTATTAGTTGATGCCCCAAGATGCGTAAGAACCGATGACCTCTTTTCGTAAAGTTTTTCCACAAATTCCTTTTTACTGCATTTCGATTTAGCTCTTCTCTATTAGTTATCCGATCTACCGACGTAGCCGTCGGCATTGTTCTGTAGCAGCATATTTCAAAAACTTCCATTCCTTCTTCCCTGAATAGTTATCGACGGAGTACTATTTCTGTACCGGTATACATTCTAGACAAACCCTTTCAAAAATACTTCCTTACACTTTAATTTATACTAGATGTGTTTTCACAGAAGTTTTTATTACCGTTGCACTAGATGCGTTTTCACAGAAGCTTTTATTACCGTTGCACGTCTGCATTTTCCACCCTCTCTACTTCGTCTATAGTGTTATCTTGCTCTCCAGATGATAAAACTCATCAACTACTGTTAGTATGCCATTTTCCTAATCTGATGCACTTAGAGTCGTCTATTTTAATCCGACTACACGCCATTACCCTTGCGTTACTGTTGTTTATTCCCGTTTTCAAACTTCTTTTGAAGTCGCTTTTCATTCCGTTCATGTAATGTTTCAAGCCCTTTATCATCTCTGACAGAGTTCCAGTGTCATCGGCAAACCTTAAAATTTTCATTTCTTCACCCTTAACTTAAATTTCCTTTCCAAATTTTTCCTTGGTTTGCTCCAGTACTTGTTGTACGTACAAACTGAGCAACACGTTGGAGAGGTTACAACCCTGGGTCACTACCTTCTTATGTACTGCTTTCCTTCCACGTCCTTTGCCTCTTCCAACTGCAGGCTGGTTTCTGCACAAGTTATAAAAAGTTTTCGTTCTCTGTGTTTTATCATTGCTGCCTGTAGCTCAAAAACTCCAAAACATCTCTCAGAATCTAAAAATTCTATAAAAGTAGGTTTACCGTTCGTCGGTATATCTTCTAGGCTAAGTCGCAGTCTCAGTATTTCCTCATGTTTCTGCAGGCCAAAATTAATCTTCCTCGAGATTGGCTTACATCATTTTATCCATTCTTCTGTTCATAATTCGTGGTAGTATTTTGAATTAATGAGTTATTAAACTGATGATTCCTTAATATTCGTTCGCCTCCGTAGCTGAGCGGTGAGCGTGGCTGACTGCCACGTGGGGGGCCCGGGTTCGATTCCCGCTACTGCCAGGGATTTTTCCTAGGCAGGTGGACTGGTACGGGTTGCACTCAGCTTCATGATGCCAACTGAGGAGCTGCTCGAAGGGTTAGTAACGGTTCCACGGTCAAGAAGCCTGACTACGACCGGGAGAGCGGTGTGCTGACTACATGCCTTTTCATACTGCACCCGAAGACGCTATTAGCAGAGGGTGACGTGGTGGTCGGTCGGTCACGACTGCCCCATCTTAGGCTAGAACGTGAAACTTCACCTGTACCTTCCGTAATTTTCAGACCTTTCAGCAGCCGATTTCTCTGGAACTGGAATTACTACATTCCCCTTGAAATCAGAGTGTTTTTCGCCTATGTCTTTAATCTTGCGCACCTGGTGGTACTTTTTTGTGACGGTATTTTCTCCCAAGGATCTGAGTAATTATGAAGACGTGTCAGCTATTCCGGGTGCCTTGTTTCTTTTTGTTATTTCACTGGTCTTGCAATGTGCCAGAGTAATGTCGTGTGGTTGCAGGATCGTTCGCTCGACGTGCGGTGGCCGCGGCCCGAGCTGGCTCTGGAGCCGTCGCACATCCAGACGTTCCCCTCGCAGCCCGTGTCGGCCGCCGTGCAGTTCGCACGCACAGCCTGCGCACCCGCCACCGGCTTCGACTTCCCTGACCTCTGGCTGCAGCTGCTCTTCTGCGGACACACCAAGCAGAACTGCCACGTGGCCAACGTAACGCGCACACAGGTAAGCTGGACGTCACATTTTACTTTACCGTCGGCTACGTCAGATTTACGGAAACAAAACTGCGCGCGTCAAAAGCGTCCAATGGATTTATGCATTTTTGTATTCACTCGTTCCTCAGTGCGTTAGTAACCAAATATCACTGCGTTATTTTATATTTGGCTAGAACGATTGGTCATCTCTAGACAAGATAATGTTGTGTGTGAAGCAGTTGTTGCGGAGATTGAACTTGGAAATGACGTTTCGTTACCTCGAAACGGAATGTTCATGTCCGTGTTCGATATGCCGATTTCATGTAATGTAACATCTCATTCCCTGGAAGTGCCTGTGTACTCTTCCTGTCGCCATTGTCTACAACAGCAGCAACTTTTGGAGAGATAAAACTTACTTCAGCCTGAAACTGATTGGCCGGTCTTTTTCTAATCCTCCTAAATGGGTTGTGGCCGGAGGCAACATGGCTAGCATACAGGACTAGTAATTTCCCTACGACAGTCGACATTTTCAACACCTTCTTCTTTCAGGGAAGGGTGAGGACGGGGTAGGTGTGGCAAAAGTGCTACCGCTTAGCCGATGAACTCCCTGGACTGCAGGTGAAACGGTAACAACTTTAATTACACAAGAGGAGGACATTTGCCCTTTTGTGGTGGAGATCGTCTTCATTTTGTGAAGTTATTGCGGCACCTTGATAGTGGCTAGAGGTATCCTAACTCTGTCTTGTTTCGGGGCGACCAAACCAACATAGTCGAGGTGGCGCGACGTTGATTAAGGGCGTCTATTTTGTCCAGCAGTTTCCGTGTGTGGTCTGGTAACGTCTGCACATTAAGGTATCGATGTAGGTCAAGTAAGTGTGTCCATCTCTGGGCTCTGAGAATCGATCTTAGGCACCTATTCTGCAACCTCTGTAGTGGTCCAAGGTTGAAGCTGCTCCTCATTCTCCACGTGTAAAGGATGGCAGACAAGACTGTTGCCTTGTATAGTCATAGACTGGTTTGTATATTCACTAGCGTACATGAGGTAAGTGGATAAAGTAGCTGAAGGAGGCCAGAAATCTTCACCCTTTCTTCCTTGTGTGTGTGCACTTTAAAGAGAAGATTCCTGTCAGTTGTAACTCCAAGATGTTATCCACTCCGGGCAGTTAAATAGTTTTAATTATGAGCCAGTCCCGTAGGATGGGTGAACATGACAGCTGTGATTTTTCGGCATTAAGTCTGCCGTTTTTGGTCGTTTCCCGTTGTTACGTCAGTTCCAGTTGTCGTTGAAGTTATCTGATTGTGGTATTAATTCTATGACTGCTTATGAGGAGCTCACTGTCATTGAGCCAAGACAACTTGTGGAAGAACCGGTAAATCATTAACATACAAGATAAACATTATCAGTACAGTACAGATCCTTGAGGTATGCCTTCAAGTTGTAGAGTACCAGTTTCAACATCTGTTAGAGAAAAGTTGTTGAATTCCTGGCAGGAGGCAGCACCTTACAGAAGCACTGTAGTCTGGAGAAGGAAGTAGTCAAGAAGGGGGCCTACATTCTGTTTCTGATGGAATGGCTACAGGTTAAACGATTTCGTAGAGCGGCCTGGGGCTCGCGAAATTGAAGACTCAGCCGGCAGCTCTCGTGGGGCTGAACTGGGAAGTCGTGGACCTACTAGGACGAATTATGTTTTTCAGTGTTATCATTTCAGACGTCAGAGGTTAGTGATCCTTTGTGATTAACGAGGTTACTTTTACTACACGAAACAATCGAAAGTGCGTTCACTTGCACAGATTCAAATGCCTACTTAGACACTGTCCTATTTTTCTTGATGAGTGTTGGGGGTTAGGGACAGTGTACTTGTTCGATAGAAATTCGCTCAGTGGCACAGTGTGGAACCATAGCTAGCAGGAGGTGATGTTGGATGAAAAAGACAGACCTGGCTAGGGTTGACTGAAATGGAAGTATTCTTGGCCGAGTGGCGTGCCAAGGCTGTGACTGATATGTAAGCGATGAAACAGTAACTATTTGTTCATTCGTCGTGAACTAAACTCAGTACTGTGGACGAAGGTCCACACAATAATACAGCTTAAATGTCCTTCTGTAACGATGCGTAGTATGATGAAACCCATGATCATCAGTAGTGGTAATAAGCGTCGGAAGCGGATGCTTCCGAAGCAGTTGATGTACTGGCTGCGGCGGTGATCTGCCAAACGCGCAGTTCGGTACTATCGCGTGTGTAACAGCAAAGTCAGTCGTCGTGGTCCGAAGTGTAGGCTCGAGCGTGGTAACCGATTGGTCTGGAGTCCACAGATGAATTGGCTGTCGGTTCGGTTTCTTTTTTTTTTTTTTTTTTTTTTTTTTTTTTTTTTTTTTTTTTTTTGTGGGAGGGTGAGGTACATCTTCACCGGTGTCTCACGGTCTTACTGTCTTGGTGGACAGTAGAACTATTCCATTCGACAATGATATCATTCCAAAGACATCACTGGAGTGCACGTTGAAGGTGTGGCTGTGGGATTTGAAGTCCCATATCACCCTCCGACGGTGGAAGTTCAGTTCACAGGCAAATATTAACTAACTACGAGCTACATTACGTATAAACAATGGTGGCTGATGAAGGTCCATACCCATTGAGTCGTCAAGTCAACATTGGCGCTTCATTAGTGGCTGTAACAGTGCTATCGTTAGAAATGGTCAGAATCGGAGTACTCATGGATCGTGAGAGGAACAGGGTGTCGGTGCCAGTGCCGGGATGGAATTGTACCAATGTTTTGTAAGCTTCTACTTTGGCATTGGGGCACCTTTCCTTCTCTCACGTGGATGTCTTGAGGGGCCAAGTCCGTTACCTCTTGGAGGGTAACTACCCTCATGAGGGGACAGGCATGCGGACTCCACGGAGGAACCTTATTCTGCTGGCGATGGAAGGTCTGCATCTGGGGAGGCACTAATGGTAGCCCATGCAGTGGAGCCATAGGTGACGGAAGGGTGGACCACCATCCGGTATAGCCGGAGCTTGGTGGAAAGGTTCATTCCCCTGCTGGTGAACATTAAGTGCAACGCTTTTATCAGCTTTAGTCCTTTTTGGGTTACATATTCTGCATGGCGATGGGAGAACAGTTTTTTATGCATCCAGACACCTAGGTATTTGGTACCAGGGACCACGGGACCTGGACGCCTGTGATAGTGATGTGGCAGACGACGGGGCACCGTTTAGTGAAGTAGATTACCGTAGTTTTGGCGACATTGCCACGGGGGTTAGCCGCACTGTCTAAGGGCGTCTTTTCACGGTTCGCGCGGCTCCCTCTCCCCCCCCCCATGCGAGGTTCGAGTCCTCCCTCGGACATGGGTGCGTGTGTTGTCCTTAGCGTAAGCGTAAGTTAGTTTGAGTTAGATTAAGTAGCGTGTAAGCCTAGGGACCAGCAGTTTGGTCCCATAAAACCTTACCACAACTTTTCCAATTTGGCAACATTGAGGGCGACCTTGCTGGAACGACACCAGGTCACTCGCGTCTATTTGCCTCTGGAGAGGCGAGCAATGAGTTGGTCTGTGTTGCGGCCGATAGTATAGAGAGCCGTATCATCGGCGTATTGCGCCAGGTGGCAGTGTGAGAGGGCTGCATATTATTAACATCAATGTTAAAAAGGATCGGAGACAACACAGAACCCTGAGAGGAATTCATCGACATGTGACGTAAGCTGGAGCATTAAGCTTGCTGAGTAAACCATGAAAGTCTTATCGTGGAGGAAATTATCCATGATCTTCACATAAATGTCGGGGATGGTCGTCTGTCAGCAATTTATACACAAGATTGTCCTGCATGATTTTCTCATATGCATTTTGTAGGTCCAGTAATACCGTTGGTGCCGACATGGTGGAGTTCAAGTCCTTGTTGACATATGCTGTGATCCTAAGGACTTGGAATCGTCTGACAAGTGGGAAGCTAATCCAAATTGTTCTGTATGGATTGTCCCAGCCACCGCCAGGGGCTGGGAACCGCGATGGAGGATCAAAGACTCTAGAACCTTGACCATGGTATTCAGAAGAGTAATGGGCCTGTTGTTAGCAGGGACTGTAGGATCCTTCAAGGACTTGGAGATGGCAATCATTTTGGCCTGCTTCCACTGTGGGGGAGAAACGCCAATTGTAAGACAGCAGTTCAGGATGCTGGCAAATAAGACCAGAGGCTAGCGTGGGAGCCAGTGGAGGTGTTCGTTTAAGATACCATCCACACTGGGAGCCGCCTGCCCACGCTTCCGCCGGATGATCTGGATCTGTTGAATTTCCGCAAGGGCATAAGGTGAGGAGCAATCAGAGGTAGACTTTGTCTGAAAGTGGCAATGCCAGAATATCATGTTCATCTTGGCATTCACCAGATGCGGGGTTCTGGATGGGTAATTGGTTTTGGACCTCAAACGCATTGGCCAGAGTTTCTACCACATGGAGGGCATCAGATTTGTGTTAGAGAAGGAAGGCAGACAACTTGTCCCCCCCATCGTTCTGTTTTCCAATCGGTGAGCCAGTGGCAGAATTCATGCTGGAGACACTTCATGCGATGCTTATCCCGACGATCATGAAACTGCTTGCACCACCTGCAGTAGTGGTTCTTCTGGATACTGAGTTTGCACAAGAGGGGAGGCAAGTCATTGAGTGGGGTTGAAGTCCTTGGGACAATGGAAGTAGAGGCCTTCATCGCTTTTTGGATTTCTGTGGTTAGGTAATCAACAGCACTAACCAGATTGCCAGGCATTGTCAGGCCGAGATGTTGCTGAGTGGTGTTGTTAAGGATCCTGGAAAATTTATCCCAGTCAATGGTGGTCAAGGTAGAATGGATGTCTAGAGACAGAGCGACATTGGTAAGTTGCATGAGAAGTGGGTCACTGTCAGAGGCCAGTTCGTGGAGTGTTTCCAACGAAAACTACACCACCGTGTTCTTGGCTCTAAGCACTATGGGACTTAACATCTGAGATCATCATTCCCCTAGACTTAGAACTACTTAAACCTAACTAACCTAAGGACATCACACAGATCCATGCCCCAGGCAGGATTCGAACCTGCGACCGTAGCAGCAGTGCATTTCCGGACTGAAGCGTCGAGAACCACTCGGCCACAACAGCCAGCACAGTGTTCTTGAAAACGTCCACATTCAGAAACGGCTGTCTGGCAGTCAGAGCGGACTGGTATATGGTTGGTAGTGTGGGGGCCATAGACCAACAGTGCCAGAGGATCTTACACATCAAGGAGGAGTCTGCCCTTGGGATTAGCAACACAAGAATGCCAAGCCAGATGCTTGCCATTGAGATCTGCCCCAGCAGTGAGTTTGGCAAAAGATGTCACGGTAAAGAGATCCGCTTCAAGTGGTGATGGGTTAGGGCTCAAATACACCACAGCAAAAGTTATAGCACCAAGGCAGGTAGAAGCAGTGACTGCCATAGCCTCCATATGTTCGAGTGGTTGAAGAACTTCATGATTATGGATGAGTCACTTACGCAGAAACACTGATGTGCCCCCACTTCAGCGATGGAGTTGGTCAATGCGATAGCAAACCATGTTGCAGAGACGAAAATCGTCGGTGGGTTTCTGGTGGATTACTGAGATAAGTGAAATGTCCACATGGTGGCTATAGAGGAAAGTTTTCAGTTCAGTCTTCATACTTTCAGGCCATTAGCATTAAAAATGCAGACGACTAGATCCCGAGAGGGCTGATGGTTGTTTGGTGGGCCATTCGCCATTATAACAAAATCTGGCGATGACCTTAGTGAGCCCATCCTCTGACTGATGGATCTTTTGAGCTGTTTCACGAATGACAGGCCAGATGTGGGGCTGCATGAACAGAGGGTTGACTTTGAGGATCGCCTGCATGTCATCCCAGAAAGAAGCATCTGTCTCCACCACTGGAGGAACATCCCTGGTGGACTGCTTGACCCTGAAACGGGCAGGGGTGGGTGTGAGGGCTGGTGGAGAGGCCAGCACAATGGAGGGTTGTGGCACTTTAGCAGGTGAGTGGGAGGAGGCCGCAGACAGTCTTTTAGCTTGGTGGGCGCTGGTATGCGTCGCAGAAGACAGATGAGCGAGAGGAGACTGAGATGCAGCAGTGAATGTGGTCATAGGGGATGGAGCTGGAAGGGGCTCCTTTGTCGCAGATGCGTCAGGCGACTGAGCATCAGTGGTGGGATTTTCATCGGATTTACCCCTTAAGACGGGGAAATGGATGCGGTCCTGTGATGGCAGAGGTGGCCGGTTCGTCCTGGGTTTCTGTCGTGGAGGGCGGGAAGACTTCATAGCCTTCTGGTATATAGGACAACCCTTCCAGGAAGCCTTATGGTGGGGATCGTGATAAGTGTCCAAACAGTGGGCACACATGGGTTTTTCTCAGGCTGGGGCTTTGCAGTTCTCTGACGGATGCGGGCCAGCACACTTGACACTCCAAAAAGGCAGTGAAGAGTAGTTTGCCGGTGTGGCGCAAACGTTGACACCTATGGCAGATAGAGGGGCCAGTGTGGCCTTCATATGATTCAATACACACCATGGTGCACAGGAGATGCCTGATTTGGTAAATGCGCTCGACCTCCTCTCTCCTAAGAAGGGAGACATCATAGGTGGGCATAGGGATTCATTTCCAGTTCTCAGGGTCTCTCTTGTTGTACTGGTGGACCAAAGAGTCCAGGGACTTGAGACGGAGTAATTCATCCCTGATATCGGTTTCTGTAACTTTGCAAGGAAGGTCTTTGATGGCGATTTTTGTTCTTCTGTCGCCAGAAGCCTGATGAGTGTAGTAGTCCATAGCCTTGGACTTCACAAAGTTGAGGACTTGGAGATAATCATCCATGGTGTCAAGCAGGTACTTGACGTGGTGTGTCTGGTATACTGCCTGCAATATAGCGTTGCAGTTCACTGTTCAGTTTAATGTAGTTTGTGGTATTGTTCTGGCAGGGGTGGCCGAGCGGTTCTAGGCGCTACAGTCTGGAACCGCGCGACCGCTACGGTCGCAGGTTCGAATCCTGCCTCGGGCGTGGATGTGTGTGATGTCCTTAGGTTAGTTAGGTTTAAGTAGTTCTAAGTTCTAGCGGACTGATGACCTCAGATGTTAAGTCCCATAGTGCTCAGAGCCATTTTTGTGGTATTGTAAACAACCATAGAAGGGATCTTCTCCTTCTTTGGTGGTGGTGGCGGCGGATTCTAAGAAGTTGGGTCGGGAGGGGGACCCATGTCCTGGTCCATGGCAGCAACAGGTGTTGCTGCTCCGGCTGCGGATGCATCGGAATCAAAACTCGGCCGCTGCGACCGGCGCGAGAGGAAGACCGCTTAGATTGTCGACCACGGACCACGGACGGGACGGGGGGGGGGGGGGGCGACAGGGTCGGAATCCCCAGCAGGCCCGTTGGGCCGACGAGCTGGTGGAGATGAATCAAGACCTGACGGGGCGTCCACGTGGCGGTCGGTTGTGTTAATGCTGGGGGCCGACATGGCTTGACTGGCACTAGATGAGAGGTCTATCACGAGGCGGATATGGGATTCGTCAGACGACGCTGTGTACAGGATGCACGTGACTCGGTATCACTCTCTGTGGTTATCGTTGACTTGTGGCGCGAGGGACGATACGCTCGGTCCTTAGCACGTTGGGTGGTGTCCGCATCAGCGCAGCCGGCAGCTGGCCGGGAGGCCGTCGAGTGGCCGATGTCACATTGCTGCGCGAAGGGGCGGCGGAAGAGACGCCTAGTCGCGGATTTCTGTCCTTGGCCCTATGCACGCTTAGCCCGGCCCGACTGAAGTAGTCAGGGCGCTGGCAGGCTGTAGGCACGAACGCCTGTCGCCTATATATACCCGGTACAACGGGACGCGTACGAAAGAACAACGCTGCCTTACAAGGCGAATGACAAATCAACGTCGACTGAGTCACAACGACTACACATTGTACGCTGAGAATCGCTCGTGACCATAATGAACCACGCGAAAGTACTCGCAAGTAAACACTGTCAGGGCTGAGCGGTGACCTAAGTACCAGTCAGCGGAGCGATACCGACGCGGTATCACGTGGACACCTGTACGCGCGGCCGCGTTTCGGTTCCTGCGACTGCAGTGTTGTTTACCGCGATCTGGAAGCCGCGCGTCGGCGCCCTCAGACGGTGTGGCGGCGGCACGAGGCTTGATGGTACACGACTCGGAACTCTTTCTCTTGAGGAAGAACTAGCAGGGGCCTTGCCTGGCTCGCGAAGCATATACGCGAGTGTTGTGGTCGAATATGCAGGGCCCAGCTATGCATATGCTGCGGAAAAAGTAAATGTCATATGTTTCTGTGCAAATTTCAGTGTCTTTTTTGAGCGAGTTTTTCCGTATTGACTTTGATCTATGTTGGTGTTCAGTTGTGATTATCGGCCGGAATTGCTAGTAACCGTCTGAAGGCGGAGTATTGAACTTTTAGCGGCGAACATGTTCCAGTCCAGCGGTCAGAACTCATAGTCTTCTCTGAAAGTGGTTAGGTAGCTACAGGCTTTTTCATAATCGAATTCTGAGATTTGAGAAACATAACCCTGACTTTCGGTTCAAAGCGGCGACTCTTGTTTAGACTGATTTAACATGTGTAGCAGTGCAGAGGATTAATCAGGGTCCGCCAATAACTTGTGGAGGTGGAGGTTAGTGTTTAACGTCCCGTCGACAACGAGGTCATGAGAGACGGAGCGCAAGCTCGGGTTAGGGAAGGATTGGGAAGGAAATCGGCCGTGCCCTTTCGAAGGAACCATCCCGGCATTTGCCTGAAACGATTTAGGGAAATCACGGAAAACCTAAATCAGGATGGTCGGAGACGGGATTGAACCGTCGTCCACCCGAATGCGAGTCCAGTGTGCTAACCACTGCGCCACCTCGCTCGGTCAATAACTTGTCTCGCACGCCGCACACTGCCATGTATTCATATTGCAGCCTCGTGGCTGGCAATCTCTGGAAGCTCCGAAGCATGGAAGAGAGGAATGTTTTAAGAAGAAAACAAAACATAAACCAGTGGTCCCTAAAACTGAAAAACGCCTCCCATGTATAGTTGGCAGCCGAGAAATTAGGCTATATTTTAGTATTGTTGAATTATTGCTCACTTCGTGGCAAAAATGTATGCAATGCACTGCAGCTGCCCTCCTCTCTTTAAGAAGACACGACATAAATGTATAGATCAGTAAGATATTGCCAGTTGAAGGAATGGAAATAAATGACCGTTCGTGTGAAATAATTAAAGTAGCTCGAAACAGCATATCCAGACACTCCGGGATGATGATGGCATTGAAACAGAGGATGACACGCCTAAAGCTGAAATACTAAACACCTCGTGGCGCAGTGGTTAGCACACTGGACTCGCATTCGGGAGGACGACGGTTCAATCCCGTCTCCGGCCATCCTGATTTAGGTTTTCCGTGATTTCCCTAAATCGTTTCAGGCAAATGCCGGGATGGTTCCTTTGAAAGGGCACGGCCGATTTCCTTCCGAATCCTTCCCTAACCCGAGCTTGCGCTCCGTCTCTAATGACCTCGTTGTCGACGGGACGTTAAACGCTACCCACCACCACCACTAAACACCTTCTTCCAAAGCTGTTTCACAGAGGAAGACCGCACTGCAGTTGATTCTCTAATTCCTCACACAAACGAAAAAATGGCTGACATCGAAATAAGTGTCTAAGGAATAGAAAAGCAACTGGAATCACTCAACAGAGTCAAGTCCACTGGACCTGACGGGATACCAATTCGATTCTACACAGAGTACGCGAAAGAACTTGCCCCGCTTCTAACAGCCGTGTACCGCAAGTCTCTAGAGGAACGGAAGGCTCCAAATGATTGGAAAAGAGCACAGGTAGTCCCAGTCTTCAAGAAGGGTCGTCGAGCAGATGCGCAAAACTATAGACCTATATCTCTGTCGTCGATCTGTTGTAGAATTTTAGAACATGTTTTTTGCTCGAGTATCATGTCGCTTTTGGAAACCCAGAATCTACTATGTAGGAATCAACATGGATTCTGGAAACAGCGATCCTGTGAGACCCAACTCGCTGTTCATGAGACCCAGAAAATATTACACAGGCTCCCAGGTAGATGATATTTTTCTTGACTTCCGGAAAGCGTTCGATACAGTTACGCACTGTCGCCTGATAAACAAAGTAAGAGCCTACGGAATATCGGACCAGCTGTGTGGCTGGATTGAAGAGTTTTTAGCAAACAGAACACAGCATGTTGTTATCAATGGAGAGACGTCTACAGACGTTAAAGTAACCTCTGGCGTGCTACAGGGGAGTGTTATGGGACCATTGCTTTTCACAATATATATAAATGACCTAGTAGATAGTGTCGGAAGTTCCATGCGGCTTTTCGCGGATGATGCTGTAGTATACAGAGAAGCTGCAGCATTAGAAAATTGTAGCGAAATGCAGGAAGATCTGCAGCGGATAGGCACTTGGTGCAGGGAGTGGCAACTGACCCTTAACATAAACAAATGTAATGTATTGCGAATACATAGAAAGAAGGATCCTTTATTGTATGATTATATGATAGCGGAACAAACACTGGTAGCAGTTACTTCTGTAAAATATCTGGGAGTATGCGTGCGGAACGATTTGAAGTGGAATGATCATATAAAATTAATTGTTGGTAAGGCGGGTACCAGGTTGAGATTCATTGGGAGAGTCCTTAGAAAATGTAGTCCATCGACAAAGGAGATAGAGAAGATCCAAAGAAGAGCGGCGCGTTTTGTCACAGGGTTATTTGGTAACCGCGATAGCGTTACGGAGATGTTTAACAAACTCAAGTGGCATACTCGGCAAGAGAGGCGCTCTGCATCGCGGTGTACCTTGCTCGCCACGTTTCGAGAGGGTGCGTTTCTGGACGAGGTATCGAATATATTGCTTCCCCCTACTTATACCTCCCGAGGAGATCACGAATGTTAAATTAGAGGGATTAGAGCGCGCACGGAGGCTTTCAGACAGTCATTCTTCCCGCAAACCATACGCGACTGGAACAGGAAAGGGAGGTAATGACAGTGGGACGTTAAGTGCCCTCCGCCACACACCGTTGGGTGACTTGCGGAGTACAAATGTAAATGTAGATGTAGATCCCTGCAGTCCAAACTTTAACTGTCCAGTCAAAAGTAATAATTGAAAACTGCCAGAAGAACTAATCATATCACTAAACTGTCTCCCACTATGTTTGGACCCATTAAGTGCACTATCGATGGCACATTTTTTTAATTCGACAGTTATGTTGTAAGTACTTGTAGGAATGCTGCTACGAAACAGATCCTCTAGTGTGGCCATTCATTTTTTTTAAAATCTCATTTTGCTCGCCTTCGTTCTTTGTATCTGCTCGGGGCGGACGTCACAAGACACCCGTTTCAGTTCGTCGTTGATCCATTAACTCAGTTTTTTTTATTACAGAGGGCAGCTAACCCTCTGACCGAACACGCTGAGTTACCTTGCCGGCTCCATTAGGCGTGTCGGCCGGAGTGGCCGAGCGGTTCTAGGCGCTGCAGTCCGGAACCGCGAGACCGCTACGGTCGCAGCTTCGAATCCTGCCCTGGGCATGGATGTGTGTGATGTACTTAGGTTAGTTAGGTTTAAGTAGTTCTAAGTTCTAGGGGACTGATGACCTCAGATGTTAAGTCCCATAGTGCTCAGAGCCATCTGAACCATCCATTAGACGTAGGGACGGCAGGTTTCGCGATAGGCCAGCACACAAGGCACGCCCGTTGCTTTCGACACTATGTGGCCTCGTTTTCCCAACTGTCTGAAGGTGCTAACGGGAATTTGACCACTGCCCTAATGATGATGGGTGCTGTGACTGCACTTCTTGGTGCAGGTTTTGAATTGCATTCTTTTATAACGCTATTTATTGTCACATTTTCGTTGCTTACCAGAGAAATTATGCATTTAACCTCTGCTGCATATGAAAAAGAAAATACTATCTCATCTGTTTCAATACGAATTGCGATATTGAGTCGATTTACCAATCTTTTTTTGCGACAAATAGACAACTTCTAACGGATATAAGTGCAGTTATTTTCGTTGGTCACATCACATAAGGTACCGCACGAGGTTGGCCAAAGAGTGCTCAGTACTGAATGATTGCATCAGCCTTCACAACGCATGTACATCTATATGAGTGGTGTCTGTTCTATCCGACATATGTGCGTGCGCGCTCCAACGCACGAGTATTGTTGCGGTTAATTTTAAGGCACCCTTTGCTCGTGGCTAGGTATCACGTATAACATAATGAACGCGTTTCTGTAAGGCCAATTTTAACTATAAACATCGTGTGGCTAGGGCCTCCCGTCGGGTAGACCGTTCGCCGGGTGCAAGTCTTTCGATTTGACGCCACTTCGGCGACTTGCGCGTCGAAATTTTAACTATGTTCCAACCACTAAACGTATCAATGAACTCTATTTATCTATTATAAATAATATTTTTTTGTGTGCTGAGTAACTGCGAAGGGAAGGAGATGACTTATCGCTTGCAGGTTATGGTAAATAGAAAATCCATTATCTTCCAAGGTACAGGACTCGAACCTCTTCCTGAAAGGAGACAAACAAGTCCGAATTATTGTGCAAAGCACAAAAGATATTTATTGCTGTTGCGTGTGGAATAAGTTTGGTCGAACTTTGCAGTTAAAGACATGACACCAAGTGTCCCTCGAACAGTAGTGACGTAGCATACCAGTTAGGTCACCTAGCGGTCAGCTGTTCGGGGATGGACGTAGACGGCAACATATTTTGTATGTGTCGCTTAAATAATATTAGAATACTCTTTGTTGCCCTAAAAAAGTGGAATAGTGCTACATATGAATAGCAGTATTTTCAGATGCATGAAGTGAAAGAGTAACATTAACACACATCAAAATTTTTTTGCATCAACGCGGTTCCCAGAACTTTTGAAGATAGACGTTGACTGTGGATATTGTATCAGAGAAACAGTTCCTTTGACAGTTACGAGATGTCACTAAAGCCGCCGAAAGATGTAAACAACCATCATGAGTAGCGCCTATTAGACGGAGGGGGTCCGATAGCCGATCAGTCCCAGTCATTCCGCCACTAGGAGGTACACAGCTCGTGTTGTCTGTACTAGTAGTTCAACCATGCTTAGACGGTTAATACCGCGGTTAGATCGCGTCCGCATTGTTACTTTGTGCTAGGAAGGGCCCTCAACAACAAAAGTGTCCAGGCGTCTCTGAGTGAATCAAAGCGATGTTGTTCGGACATGGAGGAGATACAGAGAGACAGGAATTGTCGATGACATGCCTCGCTCAAGCCGTCCAAGAGCTACTACTGCATTGGATGACCGCTACCTACAGATTATGGCTCGGAGGATCCCTGACAGCAACGCCACGAAGTTGAATAACGCTTTTCGTGCAGCCACGATACAAACTGTGCGCAATAGGCTGCATGATGCGCAACTTCACTCCCGACGTCCGTGGCGAGATCCAGCTTTGCAACCACGACACCACGCAGCGCGGTACAGATGGGCCCAACAAGCCGAATGGACCGCTCAGGATTTGCATCACGTTCTCTTCACCGATGAGTGTCGCATATGCCTTCAAGCAGACAATCGTCGGAGACGTGTTTGGAGGCAACCCGGTCAGGCTGAACGCCTTAAACACACTGTCCAGCGAGTGCAGCAAAGTGGAGGTTCCCTGATGTGGGGCCGACGTATTCCGCTGATGGTCATGGAATGCGCCGTAACGACTGTACGATACGTGAATGCCATCCTCCGACCGATAGTGCAACCATATCGGCAGTGTATTGGCGAGGGATTCGTCTTTATGGACGACAATTCGCGCCCCCATCGTGTACATCTTGTGAACGACTTTCTTCACGATAACGACATCGCTCGACTAGAGTGGCCAGCATGTTCTCCAGACATGAAGCCTATCGAACATGCCTCGGATAGATTAAAAAGGGCTGTTTATGGACGACGTGGCCCACCAACCACTCTGAGGGATCTAAGCCGAATCGCCTTTGAGGAGTGGGGGAATCTGGACCAACAGTGCCTTGATGAACTTGTGGACAGTATGCAATGACAAATACAGGCATTCATCAGTGCCAGAGGACGTGATGCTGGGTATTAGATCTGCCAGTGTGGACAGCAATCTGGACCACCACCTCCTAAGGTCTCGCTGTGTGCTGGTGCAACAGGCAATGTGCGGTTTTCATGAGCAGTAAAGAGGGCGGAAATGATGTTTATGTTGATCTCTATTCCAATTTTCTGTACAGGTTCTGAAACTCTAGGGACCGAGAAGATGCAAAACTTTTTTTGATGTGTGTACTTTTGGGAATAGTTGAGAAATTGTTGAAATTCCGACATTTAGGAGACAACATGCTCCATGGAAACTAACAACGAAATTTATTGTCACCGTCGCGCATTTACATGTCAAAGATTTAGATTAAAAATTAAGTGTATGAAGACATTAAAGACCGTTTTTATTCACTGTGAGCAACCTTCTGTATTGATCTATGCACACACCTACCAACCATGCATATATTTAACGCCAGTCCACTGCGAACGTCACACGGTTCACGACAAATGCCTTCTATTGTTATGTTTCCAGCATGAGAAATCTCATCGATACTCAGACCTCCCAGGTATGAACCATGTACGAGACCGTGCTAAAAACTAATTTATCCGAATTTTTTATATGAAAACTCTTAAACGTTTTAAATAAAACAAAGTTATTACCATCTTACATCTTTTTCTTTATGTCTACATGTTTACTTCTGAACGTAGTCACCCCGGCGACGAATACGTTTCTCCCAACGAGAGACCAGGTTGTTGATACCGTCGCTCCAGAATGTTTGACATTGTTGACGGAGGTAGAGCATTACCTCTAGGTGTTTTTTAAGTTTTGGAAACAGATGTTAATCGCATGGAGCCAAGTCGGGAGTGTATGGGCGTGATCGGTGACTGTGTGCCTAACGCTTCAGATTGTTGCAGATGCTGCAGCGCTCTTGTGTGGTCTGTCATTGTCATGCTAAAGAAGAGGGCGCTCCCTGTGAGGGCGAACTTTTAGAATTTATCCTTTTAGTGTTCAGAGGATCTCGCAGTACCTCGCAGAGCTGATGGTGGTGCCTTTAGGCATGAGTTCCGATACTAAAAACAGAATAAAAAATTCGGAGGCATTACTTTTCAGCACGCCCTAACAAAACACACTCGATTAAAATATGTCATATCGACAGCGGTGTTCCACATCTGTGTGTGGGACACTGGTAGCTGCTCGCGACGTAGGAGAATGCCGAGTGTCAATGGGCAATGTCCCACTCTAAGCCTTGTAAGGGCTACATCTTCAGTTTGTAGTTGTTGGAAGGAGGTAAGCCACGGTTACACTGTAGGTTTCACTGACCGCAGCTTATTACTCCTGACTTCCAACCACTGAGACTCCCACTAACACATGGTCTTACGAGTCACGAAAGTGGTTAACTCTCTGTCGGGAGACAGAATAGCGAGCTTCAGGTGAAAGGGAGCAAGCCCGTTGGCAGACGTATCAGCGAGTTTACTTCCCCGGATCCCTATGTGCCTTGCCAACCAGCAAAAAATTATTTCATTTCCCTGTAGTTGCAAGTGAAGGAGAGCGTCCTGGACTTCTTCCACAATCCAGTCTACTGGATACATCTGACCAATAGCGAGAAGGATACTTTGGGAATCTGAGTAAATAAGGAATTTATTGCCACGGCGCCGTCTCCTCCGCTCTAGTGCTCTGAAGATAGCAAACAGTTCCTCATAATAAACTGAAAACTACTCTGAGAGCCATATCCTAAAGACACAGTCGGGGAACACTATTATAACCTGAGTATCGATTTAAAAACGCGTACAATTTACTTTTAAAAATATAATCTGGGGTAGAATTTATTGTTTCTGTACCCTGCCAATTCAGAAAGCAACCTAGGCATCTTTATTAGCTAAGGGGATCCCCTTCTCCATCCCTGGCGTAGGATCTCAATGCCTGTAATAACTTAATGCTCTCCCTCACATGGATCCGAAATGGCTTCGTTGCCTACGGACGGTGACTGATCAGACGTTCCAGTGATGGTTGGTCAACGGAGATGGTAGCTGGCGATTCCGAAACAGACAGATCCCTGTGTACCTGGCGTACCAAGAGGAGAAGCCGTTGCGAGCTAACATCCCATAGATGTTCGGGCTCACATGCGGTTTCTCTTCGTCGAAATGTCTTGGCTCAAACTCGCCTAGGGGTTGAACCGCACGTCTCGCATTACACGCCCGAAATTTGACACTTGTGACCCTTTGGATAATTTGTCTGGCTGATGGCAAGTTTGCGAAATACAAAGTTAACATAACATATAATAACAGTAATAATAATATCTAAAAGTAAATTAACGACCCATAAATGATGTAGGCCATAAAGTTGTGATTTGGTTAGAATAATGTTTATTCAGAAATCAAACTAATAGCGAAACTGTATTCATCTCTTGGTCTCTCTCTACGATTTTTACCCTCCACGCTGCACCCCAATGCTAAATTTGTGATCCCTTGATGCCTCAGAACATGTCCTAACAACCGGTCCCTTCTTCTTGTCAAGTTGTGCCACAAACTCCCCTTCTCCCCAGTTCTGTTCAATACCTCCTCAATAGTTTTGTAATCTACCCATCTAATCTTCAGCATTCTTCTGTAGCACCACATTTCAAAAGCTTCTATTCTCTTCTTGTCCAAATTATTTATCGTCCATGTTTCACTTCCATACATGGCTACACTCCATACAAATACTTTCAGAAACGACTTCCTGACACTTAAATCTATACTCGATGTCAACAAATTTCTCTTCTACAGAAACGCTTTCCTTGCCATTGCTAGTCTACATTTTATATCCTCTCTACTTCGACCATCATCAGTTATTTTACTCCCCAAATAGCAAAACCCCTTTACTACTTTAAGTGGCTCATTTCCTAATCTAATTCCCTCAGCATCACCGACTTAATTCGACTACATTCCATTATCCTCGTTTTGCTTTTGTTGATGTTCATCTTATATCCTCCTTTCAAGACACTGTCCATTCCGTTCAACTGCTCTTCCAAGTCTTTTGCTGTCTCTGACAGTATTACAATGTCATAGGCAAACCTCGAAGTTTTTATTTCTTCTCCATGGAATTTAATACCTACTCCAAATTTTTCTTTTGTTTCCTTTACTGCTTGCTCAATATACAGATTGAATAACATCGGGGAGAGGCTACAACCCTGTCTCACTCCCTTCCCAACCACTGCTTCCATTTCATACCCCTCGACTCTTATAACTGCCATCTGGTTTCTGTACAAATTGTAAATAACCTTTCGCTCCCTGTATTTTACCGCTGCCACCTTTAGAATTTGAAAGAGAGTGTTCCAGTCAACATTGTTGAAAGCTTTCTCTAAGTCTACAAATGCTAGAAACGTAGGTTTGCCTTTCCTTAATCTATTTTCTAAGATAAGTCGTAGGGTCAGTATTGCCTCACGTGTTCCAACATTTCTGCGGAATCCAAACTGATCTTCCCCAAGGTCGGCTTCTACCAGTTTTTCCATTCGTCTGTAAAGAATTCGCGTTAGTATTTTGCAGCTGTGACTTATTAAACTGATAGTTCGGTAATTTTCACATCTGTCAACACCTGCTTTCTTTGGGATTGGAATTATTATATTCTTCTTGAAGTATGAGGGTATTTCGCCTGTCTCATACATCTTGCTCACCAGATGGTAGAGTTTTGTCATGACTGGCTCTCCCAAGGCCGTCAGTAGTTCTAATGGAATTTTGTCTACTCCCGGGGCCTTGTTTCGACTCAGGTCTTTCAGTGCTCTGTCAAACTCTTCACGCAGTATCGTATCTCCCATTTCAGCTTCATCTACATCCTTTTCCATTTCCATAATATCGTCCTCAAGTACATTGCCCTTGTATAGACCCTCTATATACTCCTTCCAGCCGGCCGAAATGGCCGTGCGGTTAAAGGCGCTGCAGCCTGGAACCGCGAGACCGCTACGGTCGCAGGTTCGAATCCTGCCTCGGGCATGGATGTTTGTGATGTCATTAGGTTAGTTAGGTTTAACTAGTTCTACGTTCTAGAGGATTAATGACCTCAGCAGTTGATTCCCATAGTGCTCAGAACCACTTGAACCATTTTACTCCTTCCACCTTTCTGCTTTCCCTTCTTTGCTTAGAACTGGGTTTCCATCTGAGCTCTTGATATTCATACAAGTGGTTCTTTTTTCTCCAAAGGTCTCTTTAATTTTCCTGTAGGCAGTATCTATCTTACCCCTAGTGAGATAAGCCCCTATATTCTTACATTTGTCCTCTAGCCATCCCTGCTTAGCCATTTTGCACTTCCTGTCGATCTCATTTTTGAGACGTTTGTATTCCTTTTTGCCTGCTTCATTTACTGCATTTTTATATTTTCTCCTTTCATCAATTAAATTCAATATTTCTTCTGTTACCCAAGGATTTCTACTAGCCCTTGTCTTTTTACCTACTTGATCCTCTGCTGCCTTCACTACTTCATCCCTCAGAGCTACCCATTCTTCTTCTACTGTATTTCTTTCCCCCATTCCTGTCAATTGTTCCCTTATGCTCTCCCTGAAACTCTGTACAACCTCTGGTTCTTTCAGTTTATCCAGGTCCCATTTCCTTAAAAATCCCATCTTTTTGCAGTTTCTTCAGTTTTAACCTACAGTTCAAAACCAATAGATTGTGGTCAGAGTCCACATCTGCCCCTGGAAATGTCTTACAATTTAAAACCTGGTTCCTAAATCTCTGTCTTACCATTATATAATCTATCTGATACCTTCTAGTATCTCCAGCGTCCTTCCATGTATACAACCTTCTTTTATGATTCTTGAACCAAGTGTTAGCTATGATTAAGTTATGCTCTGTGCAAAATTCTACCAGACGGTTTCCTCTTTCATTTCTTAGCCCCAATCCATATTCACCCACTATGTTTCCTTCTCTCCCTTTTCCTACTCTCGAATTCCAGTCACCCTTGACTATTAAATTTTCGTCTCCCTTCACTACCTGAATAATTTTTTTTTATCTCATCATACATTTCATCAATTTCTTCATCATCTGCAGAGCCAGTTAGCATTTAAACTTGAACTACCGTAGTAGGCATGGGCTTCGTGTCTATCTTGGCCACAATAATGCGTTCACTTTGCTGTTTGTAGTAGCTTACCCGCACTCCTATTTTTTTATTCATTATTAAACCTACTCCTGCATTACCCCTATTTGATTTTGTATTTATAACCGTGTATTCACCTGACCAAAAGTCTTGTTCCTCCTGCCACCGAACTTCACTAATTCCCACTATATCTAACTTTAACCTATCCATTTCCCTTTTTAAATTTTCTAACCTACTTGCCCGATTAAGGGATCTGACATTCCACGCTCCGATCCGTAGAAGGACAGTTTTCTTTCTCCTGTTAATGACGTCATCTTGAGTAGTCCCCGCCCGGAGATCCGAATGGAGGACTATTTTACCTCCGGGATATTTTACCCAAGAAGACGCCATCATCATTTAACCATACAGTAAAGCTGCATGCCCTCGGGAAAAATTACGGCTGTAGTTTCCCCTTGCTTTCAGCCGTACGCAATACCAGCACAGCAAGGCCGTTTTGGTTAGTGTCACAAGGTCAGGTCAGTCAATCATCCAGACTGTTGCCCCTGCAACTACTGAAAAGGCTGCTGCCCCTCTTCAGGAACCACACGTTTGTCTGGCCTCTCAACAGATACCCCTCCGTTGTGGTTGCACCTACGGTACGGCCATCTGTATCCCTGAGGCACGCAAGCCTCCCCACCAACGTCAAGGTCCATGGTTCATGGGGGTAGGAGATTAAAATAACTGCGGCTTAATTGCCGGCATAACTACAGAATTAAATAGTTTCCTTAAATGTTTCCCTTTATAGCCGATCTTAGGTTCTCCATATTTAACATTCCTACGACGTCTCCTCGACCACAAACGGCTTCTACTGGGTTTCCCTATGACGTAGGTTCTCGTCTGTCTCACTCGCACACTACGGCGCTTAGGCCTCAATAGACAATAGACGCCTGTGAGTTTCCCCATCTCGTGGTGAATCTGCGCCCTTTGTGACGCACGGTCCTCGACGACATGGTTCGTTTCGCAATTCCTGTAGGCTGACTCTTTCAGCCATTTATTTAAATGAGAGCGCAGTGCTCGTTAACTCACAACGTCGAATAGACAGTGGAGGCTCACCAGCCTCTGCATACAGGCTAGGAACCTAACTCGTCAGCCTGCATCTCGTGGTCGTGCGGTAGCGTTCTCGCTTCCCACGCCCGGGTTCCCGGGTTCGATTCCCGGCGGGGTCAGGGATTTTCTCTGCCTCGTGATGGCTGGGTGTTGTGTGCTGTCCTTAGGTTAGTTAGGTTTAAGTAGTTCTAGGGGACTGATGACCATAGATGTTAAGTCCCATAGTGCTCAGAGCCATTTGAACCTAACTCGTCCTTTAAGCCCCTGTTGACAGCCTAATACCCACATGGTGAACCGCATCCAGTATTTTGAGGTATGAAGGCCTTGCTTATCCATACTTCTGGCCCCGTATTCAAGGTGTTATCGCACGAATGTCTTATAAAATTGGTGCAGACGTGCCCCGTCGGATTCCCAAGACCTATGACTAACGCATTTAGGATGTTTAAAGCCCTAAGGCATCTCAATTTCAATCCTTAAATGTGTTGTAGCCACGTGGGCCTCTTAGCAGAAGTGAGGCCCAGATATTTCACCTTTTCCATAAAAGTGATAACAGTATTCCTCGGTTTTAAACCAGATAAATTTTAAAAATTAAAAACGGTATTTTTTTTTCAGAAATCCCTGTCTAAAAATGAGAAATAAAATAGATTAGAGATACATTGGCGCGCATTTTAATGATGCCCGAAGTCATGTACTGATCTTATCGGGAGAACAATGATGATGACAGAATTTGTAAGGGTGATATTTCTTGCTCCTCACGCATTGTCTTCCCTGATATTTGAAGGATTCTCTTTTGAAACATTTGTGTGAATGAAATATTGGAGGATGCACTGAAAATGGAGAATTTGCCTTCAATACAACAAGGAATGCTGTACCAGACTTCTCACCACTGACTTAGTACAGTTTATCGCAATGGTGAACACCGTTGCACTTAAAACATTCCCTTGAGAGACGCGGTTCTACTGATTACAACTGTCGGGCAGGAAGTTCGCGACTTTGTATCTAAAATAACTTTCCTAATGGAAGGACTGTATGAAAGGAAGGAAACGTCAACGGGAACACCACCCGTAGAGTTCCAACAAAGTAGTATGCCTGTAGCTACTATCGTAGGCCTATTCCAAATCGACTAATATACCGAAAATTTGTTGCTTGCATAGGAAAGCTCGTTGAACTGCTGATTCGAGCAGGGTCAGGTTATCGAATGCGGAGTGATGTCTCCTGAACCGTCACTGGGAACGACTTAGTAGTGACTTGGTTTCGAGAACCCACACTAGGCACCGGTTGACCGTGCGCTCCAGTGTCTTTCGTACACAGATAGTGAGACTGACGCTACGATAACACCTCGGTTTAGTGCAATCCTCACCTGGTTTTAAAATCGCGCTTAAAATGGATTATTTCCACGAATTTCATTAACGAGTTGAAGGAGGACCTCCTTCGACTGCAGTTTCGACTGTTTCAGAATTCTGTACGTCATCAGGTGGTGACCGGGCGTGCTATCACGAGCTACTGACGATGTAAAATCCAACTCTCTTGGATATAAAGACCGGCAGTATTTGTGGAATGAAAATCACAATCAGCCATCTTCTGTGTCACCTGATAATGGTGGAAAGCTTGATCCTGGCTAGAATTGGCCGCAGTGTTCTTATATGAATCAGCCGGTGTCTGAGCGATGTCTCCCGGTGATGTTTGGAGCTATTCCCGCTCACGTACAGGTGGTACTGGCGGTCGTGAGTTCCACCTTGAAATCCTCCTGATGGCTTCACATACTGTACCTGCTGGTGTCGACCTATTAATGGAGTTCAGAATCTCTTTCCATGACTGCGTTGAAATATTCTCCTCGCCTTTGCCCCCGCCACCGTAGAGGTTGCAAGATTCACGTCTGTATAGCACCGATTCGCATAGCTGCATTCCTATCCCTGACTGCAGAACGACACTCATCATTCCACCAACGAACAGGCTGCCTCCCCTTGGGCCTGGGGATGGATACATCAGCAGCTTGGCGAATCATGACAGTATCGTGATCCACCCATTCCTGGACGCATTCACACCGCTCAGACACAGTGGTTAATTTAAAGCATTCAGTTAACCTTTTTGAACAGCCATCTCGACAGCTTTCTTTCATGATTTGCTCCATCTAGCAGTTGGATTCAGATAGGGTGCGGTTGCTTCCGGTCACTGAGCAGTTTCCGCAGGGCAGGTGAGCAGAAGAAGAGGTCTATGGCGGCAGACGAACCTGCAGCAGCTTGGCCCATATTCATCAGTATGATGTCTTCAGCTTATGTGAGATCGTCATATACTCGATACATGTGGCAGGTAATGCTGGATCGCCGCAATGCACTGTCTGTACGTTAAAATCCCCTAAAGTAGCAGTTCAGCATTAAACTGTTTCAGAATCTCACTGACAACTGGATGATGGGACAGCAGGTACACGGGACACACAGCGACATTAACATGGGTCTTGGATATTAAAGCCGCTGTTGGACTGTTGTGGTTAAGGATACAGGCGAGCCGGCCGATGTGGCCGAGCGGTTCTAGGCGATTCAGTCTGGAACCGCGCGACCGCTACAGTCGCAGGTTCGAATCCTGCCTCGGTCATGGATGTGTGTGATGTCCTTAGGTTAGTTAGGTTTAAGTAGTTCTAAGTTCTAGGGGACTGATGACCTCAGATGTTAAGTCCCATAGTGCTCAGAGCCATTTGAACCATTTGATACAGGCGAGGAGTGGAATGTGGGTTTGACGAACACTCGTACGTCTCATTTCGCCATGTCACCAGTGACGTCGTCTTTCCTGTGAAGATGATAGCCTCTAAATACAGTTGCGGCAGTATTTTTAAAAAGAGTCTCTTAGAGACATATGCCACTAAACTACTGAAGCCATTCTAGCATCGTGGTTTTAATTTACCACTATGTATCTACTGGGATGGCTAGGGACTTTTAGAGTGAAGAAGAGTGGCGAGGCTGTCTGGGTCTGGTGTCGAGGCATCTAACTTCATGATGTCTTCCTCTCAGTCAGACGCGTCAGTAAGACGTCTGATGGCGCGTGGGACAGCGGTTGACCCAAACGTCGTGATCCATTCTCGCCTCTTTTACCTTCGAGGTTGATGAGGAAAGTGGAGGTTGAGATGCACTCTGTTTTTTTGGTGCACACTCTAGGCTCGTTGCTAATATTTTGTCTGTCACTTGCGATGAAGGTGCCTGGGTTGCTATATCTTTACATTATTTGCCTTGGGCCGTAAAGATGAAAGTACAAGTGCTGGTCGTGGGTACTGTTTCGCTGGCCGTCGTTTGCTTCGAAGTGTCTACCTTGTGGACGGGTTTCTTCACGAAGGAAGAATAAGAAGTGGCAAAGGCAAAGGATTTCGTCTCCTTATACTATTTTCTGACTCTGTGTAAGTGATATGCTTCGTCAGTTTTATTACCTTAAGTTTACATTCCTCAGGGATTAATTGTCACTCTCAGCTTCAGAGTGGATGGCTTTTAGAACAGTTGATACATACTGCTGAGATAGAAGTGACAGAGTAATGTGCTGCCTTCCAGCATGTCCCACATGTTGCTTCACTTCTGTAACTCAGTGTTAAGTGGCCAAATCGTTGGCACTTGTAACATCTCTTGGGGTTAGATATATGAGGTCTAACCACAATTCAGAGGAAACCTGCTATGATGTGCTCAGATAGCGATGAACACCCATTCCTGTTAGAGTTCCTTGATATATTCATATCCATAAGAATCACGGCAGGTGACCACTCCCCTTACTTGAGTTGAGAGAGTTGTGCCTCTCAATAACTACGCTATAATCACCCAATTGTTTCAACTTTCCGAGAAGATCCACGTGCTTTGAACTGTTGGTTTCAACCAGATAGGAAACATTTCGCAATCGCTTAATATACTTTAAGGTACCATCAAGCACTTGTAATCCTGAGTGGATATAGAAAACGGACGCTTTTTCAAACGTCTCCTCCATTCTCTTGATCACTATCAACACATTCTCGTTTACTGCTTCGTGAGTCTTGTTACTAAAAACAATCAGATTATCACGTGGACTAGACTCCCTCTGTCTTTAGGAAGAGGTGATGTGAATGTCCCAGACGGTGCGCTCATTGTGTTGAGTGGTATATGTGTTTTTGACTCGCCATCATATCCCAACGAGCTGTTAAGAATATTAAAAGCCACCCAGAGCTCGGCTTACCTCGTTACGCTTTGTTCAACTGGGCTTCAACACGTTTCTAAGAAGTTGCCCGCTAATGACGGTTCCATCTCAACAGCCACGTGTCTCAAACAAATGCTGTGGCTCGCCATTTAGCACTACTTGCGGGACACATGTGTCTTACTGAATGCCACGGACACGCCGAGCATTACCCAACCGAGTGCCCCCTCCCCCCCCCCCCCCCTCTAACCTCCGTGTATCTGTTAAGAAGTATTAGGAAAAGACCTTTTAGTCATCTACAGGATAAACAGTAATCCTTTCTTCCCTGCAGCTGCAAATTGGTCGAGGGGAGCTAAACACCGAACAGGGGTAGCACATATGCGGGGTGGGAGGGAAGGGGGAGCGGGTGGGGCCTGGAAATGATATGTTACACATCTCCTTTCAAAAAATTCGAAAAATATTACCTTACAGTAAAAAATGAGGTAGATGCTAATATGAGTCAAAAAAAGCAACTTTCACATAGCAACTCATGTCCACATCCCTCAGGATTCGGCAGTAGGACTCATTTAACTGCATCCTGCGCATCCAGAAAAGTAGACATGCAACCGCCACCTAAGTCGACATAGTAGTACGTCTGCAGGGCAACGTTTTCAACCTCCTTGTGACATCAAAGTAAAATAGAGGTAGGATTGAAGTTTCATTACCTTTATTTGCAAACAGTTACAAAAAATGCTCGGAATTATGTCCTCCTACTTAAACTCACGCCGTGCAACGACGCCTGAGTGACTTTAGCACCCATTCAAACACCGGTAACCAAGTCGGGATTGCATCAGAGGCTACCATAATTCGCGCTCTCAGCTCTTCATCCTTCTTGATACTTGTTTCGTAAAAAGCAGATTTCACGTGTCCTCAGAAAAAATCAAGCGGCGTCAAGTAGGGATAACATGTAGGCAATGCCACCGGCCCACCGCACCCTATCCAGTTCTCACCAAAGGTCTTGTCCAAATGACTTAGTACCTCATGGGCGGAATGCGCAGATCCACCATCATGTTGGTACCACATGCGCTGTTGCAGGTTGATTGGGACATGTCCCAATAACTCTGGCAGTGTTTCCCTTAAAACGATTGGGTACCAGTTTGAGTTCAGTCGTTGGGGGAGCATGTTTTGACCAGTCAGATTATCGCCTATCACACCAGCCCAAACGTTGATGGCCAAACGCTCTTGGTGCACTTTTTCCCGCGCCCACACGTTTTTGTGGCTGTTGAAGGAAGGTTTCCTTGTAGAGGATGCTACATTCGTAAAAAGCATAAAGCACCAGTGGCAGAAGGCAATGCGGCACGGAAAATTGTCTGGGTTAAGTGCCTTAACTTTCTGAAGACGGTAAGTACGCAAATCGTCTTCATTAGACGCAACGCCATGGTTTACACCCATTTCTCGAGCAACACTCCGCTGTTTTGCAACAGTGCTAACTTCTCCTCTTCAAATAACGGTGTACGCACTGTGCGTTGACGACTAAGTCCGTCCGGCCTTTGCACCAGTATCACAAAGTTAATAAATTTCTGTCTTAAACGCACATGCTCGATTGCGATACCTTGTCAGTGGATAATTAACCTCAGGTGCACCTGTCTCCCTTAGGAACCTGTGGATGGTGGTGAGGCCGTCCGTTGTGGCCGAGCGGTTCTAGGCGCTTCAGTCTGGAACGGCGCGACCGCTAGGGTCGCAGGTTCGAATCCTGCCTCGAGCATGGATGTGTGTGATGTCCTTAGGTTAGTTAGGTTTAAGTAGTTCTAAGGGACTGATGACCTCAGATTTTACGTCCCATAGTGCTCAGAGCCATTCCACAATTCAGAAACTGCTGAACGCACAGCCGTTAAGCAGTGAGAACATTTTCATCAACCGCCTCGTAATTACAGTGCATGTCTGCCCTTTCCCACCAAGAAAAGAGCTCCATTTCCTGTCCGCTTTTCACAGTGCCAAATGAAACAGTGTCTCTGTTTGTTGACACACTGGCTCAGGGCGAACCAGACTCTGAAATGTGGACAGGTGTCGCCCTCTGTGTCTCATTGTATCAAACATGCATTTGCACTGCCAAACGCAACGCGTTCGCATTCCAGAAAATACCGGAAGAAACTCCGTGGTGTTGTACCGTCCGGAGTGCCTGCTACCATTTCGACTCGGATGGCACCTTCTCGGAGGCGCGCGAGGCTGTTACATGACGCCTAGCGCCGAACGCTAAGAGATGTGAAAGTTGCTTGTTATGACCCATTCATTTTTTGTATTCATTTTAGAAACACCCTGTATACATTCATTGTCTGGTATTCAGATGTCCATTACACGTATCACAAATAAGAAAAGGTTCAGTAAAAGATAAGATAGCTGATTCCAAGAAAAATTAATCGAAGATGATATTAATCGATTATTTTGTAAGGAAAAAAAAACAGAGCAATTAAAATTATTAATGGTTTTCCTTACACTTTGTATCAAGGAATGTATATACTTTAATAACGTAGACTCTGTATTATATTGCCGGCCGGGGTGGCCGAGCGGCTCTAGGCGCTACGGTCTGGACCCGCGCGACCGCTACGGCCGCAGGTTCGAATCCTGCCTCGGGCATGGATGTGTGTGATGTAGTTAGGTTAGTTAGGTTTAAGTAGTTCTAAGTTCTAGGGGACTGATGACCTCAGATGTTAAGTCCCATAGTGATCAGAGCCATTTGAACCATTTTTTTGGTAAGACTCGACAAAATAAGAGAAATAATTGGACAAGAAGTAACCAACAAAGGGAAATTAACCAAATGGAGAATTGATGCACGGCGGACAGAATACGATACAAGTGATAAGGGAAGACATGCCCGCATCTCGTGGTCGTGCGGTAGCGTTCTCGCTTCCCACGCCCGGGTTCCCGGGTTCGATTCCCGGCGGGGTCAGGGATTTTCTCTGCCTCGTGATGGCTGGGTGTTGTGTGCTGTCCTTAGGTTAGTTAGGTTTAAGTAGTTCTAAGTTCTAGGGGACTTATGACCACAGCAGTTGAGTCCCATAGTGCTCGGAGCCATTTTTTTTGATAAGGGAAGACGAGTCTATTCTTTCTTCCCCAGTATCCGAGAGAGGATGAATTTGAAGGACATAAATCGAGCACGTGGCATGGAACACTTTCTTACGGGCTACGGCCTGTGTCCTGTGCATTTCCACAGATTTGGCCTAAAACATATTCAAACTCGTGCCTGTGGCGAGAATGATACACCTGAATACATAGTGGTCATCTGAGATACTCTAAGACGTAGAAGACAGAGTTTAATGAACGATGACGCAAGACAGTTAATACGAGGACAAGATGACGCTACCTGCGCCCTGCGATTGAGATTTTGGCACGGCCGTCGGCGTCCCCATCTGACGAGCTACTCGCCGACTTTCGGCCCTGCCGCGGTTCGAGTGGAGTCGCGGGAGTTTGAACTGTGCGTCTGGCAGGCAGTTGGTCTCCAGCGCTCAGCGGCAGGCGCGCCACAGCACTCGGAACGAGCAACGAGCTATCCGTTTTCCGGGGACTACGCCAACGTTCAGTGTCAGCGGGGGCGGCACTATTGCGTGCTCATAATTGTCTATGCGCTCACGGGCAATGTGGCTTATACAACGATCTGCCGAGGCTCTCCGCTTCAGTTAGTTCCTCGAGTGCTTCGTAAGTCGTTCGCGAGCATGTTACCGACAAGTGTATACGCATCGTTACGTATGTGCCGCCATTGCTGAAGGCAGAGTGAAACAAGATCTGTCCAAAAACACATTTTGCCACTCAGTGCACCATCAGTGATGCCCACGTGCTCATTACGGTCTGAGGCGCTTGTGGTTTTGTCTAAGGAAAGGAAGAAGGGAAGCTTAGGGTTTAATAATCCGTCGAGTTAAGTTGGTTGGAGATGGAACACTATCTCCGAACGGACAAGGATGTCGAAGATATCACAGCAACCTTTTCAAAGCAGCCATCACAGCATTCTCCTTTAGAGATTTGGGAAAATATCGGTAAACGTAAACTGAACAGAGAGATGTGGATATCAACGCTATTTCTTTCGAATGTCAGTCCATTATCTTAAATCTGTGCAGCACCTCGCTAGATCTGGGTGTTGGAATCAGACTTGCAATGATATGTGTGTTACCAGCCCAGCCAATTGCAGAAGGTGTCTATGCAAACAGGTCAACACCTGTTGCATTATTCCACCGTGACGACAACAGTGCTGACTAAACTCTACGGTTCATCACAATCTCAGAGACACAATGAATAACGTCCCATGCTGTGATCAGAATACGTGGTCTTGTAACGACCCGTCACTGTGTGCGGCTCTGCTCCATCTGGTTCATCACAGACATATCTGTCATAATAGCGTGCCCTCCATCAACGAAATTATGAACACATTTCACAGAAACCTATCACGCAACCACTTTGAAAGTGTGCACAAAATGGTTCAAATGGCTCTAAGAACTATGGGACTCAACATCTGAGGTCATCAGTCCCCTAGATTTAGAACTACGTAAACCTAACTAACCTAAGGACATCACATACATCCATGCCCGAGACAGGATTCGAACCAGCGACCGTAGCAGCAGCGCGGTTCCGGACTGAAGTGCCTAGAAAGTGTGCACACTGCATGCTTTTTAATCTATGACGCATGCTGAATTTACTTTCACATCGTCTGAAAGTACTTAACTTTATGAACTTATCGCACCATACATCGTTTTAGCCGCAAAAAGGTGGGCTCTGCAGATCCTGTATTTTTCACCTGTATGAATTCTTAACATCCTACATGAATTCTTCATATCCTTTTTTGTTGGTGTTGCGTATTTTAACTTTTTTGGCAGCTCCATAATTAACTGGAGTATTTTATGAACTTCGGAGTCAACAACATAAAGCTTCAAGATGAGGAAGAAACATCGAGTCAGGAGCCCCTCTAACTCTAGCTTGGAAGGGCGTGTATTTTTTTATCGAATCTCTTTCAGTAGTATACCGGTGAAATATAGCGTCTCCTCCAGCGCAATACGATACATATGTGGTTACCTGAGGAGCCACGGAGGGCATTGTTCGTGTTCTGTGAACAAAGCGAACTAGAAAATTCCAGTTACTGACTCAAGGACTATCGATTGCCTTCTGTCTGGCGGGGTTGCGCCTCGCTGCTTGCAGGTAGAACTTGGAATGTTGCGAGAGACTTCGCCAAGAAAAGTTGCCTGAAGTTATGATTCAATTTCCACTAAATAAACCGACAGTCATAACTGCATTTATTGAAATTCCTCTTCGAAAACTAATTAGGCGGCAATTGTTTCCGCAGAAGACAAAACCGATGAATGTACGTAGACAGCTACTGGCGAAATTCTTAGTCGTAACTTTGTAGGCAGCGGCGATTAAATGGAGATTCGTTAAGTGTACAAGCAACAGATGTCTTTTATACGATACTTGTGAAGATACTTGTGCCTAGTGATATAAAACGATCTAATAAATCCATAGTAAAACTGCAATCAACTTTGGAAGGCGTGGTTAAAATCCTAGTCTAGTATAGAGTGAAATATTCGAAGATTTTTCTAAATAATTTTACATTTACATAAATATGTCAAGAAAAGAGGCACAGTGACACATTTCCTCTTTTTTTCTTTTATTGGTAAGAAACTTCCGTCGTTTAACTGTTAATTATTCTCTTATTTTACACAATCATGATTTCGGCTTAATGCCATTCTCAAGTGCATGTTGAAATGTTAAAATATGTATGACTGTCTGTGACATTTCATCGTCTGACAGGTCGGACATTTTTTAACATTTCAATATCCACTTGAGTATGGCTGCAAAGCTGAAGTCGTGAATTTGGGTAAAATAAATGAGCAATTAACAGCCAAATGGCAGAAATTTCATTCAAAAAATTCCATATGGTTGTGGTGCCCCACGAGAGAATGATCATTAATTACATTTCCCAGTAAACTGCTTCCAAATATGGTGTCCAAGTCAGCAATTGCTTAAGAATGACTGTACTTCTTACGGAAAGATGGAATAGGCACGAGACACGATAATGTTAGGATGACGAATAGAATATTTCATCTCCCAAATGTTTAGAGTCTTAAGTGTTCCTCAGCCTACGGTTTGACGTATATACAAAAATTGGAATGTTGATGACACGACTATCAACTGGGAGTAATGCTATGACCTATCACACGTAACTCAGAGTCTTAACGAGATGAAAAATTGTACAAAAATTGACAAGCCGCACCAGGAACAGAAAATCATAATTTGATACAACAGCTACATTTCATTTCTCAGATTGCGACTTTTTCAATAAATTCAATGGATACCGAAGCAGGAGACCGAAAAAATGCTCCCTTTAATACGACGGGTCGTTGAAAGTAAGTTACACACGTCGTCCCACACCAAGATCATTGCGCTATAAGAGTGGCGGATTGTCAGAAGAGAGTACATGTTCTGTGTTTCCTGCAGACACAGAAAAAAAAAGAAAAGGTTCCAATGGCTCTGAGCACTATGGGACTTAACATCTGAGGTCATCAGTCCGCTAGAACTTACAACTTCTTAAACGTAACTAACCTAAGGACATCACACACATCCATGCCCGAGGCAGGATTCGAACCTGTGACCGTAGCAGTCGCGCGGTACTGGACTGAAGCGCCTATAACCGCTCACCCACCGCGGCCGGCTTACAGATAACAGCTGCACCATAGTGTGCGTCTGAAATGGCGTGGTAGCTGAAGTACACGGGACAGTATGATTCGTGTGGGCAAAATGTTTAAACTGTACAAAGATTCACCGTGAAATTGTGGCGGTATATGTCGCGTACAGCGGTACTCAAATGGTGTCAATTATTTGATGAAAGTCGGTCGCACAGACATGGATGACGCTGATCAGGAAGGAAGGCCATCAACATCAACAGACGACAGTGTCCAAGAAATCGAACAACTGATTCGTAGTAATCGCAGATTTACCAATGATCGGGACGATCATAAAGAGCTTCTTGAATGGCTCCGTGACGAAGCAGCGGATATCTGACGTCGAGTATCTGAATTGTTGGTAGAACTTTCCGACCGTTGTTTACAGAGACTTGGTGATTATGTTGAAGAAGATTGTCATGTATTCCCGTAATGTAGTGCAGCAACCATTAAATTTACTTGGTCTGTCATAATAATAAGTAACTTACTTTTTGAAGTCCCCTCGTACATAACACTCATAGCACTATACTTTCTTGGAACATGTGACGTAATCAGATGAGTCGTGGCACCAGTTGCTTCGAGCTAATGGTCGAGTCAAGCATAGCGGAAGCCATATGACACCATGCACCCACTGTTAAATTGGGTAATGTTCCCATAAAAGAAGGGGGTATATTCTCGAGATCTGAATTAGGTGCGTCCCCTGCGCGAGCACTCATAATGATAAGATGCTGGACTCGCATACGAGAGGATGGCAGTTCAAATCCCCGTCCGGCGACCCAGATTTAGGTCTTTTGTGGTTTCCCTAACTTGGAGGAAATAGCTCTTCTGAAAAATGATAAATCCCGTATCTTCCCCACCCTTCCTCAATTCAGGCATGTCTTCGTCCATAGTGACATCGTCTTCGGGCTTTAAACCCATATCATCTTTCTTCTTTACTTTCTTCCCCCTTCTTTCCATCCTTCTGCGTCTACGTCTACATACATACTCCGTAAACTTATGGTACATGACGGAGAGTACTTTGTACCACTGCTGGTAATTCCCTTTCCTGCTCCACTCGCAAATGGGACGAGAGAAAAAGGACTGTCATAAGCGTCCGCACGAGCCCTAACTTCTCTTATCTGTGTCTACATTGGTGACAGTAGAATCGCTCTCCGGTCAGCCGCCAATGCTGGTTGTCTACGTTTTTTCACTAGTGTTTCACGAAAAGAACGTCGTCTTCCCTTCTGGGATTGCATTTGAATTCACGAAGCATATCCGTAATAATCTCATGTTGATCGAACCAACTGGTAACAAATTTAGCAGCATGCTTCTGAATTGCTTCGATATCTTCCTTTCGTGGGGATTTCAAACTCTCGAGCAGTACTCAAGAATAGGCCGCACTAGTGTTTTATACGCGGTCTCCTCTGTAGATGGCTGACCGCGGTGGCCATGCGGTTCTAGGCGCTGCAGTCCGGAACCGCGTGACTGCTACGGTCGCAGGTTCGAATCCTGCCTCGGGCATGGATGTGTGTGATGTCCTTAGGTTAGTTAGGTTTAAGTAGTTCTAAGTTCTAGGGGACTGATGACCTCAGATGTTAAGTCCCATAGTGCTCAGAGCCATTGGAACCATTTGCACTGTACGTGCTTGAGTATTGTCCTGCAAAATGATGGTCTATATTGTGGATTTGTTGTGCTAGTTCATAACTGTTTTTGATACTGAAATTGCTGTCATATGTATAGAATGCTTTCAAAATTTTATTAAGTTTCGTATTTAGTTTATATGAAGGACTACTTTTGTAGTTGACAATAGGTCGTATAGAGTTCTCTTTTTTATGCAGTTTAATCTGTGATCTTAATAAAATTTTGAAAACATTCTATACATATGACAGCAATTTCAGTATCAAAAACAGTTATGAACTAGCACAACAAATCCACAATATAGACATTCCAACTAGTGCAAGTTTCGCCTCATTAGATATTAAAAATTTATATACAAATATACCCATTAATGAGACGATTAATATAATTAGGGATAACTTAATACAATACAAAAATATGACTAAAGAAGAAATAATCGAATTTATAGAACTGCTTGAATGCACTTTAGATTACAATTATTTCTCTTTTAATACTAAAATCTACTGTCAGAAAGATGGCTTAGCAATGGAAAATTCTTTAGCTGGGACAGTTGCAGACATTTTCGTGAACCACATTGAGATGCAATTCCTGAAAAATAACCCTGATATCGCAAATAAAATCATATATTACAAGCGATATGTAGACGATACATTATGGCTTTATAATGATTCAAAAGATGAAATTGAGAAACTTGCTACAAAATTAAACTCTATGCATCCAAAGTTACAATTTACAGTTGAGCATGAAAATCGAAAATCTATTAACTACCTAGATCTCACTATAACTAATAACAATGGGAAACATTTATTCACCATATACAGGAAACCTACAACCACTGATGTTATTATTAATGCCACATCATGTCATCCTGACAAGTATAAAAAAGCGTTTTTTAAGTCTATGATACACCGAATACTAAAATTACCGCTAGAAGCTAATGAGATCAAAAAGGAAATGACCATCTTAAAACAAATTGCAAAAACCAGCTCTTTTGACACACGACAGGTAGATATAATTTTTAATAAAGTACAACAATCACAAAGTACTCCACTAATAGGTAATCCAAAATATATGAAGATGACATACATGGGAAACATATCAGATAGAATTACTAATTTATTCAAAAATTGTGGGACAACAATAGCATTTACAACTAACAATACTTAACAACAAAAATTAAGACATACTGTAAGTAAAGATAATGGAAAATCTACCAGATCAGGAGTGTACAAGATCCAATGTAGAGACTGTGAGAAAATATATATCGGCCAAACAGGTCGAAATTTTGCAGTAAGGTACAAAGAACATACGTCGGGTACCTCACGAACAAAGTCAGTATTTGGTCATCATATAGCATTCAATAATCATGCTGAGGGGACAGTACAACAGAATTTACAAGTTCTTCATTATGCAAATAAAGGCTTACTTATGAATATCCTAGAAGAAATCGAGATATATGCTCATTTGAAAACCAAATCATCAATGCTGCTCAATGAACAATTAGATTTTCGCGAAAAATATTATTACGACCTTTTTGACGAAATTTTATAATAAAAGCATCTACTCTTTTTTTTTTTTTTAATATAAGACTAGTTATACCCATGGCAAAAGAAACGTATGTAAATATGCTGCACAATATTAAAAAAAAAAAAATATGAATTTGACATTGATTATTATAAAAACTATTAGATCGATGATTTTAAAAAATTTAATTAGTAGTTCAGATATACATTATGTGGAACTTACTCTTGGCTGCTACCCTACTGCTATAAAGAATATTGCTATAAAAACTACAGCTAAAATAAGACGATTCTGCAGCATCCAACAAAGATGCAATTGTGATGTAGGCGAGTCGGTATAATCGATATATACCACAACGCCAAGGACTTTCACATCTTTGATGTAACTGGCACTGTAGTAGTATTAAGGTTGCCCATAGAGGGCACAACTGTTACACATCGTAGTTCCCTGTTTTTATCCAAAATATAAATAAGCTGTAGACATACTATCTGTTAATCAGATATTTAAATGAATCAATTTTATGTTATTAGTGTATTTCCTACTTTTATACTTTGACGATGGCGTCATATTATGAACGCTGATTGGCAGTTGTGAAGTAGTGTGACAGGAAGTAGGCGGAGCCTCTGCATATTTAAGCTCGTGCTCAGCACCCATAACCATCATTTGACTGCGTAGCTGCGAGGAGAGCTCCGCCTACCATCCTAAAGGAGCCAGGGTATAATTAATTTTATTTTATCTTGTTAAAGTTTGACATCATTAGACACTTTCATCTTATTTAAAGATTGGTATCTAGTATTTCTTAAAATTTATCCACAGGTCTGATGATGGTTTTGTAAAAAGAACCGAAACCGGTCACCTGTATCATTAAAACATACATGACGTGATCAAGACTGAACTTTAGTCAAAATATATTAACTCTGCAGCAAAATATTCGCTAAAATCCTTATTGTCGTATTTTGAATAGTTCTTAAATGTTCAAATGTATGTGAAATCTTATGGGACTTAGCTGCTAAGGTCATCAGTCCCTAAGCTTACACACTACTTAACCTAAATTATCCTAAGGACAAACACACACACCCATGCCTGAGGGAGGACTCGAACCTCCGCCGGGATCAGCCGCACAGTCCATGACTGCAGCGCCTGAGACCGCTCGGCTAATCCCGCGCGGCAATAGTTCTTAGAAGTGCATTGTAACAATATACGAGGGTTGGAACTTTAATAGTGGCAACTATTTATTTACAGCTCTTACAAAATAGATACTTATTTCAAAGTCTTACTGACCTCAAAGTAGTCACCAGCATTATGTATAACCCGTTGCCAGCGATGTGGAAGTCTTAGGATACTCTTAGTACTGCCAATTGTGTTGACAGTTCGAGAGGCACGGTCTATTGCCCGACGAATCTGTAGCAGTTCTGAAGCGAATGCCGTGAAGTGTTTCCTTCAGTTTAGAAATCGAGTTGAACTCACGAGGACTTAAGTCAGGGGAGTGCAGTAGGTGGTATAGCACTTAGCAGCCCCATCAGTCAAACAAATCAGTAACAGCTTGCACTGTACGTGCCGGCCGGAGTGGCCGAGCGGTTCTAGGCGCTTCAGTCTGGAACCGCGCGACCGATACGGTCGCAGGTTCGAATCCTGCCTCGGGCATGGGTTTGTGTGATGTCCTTGGGTTAGTTAGGTTTAAGTAGTTCTAAGTTCTAGGGGACTGATGGCCTCAGATCTTACGTCCCATAGTGCTCAGAGCCATTGGAACCATTTGCACTGTACGTGCTTGAGTATTGTCCTGCAAAATGATGGTCAGGTCCTGCAGAAAGTGTCATCAGTTCTGTCTCTAAGCTGGTCGTAGGTTGTGTTCCAAAAATGAACAGCATAGAGACAGAAGTGATGACACTTTTTGCAGGACTTGATTATCATTTTGCAGAACAATGCTCAAACACGTACAGTGCAAACTGCTACTGATTTGATACTCGAACTGTCAACACAACTGGCACTGCTAAGAGTATCCTCCTACTTTTACGTGCTGTACACAATGCTGTTGACTACTTTGAAGCTAAGTAAAACTTTGAAACATGTATCTATTGTGTACGAGCTGAAAATAAATAGTTGCCACTATTAAAGTTCCAACCCTCGTAGAAAGTACAATACGATGAACTACGTGGTTATATGGATTCCTGCAGGTGCTTCTCCCCAGGGAACATTCCTCAGTAGATAGTGACATTGTCTTCGATCACACACAAAATAACTTGGGTAGCTATTTATATAGTTTATCTAAATAAATTCGCTGTATCTTAGAGGCAAGAGAAAAGTGGGAGGGGGCAGGAGTGGATAGATATGCTTCATACACATGGGAGCTGGGATTTCCTGTCTAAATGGAAGTCGGCTGAATATTATTTCTCCTGAGTATTTATTTTGCAACGTTCTCCTCGATTCCGCATTAAGATGTAAGGATCTGATGTGAGAGCTACGAATTTTGTAGAACCCGATTTCAATAACATCCGAAGCAATTTACTTTTAAGGCTACCATGGGTTCCATAAATCATTCACAGCGAGTTTTATGGTAGCGACGTCTGACTGGGGGGGCTGCAAAGGCGTCAGAGTTATGAAAACGGTGTCAACCCACGGTGACATCTAGGCGGTGACAAAGTATACAAAAAATTTATGGAGAGTATACTTTATTGCGAGGTAAAAGAGAAATGAAAATATAAGGGCCACTGAATTCGTTGCTATATATGGTGTTGGAAGCAAAGTTTCTGGAAATCGTAATAAAGAACGATTGTTCTCCCTTTTATCTTTCTGTCCACTGATTGTGTTGGTGGTAAACGCTGTTCATTTCCAACTAAACTCACGACGCACCAAAAAATACATTGTGCTACATCTGTTTCCTATGTCTAACACATACAGAGGACGGGATCAGTATGATTTTAGGGCCACGTAGCATTAAAAGTTCATGCAGTATAACTAGCGCTTACTCATAACTGTGCCTGTCCTCTTTCACAAGCACTGTCTACTGCCTTTTGCACTTCGTGGTACTATTTAAGCTGCTGTGTAACCCAGCTCAAGGATTCGCGATGTTATTGTACATTTGCACGCTCTAAATGTATATTTTTAAGTTACTATAGGCCTCTTTGCTATCGTAACAGCCTAGGATTATTAACGAATATCTGTTGCGTGGGCTAAATTATAGACACGTGCCTGTTATGGTCAGGGAAAACTACTGATGTCGCATGAATTGTAAGACAACCTTTATAAATTCAAAGCTCTTGCTAATGGTATATTATTGTTATTTTGCCATTTCAGTTTGCATTGGGGGTGTTACATATACAGTTTCATAATTATTTTTATTTCTTCAGTTACAAAATGGCTCAAATGGCTCTGAGCACTATGGGACTTAAGTCATCAGTCCCCCTAGAACTTAGAACTACTTAAACATAAGGAAATCACACACATCCATGCCCGAGACAGGGTTCGAACCTGCGACCGTAGCAGTAGCGCGGTTCCGGACTGAAACGCCTAGAACCGCTCGGTCACCACTGCCGGCGACTTCAGTAACAATGGGGCTTCATTAAAATTTGGCACTATTCGAAATGTGTTTCTCACGTGTTCCAGTATGACTTGTCATTGTGATGACTACGACTTCAGTTTAAAAAATAACACTACAGAAGTACAAACAACATTGTCTCTTGATGTGATTCCATAGGTTGTCCCGGCGTAATAAGTCTAGAAAGTCTCTTCGGGTTTGCTGCCGGATACTAAAACCAACTCGATTCAAAATTACGGCGATCCAACATTTCTCCATCTTCATGAGAACGCTGCTTCTGCTGCTGAGTCCCGCTGAGAACTGATGGCAAAGCTGCAAATCGACGTCCTATATAGGCATCTGTACCGTACATGGCACATGCGCCGCCCATCACAGTTGCTGCCCTCCAAGATTGGGCAGGTGGCGCTCCCCGTAGTAGAACACCGGTGGCAATGATATATCGCACTCAGAGACGATTTTCGAACATTCGGACTGGCCGCACCAAAGAACGTTCTGATTTGGTGCGGGATAGTACAGGGTGTCACGTCCTCCTAAGGGGAAACCCATTGGCTCTATTAATCAAATTATCAGCCAGCCTTATATCAATTGCCTCTTTATAACCACTGCTCCAAGAACCGGAAGCGTTGGCAACTATCACAGTTTCGTCAAAATTCATATCGTGTCCCTCGCTTAGACAATGTTCCGTTCCGCCGATTTCAGTTAAAAGAGGGACACGATATGAAATTTGACGAGACTGTGATAGTTGCCAACGCTTCCGGCTTTTGGAGCAGTGTTTATAAAGAGGGAATTGAAATTAGGCTGGCGGATAATTTGATTAATAGAGCCAATGGGTTTCCTCTTAGCGGGACGTGGAACCCTGTGCTATACCGCATATAATCAGAACATTCTTTGGTGCGGCCAGTCCGAATGTTCGAGAATCGTCTCGGAGTGCGATATATCGTTGCCACCGGTGTTCTACTACGGGCGGCGCCAGCTGCTCAGTCTTAGAGGACAGTAACTGTGATGGGCGGCGCATGCGCCATGTACGGTACAGATGCCTATGTAGGATGTCGATTTGCAGCCTTGCCATCAGTTCTCAGCGGGACTCAGCAGCAGGAGCAGCGTTCTTCTGAAGATGACGAACAGCTGGATCGCCGTAATATTGAACCGAATTGCTTTTAGTATCTGATAACAAACCAGAAAGACTTTCAATACATTGTTGCTTCATTTTTGTGTTCATTAAGTGCTACACTATTTAACTATCAATACACTTCAAAAATATTTTTTTAAAATTATGTTTATTGGATAATAGTCAATATTTCCAAGATTAAAATTAATCAGCAAATTGTCAATCATTAACGTGACTTTTTATGTATGTGTTAGTGCCATAACACACATTAAATTCAGAATCTACTAACAATGAAAACAGTTCTAATGCCTTATCTTTTTCGTTTGTGTGTTTTCATGTTTTTGAATATGAAAAACATGACTATTATCTGTTCTACTATGTTATTAATGATTCTTTGCAGTCTGCACATTGGTTTGGATCGTAGCTTTAATTTCTTAGATTAAATTACGCTTCCTAAAACTGCAGGTTATATTGGTTCGTCGTGCGAAGGCTGTAAGATGCCGCTGCGTACAGCTCCACGAAACTGTGTGGGGATCGCGTTGCAAGTTAAGTTTGCTAAGCTCTCGCAGCCAGCAGCCTGTGTGTAATTTCCGATCTGAAACTAAGTTCCTCATCAAACTTGAGGAGTGCTACGCCAGACACTAAAAGCGGGTTACTTGTTCACTATCAAAGATGTGCAGTTTCGAGATACATAAGTTTGCCCTTGCCACACATGCAGTTTCCGCTTCCACCCTTCATTTTAATCTAAGTCATCGTGCTTATCAGTGAGCACTAATTTATAGGAATTCTTTTTCTTTGTCCTTATCCCGTATCTTCACCGACCTGGAATGTTAAATTTCGTATTTGGCGATGTTGGTTGTAGAGGGTGGTGGGATCCTCTTCCTGTGCCCCCCCCCCCTCCCCCCAGGACAGAACTTGAGTAAATCGAAGTAGTGTAGCTGTAAGACCTCTTGACCTCTTGGTCACCCTACATTGGCGCCAGATTTCCCCATCCCCTCGTCCCTGATAAAGGCCAATTGAGCCATGTATTAAATGCCGCGAAATTTGAAAACTGTTTGGAGATTAAAAATATCGATTTTTCGATCGAAGGTAGATGGTAGCACAGCACACCAATTGACAAGTGTCACATAAGAAGTGTAGTGAGTCAATCGTCAGACAGAGTTATCACATGTTTCAAAAGGATTTCTAAACCTTTTCTGATGAAAGCAGATGCGATTCCTTCAACAGTGCACTTGTGTTGGAATTCTTTTGTTGACCAAGGTTGCTTGCTTTTATCGCGAGTCTCTCGCCTAGCGCCAAGTCCCAAGCGACTGGAAAAAGCGCATGTGACCCCTGTATATAAAAAGGGCAAAAGAACTAACCCGCAAAATTACAGACCAATATCCTTTACATCGGTTGCTGCAGAATTCTTGAATATATTCTCAGTTCTAATATAATGAAATTCCTTCAGATAGAAAAGCTTCTGTCCACAAATCAGCACGGATTCAGAAAGCATCGCTCTTACGAAGCTTAACTTGACCTTTTCTCACATAACACCCTGTGAACTATAGCTAAAGTGCAACAGACAATTCTATTTTCCCAGACTTCCGAAAAGCGCTTGACACATTGTCCCACTGCAGACTCTTTATGAAAGTATGAGCATACGGAATAGGTTCCCAGACATGCGAGAGGCTCAAACACTTCTTAAGTAACAGGACGCAGTATGTTCTCCTCGACGGCAAGACAAGGGTATCTACCCCAGGGAAGTCTGATGGCACGGCTATTATTCTCCACATAAATGATCTGCAGTTGTTTGCTGATGATGCTGTGCCGGCCGGTGTGGCCGAGCGGTTCTAGGCGCTTCGGTCTGGAACCGCGCAACCGATACGGTCGCAGGTTCGAATCCTGCCTCGGGCGTGGATGTGTGTGATGTCCTTAGGTTAGTTAGGTTTAAGTAGTTCTAAGTTCTAGGGGACTGATGACCTCAGATGTTAAGTCCCATAGTGCTCAGAGCCATTTGAACCATTTGATGATGCAGTGGTGTGCAGGAAGGTGTTATTGAGTGACTGTGGTGGGATACAATATGATTTACAGAAAATTTCTAGTTGGTATGATGAAAGACAGCTAGCTCTTAATTTAGGAAAAATGTAAGTTAATGCAGATGAGTAGAGAGAAAAAGCCCATAATGTTCGAATATAAAAATGGTTCAAATGGCTCTGAGCACTATGGGACTTAACTTCTAAGGTCATCAGTCCCCTAGAACTCAGAACTACTTAAACCTAACTAACCTAAGGACAGCACACACATCCATGCCCGAGGCAGGATTCGAACCTGCGACCGTTGTGGTCGCGCGGTTCCAGACTGTAGCGCCTAGAACCGCTCAGCCACCCCGGCCGGCAATGTTCGAATAGAGCATTAGTTGTGTGATACTTGACACAGTCAAGTCGATTAAATACCTAGGTATAACGTTGCAAGTGATATGAAATGGAACGAGCATGTAAGACCTGTACTGGTTCAGGCGAATGGTAGACTGCGGTTTATTGCGAGAATTTTAGGAAAGTGTTGTTCATCTGTAAAGGTGACCGCATATAGAACACTAGTGCAACCCATTCTTGAGAACTGAGAGAGTTTTTGGGATCCTGACCATTTGATTAAAGGAAGACATCGAGGCAACTCAGAGGCAGGCTGCTCGATTTGTTACCGGTAGGTTCGGACAACCCGCAACTGTTACGGAGATCCTTAATTTACTCAAAAGGAAATCCCTAGGGGGAAGGCGATGCCTTTTTCACGAGGAGATTTAGGGAAGAGGAATTTGAGGTCGAATGCTGAACAGTTTTACTGCCACCAATGTACGTTTCACGTAAAGTCCATGAAAGAAGTGAGGGCTCGTATGGAACCACACAGAAAGTTGTTCTTCTCTCGCTGTCTTCGTGAGTGGAACTTGAAGAGAAATTACTAGTTATGGTAAAACCTACCCTCCGTCACACTCTGTACGGTGACTTGCAGAGTATGTATGTAGATATGGATGCCAGAACGGATTCTTTTAGGTTTCCAGAGATATTTGGCATCGCATGTTTTCACACGGCTCCTGTAAATGGTTGGTTTAGAGCTGACGCTCTATAGTGTTCCAGATGAATACAGATCAGACGTATTTGATGGTGAAGACATCAACATGAATGCTCCCGATAGCACTTAGCTCGATTTACACCTTATACCACGGTGAAATATGAGGTGTTTGTCCATGAATATGCGCTATAATAATTCATAAAGACGTGTGGCGCAGTTAGTAGCATACCAGCGGTTATTGTAGTAGTACATTCATTCTGTGGATTCAAACAATAAATCCGATGGCGAATTTAGTAAGTTAGCAGGAACAGATCCGTACTGTAGGTTCAAATGGTTTCCCTACTTGCTGTAGCAGTAGTAGTAGTAGAAGTAGTAGATTCACGCCATAGACTCAACTACCTGTAACACAATGACCACACACTTTTTTGATGGATGACAGTCTTATCGTTCAACTTTCTTTTCGCTGTAGGTATACCTAGGTGTGATGGAAATTTGATATTGATGTAGATAAAACGTTAAACTCCAATCATCTTCCTATAAATATAAAGCAATCTAATGTTCTGGCCAGCATTTCATTTTCAACTAGCACTGAATTTCGCCGTAGGTATGCCATGATGTAATGGTAATATGATATTGATGTAGACGAAACGTATATAGAGCAGACGATGCCGTACAATTCTACAGAATGAAATCGTGTAGCTGGCTGTGGTGAGGATGCACTACTCGCAGACTGCAATAGGTGAGTGACGAACATCTACTCGTGTTCCAAACAGCAGAAGTAGGCATGCCAGGGCAGGCAGGACCATGTGCCTTTATGTGGAGCTGTGCTGACTGATAGGTCGTAGCGACAGCGGGATGGTTATCAGCCATCAGTCGGAGGCAGTGTGGTGAGGTGCAATATGGAGCTACAATTCAGCCTCCGTTGATCCAGGAGCTGCACCCGTGAACCTCATGGGACTCAGTGGCAGCAGTACAAGATCCATGACCAGACAACGTGTCGTGTTTAAACAAAATATAAATCAGTACCTCTCCACTATCTATCCTGCTATGCACACACACAACAATGGCGTGTATCTCACGACCCTAAGACTGAACCACTGAGCTATACAGTTGTAAAGTTAGGCCAATTGATCTATTTCGGAGAACCAGAGGCCTTCTCATAATTTTAAACTTAGTATAAGTGGTTTGTAAATTTCTCGTCATTTTAAACGCTGGAAAAGTGATTTTTTAAAAATTTTCCCGCCTTTTAAACTTTGGAGAAGTGAGCTCTCGGGTTTCCAACCTAAGATAACTGGAGTGGTTTCAATTGTTTAGACTGCGCCATCACAGGGGTGGAGGGGATTGGATAAACATGTAATCTGAGTGATTTTTGAACTTGGAGGAAATTAAGGTTATAGAAGTCGGTGGTAAACCAGATATTTTTGAATTTTTCAACTAGGCTGGATTCCACACTAAGAACAAAAGAGACGTGCCTACCAGTAGGCTGTGCCAGTACCGACCAGGTCCACCATCTTGAATTATATACTTCTCGTAAGTGATCTGACAAAAATGCAAGGTGGCTCAGTAGCCCATTGGATTCTGACATAATACAGACTGGACCAGTATCCAAGGATCTGCTGTCTTCGATTCTGATGCCATCCAGGCTGGCCCAGTATCTCAGTGTCCACCATCTTGAATCGACATCTTGGATTATGATGTCATAGTTCCAACAATAGAATGATATATCCATCTTGAATTTTTAAATTTCCCTCCAATTTACACATAGGGCTACAGCCCCGCTTGTACTGTGGCGCCATACTAGTGGGTTCCCCGCCAATATTTGAATGTTCTGTCATTTTAAATATAGGGCAATTGCCCTATGTCAGAGTGGATGGGGGAAGGAAATCTTGCTACGTTGTATGGCATCATTGAATACGTTATAGACGGGTGGGGAGGGCGACGTGGAATTTAAAGTGAGAGGGGGAAATCTGGTAACAATTTTGTGTCGCCCAGAACTGGCACAACTACACTATTCCCCAACTGTCTGCGTCTAGTGTTACTCCTATGATAGAGTGTGTACGTTTTCTACATTTTTGCGTTTCTTGTAACTGAGGAGGAATATGGTAACTTGACCAGTATTCACATAGCTGGATGTTGGAAACCGCCGTAAAACCACAGCCATGCTGGCTGGCACACTCGCTCGTCGTTCACTTGTGCGAGTAACAGAAAACTGTAATATCAGGAAGCAAGCTTAAAAATAAACTTTACATCACATTATGAGTGTGGCATATGATGCAAACAATAATGATAACATAACAATACCTCATGCATGTTTCGAATAGTATCTTTTGGTCGAAAAATAAGGAAGATCGAGGTTTAGCAGTCCTTCGACAACGATGGGAAAAATCTCGGATTGGGAAAGAAAAAAATGTTCAAATGTGTGTGAAATCTTATGGGACTTAACTGCTAAGGTCATCAGTCCCTAAGCTTACACACTACTTAAACTAAATTATCCTGAGGACAAACACATACACCCATGCCCGAGGCCGTGCGGTTAAAGGCGCTGCAGGCTGGAACCGCGAGACCGCTACGGTCGCAGGTTCGAATCCTGCCTCGGGCATGGATGTTTGTGATGTCCTTAGGTTCGTTAGGTTTAACTAGTTCTAAGTTCTAGAGGACTAATGACCTCAGCAGTTGAGTCCCATAGTGCTCAGAGCCCATGCCCGAGGGAGGACTCGAACCTCCGCCGGGACCAGCCCCACAGTCCATGGATTGGGAAAGAGTGGGGGGAGAATCACCCATACCATTTCCAAGGAGCCATCCCACCATTCTCCTTTAGCGATGTAAGAAAATCACTGTTAACCTAAATCTTGATGTCCAGAAAGAAATTAGAACCCGTGTCTTTCCGAATATGATGTGTGTGTATTAGCACTACGCCACCTTTCTCGATTCCCTTGACCGAGTGTATCTGGTGAGTACCTCAAATTATATGGAGGCACCATCAATGTTTTGAATCGTTGGCCGCCATTGACAAACTTTTTTTGTCGTGCTAGAAAACTGCGGCCCTTAGGAGACATAACGCTACATGGAAGACATGTCCAAAAGAGAGAGTGCTTGAAGGCTAGTTATATTTGATTCTGGATGCTAAACAGCAAGATCATCAACATCCATTCCCAATGTAATGTTATGAGTAGTTAAAATTGTTAAACTAAAAATAAAAACTACATATCAAGATACTCAATCTTTAAAATGTTACAGATACGGTCACAGGTATCTATGATCATACTGTTCTCATCTGTTTAAAACACTGGTGACACACTTAAGCAAATTAATGTGGACTGTAGATAGCGCATTTAATAGGATGAAACAGCCATCCTAAAACATGTTAAAATCTTCGCCGATCAAGATGGAGAGGAACTCTGATGCCACAAAAAATTTTGACGATGTTCTTCCTATCTAAAATTGAGGGTTACGTCCCTGTTGTCTGTGACTTCCTTCTACTTTCTCTCCCACTTATCCATTTATCCATCACCGTCTTTATCACCCATGACTCTAAAGCCTGTATAGAGGGAGGGGGGCGGCGGCGGCAGCATCATGATGCTCTGTTAGCTGCTACGTTTCCTCGATGCCACTATGTCACAATACCCAGCACAATACCACTCCTTTTACTTGCCATTGTAAGAGAAAAAGAAAGATAATGTCCTGCACAATCTGAATTATCTTATCTGCAGGGAACACTTGCTAAATTTCCTATAGTGCCCTGAGTGAGTGTCATTCATGAAATTTGAGTTCGGTTCTCAATGACGGATACCTCAGTAGCATAGAAAGATCGACACATACCTTCTTACCTCGAATGAAATTGTTAAGACTTTCGCAGCATAGTGTTTTGCTTATTGGTTATCTTCTTGATTTCTTAGCCTTACGATTTTTTTCGTAAGGTTTCGCCTGCACACGATGTTACCAAAGATTTATACCCCAGCATTGATGACTGAGTCCTGCTTCTATAGCTTAACGCACAAATAGATAACTAGACAAGGACTGAATCTCCTCAGCGGATTAATGGTCATTGGTCTTGCTCGCTGGCCAGTTGAGTGTGGTTTCTGGCAGCTTTCTATTCTCCTTTAGGAAAATGACTGGTTGGTCCTCTATGTACTCCTCAGGAAACGCTATAAGGAAATAGTTAAAATATATTTATGCACAGAACAAAGGTTACATGATTCACAAACAGATGGCACACATGACTTCTTTTCCTTACGTAAACGTACGCCTGTTTTGGCAGGAATGGGATCTGGCACCGAAATTAATATAAATAAGTTGCAGAATCATTAAACACGAGACAAAGCGAACCTTCTGATCACAAAACAGCAGGTAGATAAAAGAAGACTGTACGAAATTTTTGCTGCCACCTCTAAATATCTCGCGTAGGCGTCATGAGAACAAGGTAGCAGAGATCAAGGAGCCTTTTTCCCTCTCGCGTTATGCGGATGGAATAGGGCAGCAAATGATGCGAGTGTGAGGCGAAAATAAACCGCCTTTGAAGTAAGAACGTTTTTCGAGTGAAATATACACTTGTCTCACTGCAGCGGTGACACCGGCTACCTTAAACGGCAACCTATGGTAACGTTAAGACTCTGCGAGGAATTTTTGAGAAAGTTGTGACCGTGAGATAACCTAATAGGAACAGAGCAATCAAACGGGGATTCGTTTCCGAAACAGAGTGGCAGAATATAACCAACAGTAAACTGGTGGGCCAGGAACAGACGATCTCCCAGCGCAAAAGCAAGTTGTAACATTACGTATTAATATCGGTTGCCAGCCTAATTAGGCATTCTTGTGTCAATCAATATAATAAATCAGAAGGCAGTGCTAAGGCTGACCTAACCTTCCTTGACACATACACTAAACTCTTTATTTATATCTGTTCATACTACAACACAGTAACCTAAACCTGCAGATGAATGTACTACTAACTTGGAAGTCAGAAAAGCAAATGGCCAATGAGATGGCAAACAGTAACATATGACTCTCAACAGCACGTACCTTAAATGAACTAGATGCAGAAATTTATAGAACCAATCACCAACACACATGAAACTAGTAGCAATATTAAACGGGGAGGAGTATGAAATGATTCTGATTTAATTCAGGGGGTCCGCTAATGATCATATTCTATAACATCATCTATCAGGGTATCTATGCCTGTGAATTTACCAACTTGCATTGGGATAGCTAACACAGTAAATATTTCTTCCCTAAACTCGGTTTGAAGCAATTAAACAGAATGCAAATCTAATTACACTGGCTCTGAAAGAGCCTTTGCTTTCTTCATTGACTAACTAGCCCTTAACTTTCATGGTTTGATGAACCATGCTCATTAAGAAAACTACACAAGTATGCATGAGAAATGGTAAGTATTCTTATTGATAATTATTAATTAAATAAAGCACAACAATCTATAACTACTGAAATAACAAATGTGCTTTGATAAGCAGTCTTTTAACATACTCAAAATATACTTGGCTGTTCAAATGCCAACACAGCATTAAATTCAAGTTCAAACACTTTCTCATGAAATGAACACTGATAAAACTTTGTAATTCTGATCAAACTGCATACATGCAACAAATAATAATATTTTCACTTTACTATTTTCAGGCAGCTTTTCAAGGAAGCCAAATTATTTAGGAAAATGACTGCAGATTGATTTAAAAATGCACTGGAAATGGAGTATTTCTCAAACTATAAAACTGAACTTTAAACACTATGACTCCACACATTATAAAGCAATCAAAACTATTTTTACAGCTGCCGAATAAGTCTTTCCATAATAAATTAGGACACTCGGAATTAAATTCACTGGGTTAGGATTTCTGTCCTGGTTTGAGATTTGGGATAATCACGGGTGTAAGATAGAGTTTTTAGCAAAACCACCATTATTATTAAAATCAACCAAATTTACCAAATTATTGATCCATTTCCAGAGTGCCAAATATAAACAATTTAGTGGAAGGCTAGTGGTACTGGTGGCGTGATTTGCAGTGGCTGTTAACCTGCCGGCGGCGCAGTCATGGCAATACTGTTGGTCTCGCGCTGTTACAGATCATCTTGACATAGGCATTATATTTTTACAGAGCCAGAAACCATTCCATGACAATAGTTGCACCACATGCAGTATCTGAGACCCATAAATACTATTCGTAAGCTCCTACGGCCTCAAAACTCTAAGAATATGAGCAAAAATGATCCGCTACTGCTAGCGAGATGTTAGCCACAGCATTGTTCAGCCCAGACTCCTTACCCGTCACAAAGAACGAGTTGGCACTTGCGCGACAACCACGCTTTTTCCACTCCACCAAGCTACTTCTGTAGCTGAGGGGCTTCCCCACATCTTTTGTATTCAACCCTACGTTCCCTAACTATGGGCCAAGTCGTTTACAGTAAGTTGTATAACAAACATTTCAGTAGTTGTTTAAATCTACAAGCACAGTTTAAGCAACATCGTTCAAAAAGTTCACATAACTGGAATTTCCATCACAGGTACGACACTCTACATAAGCAACACTACAAATTGATATAGAAATATCGATACAGATACAAAACAGGTTGAAAATAGGTGTTACATCACCTTCTAGCTGAATGCACTTCGGCATACGTTTTTCCAGCGAAGAGATGTCAACATCGTAACGCGAGTCTGTAAGGTCGGCAATATATCCATCTACGACTGTCATAACCCATTCATTGCACGGAAAGGCGGTCCAGTCACAACTATCTTTAGATATGGTAATATTTGGAAGTAGAGAGTGTAAGTTACAATGATTTGTACCTTAAACACACTCCGTAATCAAAATGACGAAACACCATTGTACACAGATAGGTTTTATTGGTGCAGGGCTTCCGCCCAGCGCTTTGATATCTGTTTCTGGAGCGAATCGATTGTCTCAAATCTCATTCAAAGTGATGCGCATAAAATCAACTGTATTATTCTCAAGGGATGTACAGCTACGTTTTAGTTCAGCCACACCTTTCTTTTAAATACAAGGATCACACTCATATATATCAGTAGCAAATTTGCTTTCCAGGCAAACTCACGTCGTAATATTGTCATTAACGTATTGACGCTATGTGCTCTTTCACTGTACTGCATGATATGATCCTAGGTCTTTCCGTTAGTTCTTGGTTCTCTGAAATAGCGTCGCAACATGTTGTTTGCATACCTAACAGACGGTGGAATTGAGAGGAAATAGATCTGCCCAATAATTTTTGCAGCTGAAATTTCTTACCATACTACCGGATCTCACCACGCAGAAATTCTTAATGTAACTGACGAGCGTTTTCAGAATCCAGCATCGATCGATCTTAGAGTTCAGGTACGCCAATAAATGCAACGTGATTCATAAGGGGAAAGAATTCCTGGACCAACACCTACATCACAAAAAACTACTACAGCCTGCGTCGAGCAACAGTATCTGAATTGGTCAGAAGATGCACTTCCGTTACTATGTAGAGGTTCAGTACGAGTTTGTACAGTCCTCTACGCAGCTGCTACTGACTCACCAGTCTGAAGTGATAAACAGATTCATTATTTTATGTGACTCGTTGTTTCCCAGCTAAAACCGATATGCCACCTGCTACATAATCTGAGCAACGAGCTGGAGCATAATGTGGCATTCGCGGCGTGCCTTCCAACCAACAGGGGAATTCACTCCCACTCAACAGCGGAGACAGCACATACGTGAAATACCGAGTTCATATTCAGCTTTTGTGTCAGTCGATATATGTCATGGATTTCAGTGGTTTCTACCTAACTTTTGGAGGACTGTTAAATCCCTGAAGAAATTTTTCAGTTGATGTAGTTTCATACTAAAATTTTGCTTTGCTCCAACCAGTTTGGCAAACTTTTCCGTGACGCTGATATAGAGGCCTCTCTCCTGGTGGTTTTTTAAGTGCTGGAATAGTGTGAGGTGAACAATCGTTCTCTATACTATCTGATCGAAAGTATAAGGACAACTCTATGTAGGCCGGAATTGACCACTAGATGTCACGAGAGGTGGAGACCTCAGTATAAAAGGAGACAGGCAGTACTGTCTTGTCAGCAGAGAAGCAATAACAGCAGAATGAGTAGTTCAAGAGAGCTCAGTGTATTCGATATTGGACTAGTCGTTGGATGCCACATGAGAAACAAATCAATCAGGGACATTCCAACGGTTCTAAAGCTGCACAAGTCGACTACTGGTGTTGGCATTGTGAAGTATAAACGCGAAGAGACAACGAAAGCTAAATCAAGACCAGGCAGGTCTCATTTACTGACGGACAGCGACCGTCGAGCATTACGAAGAGTGGTTGCGAAAATTCGCATGAATTCAACGGAAGGGATCTCTCGTTAGTTCTAAGATGCTACAAACAGGCCAGGTAGTACAATGACTGGGCATATTGAGTTAAAAAGAGTGTAGTACAGTCGTTGAGTAGCTCCTCGTGACCGGCCGCTGTGGCAGAGCGGTTTTAGGCACTTCCGTCCGGAACCGCGCTGCTGCTACGGTCGCTGGTTAGAATCCTCCCTCGGGCATGGATGTGTGTGATGTCCTTAGGTTACTTAGGTTTAAGTAGTTCTAAGGCTATGGACTGATGACCTCAGATGTTAAGTCTCATAGTGCTTAGAGCCATTTGAACCATTTTAGATCCTCGTAAACAACACATTTTTGAAGTCACTTCTAAGCGATGCTTGAGGTGGCGTAGAGAGCGAAGCAACCGGATAGTGGATGAGTGAAAAGGAGTGCTTTCGAGTGACAGTCCGATTGAAGTGTTCGGATATGACGAATGCCTCTAGAAGGATACCTGCCGTTATGTGTATTTCCGACAGTGATGCTTAAAAATATGGTGTTACTGTATGGAGGTGTTTATTGTGGTTGGGGTGTAGTCCCTGTGCTTAAGGAAACGCCAAATGAGGAATTATATGAATACACACACTGCGCACAGTAAAGGAACACTTCGGAGACGTCAACTATTTGTGTCAGTAGACAATAAACCCCGTCATAAAGCTGCGTCTGTGATGAAATGATTTGCGGACAGTAACATTCCTGAAATGGACTAGTCTGTCCAGAATCCCGACGTGAACTGAACTGAACTGAACACCTTTTGAAAGAGTTAGCCCGACATCTTCGTCCCAGACCCCATTGGCCAACATCACTACCTTTTCTGCTTTCGGCTCTGGAGAGAGAATGAGCTGCCATTCCTCCACAGATACATCACTGAAATTGTCTCCAGTACAGTTCAAATCGTCGTAAAGGCTGAGAGTTGACATACCCCATACTAATAACCACTAATAATTGTCCGGATACTTTTGATCAGATACTGTAAGTGGGTATTACTGAAAACCCGGTATTGTGGTTCAGGAATTTCTGCAAGCTTAGTTCTTCGTTGTCAGAGATACTGCGTGTTGTATTGCTAAATTATTACCCAGTATCTGACTGTATCAATTTGTGAGCAACATAAATCTTTTGCCTAAGTATCGCTTCTATAAAGGCCGCGAAGACAAGATTCGAGTAATTACAGTGCACTTAGAGCCATTTCAGTAGACGTTCTTCCCGCACTCCGTACGTAAATGAAACGAAAGGAACTATTATGTAGTATAAGGAGAAGTTATTTTGCCGTGCAAAAAAATGGCTCTGAGCACTATGGGACTTAACATCTATGGTCATCAGTCCCCTAGAACTTAGAACTACATAAACCTAACTAACCTAAGGACATCACACAACACCCAGCCATCACGAGGCAGAGAAAATCCCTGACCCCGCCGGGAATCGAACCCGGGAACCCGGGCGTGGGAAGCGAGAACGCTACCGCACGACTTTTGCCGTGCACTTCACAGCGATTTGCATAGTACGGCTGTAGAAAGTGTTTCTTCGCAGTCAAGGCTATGAATCCTAGTGTTCCTATCGCAGTAATTATCCTATTACCCTCCTCAGTCCTCAGCTTAGATTTTACGAACGAAACGTTTCTGTTGGTGATCAATGCTTTTTTCTGTTAGAAAATAATATTTAAATACTATACATGAAAAAGTTTGTGTAGACCACCAAATTTTGGAACGTGTCCATAGTAGATACTATCCATGTCATAAAATTACTGAAATATGTGCGTCACTCAGAAAATCCATTACTAAACACCTAAAAACTATGGAAAACAATGCCTCTGAATGCGAAAATGTAGATCGTTACTGATTGCATTCCCAGTGTCACATCGAAATACATATATCGCTTTATTGTTGTGGTGAAATAAACACTTATCCATAGAGTCTGATATATTTGCATACTGCACCATGATCAAAACACATTATAGTCCAAAATTTCTAAAAATAAACAGAAATTACCTTTATTTCTCGAAGACATGCTAATACACAGATTTTCTTGCCTATAGACGTCATGCAGTGTTCTTGAAACCTTAACAGCAGTATTGCCTCGTGCACACCATTTGTCTGAGCTCTTAACATACACTACTGGCCATTAAAATTGCTACACCATGAAGATGACGTGTTACAGACGCGAAATTTAACCGACAGGAAGAAGATGCTGTGATATGCAAATGATTAGCTTTTCAGAGCATTCACACAAGGTTGGCAACGGTGGCGACACCTACAACGTGCTGACATGAGGAAAGTTTCCAACCGATTTCTCATACACAAACAGCAGTTGACCGGCGTTGCCTGGTGAAACGTTGTTGTGATGCCTCGTGTAAGAAGGAGAAATGCGTACCATCACGTTTCCGACTTTGATAAAGGTCGGATTGTAGCCTGTCACGATTGCGGTTTATCGTATCGCGACATTGCTGCTCGCGTTGGTCGAGATCCAATGACTGTTAGCAGAATATGGAATCGGTGGGTTCAGGAGGGTAATACGGAACGCCGTGCTGGATCCCAACGGCCTCGTATCACTAGCAGTCGAGATGACAGGCATTTTATCCGCATGGTTGTAACGGATCGTGCAGCCACGTCTCGATCCCTGAATCAACAGATGGGGGCGTTTGCAAGACAACAACCATCTGCACGAACAGTTAGACGACGTTTGCACCAGCACGGACTATCAGCTCGGAGACCATGGCTGCGGTTACCCTTGACGCTGCATCACAGACAGGAGCGCCTGCGATGGTGTACTCAACGACGAACCGGGGTGCACGAATGGCAAAACGTCAATTTTTCGGATGAATCCAGGTTCTGTTTACAGCCTCATGGTGGTCGCATCCGTGTTTGGCTACATCGCGGTGAACGCACATTGGATGCGTGTATTCGTCATCGCCGTACTGGCGTATCACCCGGCTTGATGGTATGGGATGCCATTGGTTACACGTCTCGGTCACCACTTGTTCGAATAGACGGCACTTTGAACAATGGACGTTACATTTCAGATGTGTTACGACCCGTGGCTCTACCCTTCATTCGATCCCTGTGAAACCCTACACTTCAGCAGGATAATGCACGACCGCATGTTGCAGGTCCTGTACGGGCCTTTCTGGATACAGAAAATGTTCGACTGCTGCCCCGGCCAGCACATTCTCTAGATCTCTCACCAACTGAAAACGTCTGGTCAATGGTGGCCGAGCAAGTGGCTCGACACAATACGCCAGTCACTACTCTTGATGAACTGAACTGTGGTATGGTGTTGAAGCTGCATGGGCAGCTGTACCTGTACATGCCATCCTACCTCTGTTTGACTCTGTTGTCCAATGAATACCCGCTTATCATCTGCATTTCTTCTTGGTGTATTTTAATGACCAGTAGTGTATTAGTCGTACAGGGAAATTGTACAGGAATTTTCTGTAGGAAATGCAATGTAGTTAAATTTTGTAGTGGTATACGTTTTCTCTGGAGGCCACGTTTTTCGAGTTATTCAAGAAAAACGCGTTAAAGGTCGCTTTTGTACGTTGTTCTTCAATAAAGGTGACGGCATCTAGGATCTTGGTGCGAGCTGTTCTTAGAGTACTGCTGGAGTGGTTGCGATCCGTACAAGGTCGTGTTGAAGGAAGATATCGAAGAAATTCAGAAGCGGAAAGCCGGATTAGTTACCGGTAAGTTCGAACAACACGTAAGTGTTACGGATATGCTTCTGGAATTCAAATGGGAATCCCTGGAGGTAAGACCACCTTTTCGAGAAACACTATTGAGAAAATTTAGAGAACGGTATTTGAAGCTGACTGCCGAACGATTCTACAGCCGCCCAATATACATTGCGAGTAAGGATCATGAAGATAAGATACGAGAAAATAGGGCTCCTACAGAGGCATATAGATAGTCGTTTTTCCCTCGCTCTATTTGAGAGTGAAACAGGAAAGGAAATGACTAGTTGTGGTTCATGGTGCCCTCTGCCACCCACCGTACGGTGTCTTGCGGAGTACCTATGTAGATGTAGATGAGTTCCATGCACTGGTACAAAGTCAGTGTTCCGAAGCAATCCAACTGTTTTCAAAAATTTCTCACATTACCACAAGATTGGAAAACGAGAACTGAACCATCCATGACACCGCCGCCACCCGGTTGCTGGTATCTCCTCCGTAAATAAAACAGGATAATAGTATGAAGTTAAAATGGAGAAGAACAAGAAGAACACACACGCAGTTGTTCCACTGCAGTAACCGGAATTTGTCATCTGCGAGACCCCGTCAAATCCTCGCCGTTTTTATCAAACACTACCTTCAGCTACCTGCCCCCACGTCCTGATATGAGACAACTGTCCACCTCGCAGGTGCTCGCTCACTAAATCGCACGCTTTCTCACTAAAACCCAAAAGTAGTTTAGCCCCTAATACTCATGAATGGGAATCACATTTGCCAATTACTAGTTTGCCGTACCAGAAGAGCAACTGTATTGATCACTAAGAAACAATCGCTCCCTACTTCATGCACGCAACCCTTTTAATACATCAACTTAGCGTCCCCTCCCCACTTCCGCCCCCCCCCCCCCTCCCCCAGGGACCACGACTCACTACTCTAGCGAGGGCTGCCGGCTGACTCCAGATTTCACATACTTCAAACATCTCTACGAAACTGTTGTACCACTGCTTATATTAGCAAATCAGCATCCAAAAGAATGGAGGCACTTCAATGGGCCATTTCCTGCTAACGCTCATTATTTACCATAAAGTGTGCTTTCTGCTAGGGCCTCCAGAAATTTCTTTCCCAAAAGGTGTTAGGAAAAATCTACCATCCCATGAAAATCACTCCCCCTTGAAAACAGCAGAGGCGGTCCAGACCAGCAGCCATTTATCCAGATTAAGGAAAGACAGGCCTATTACTCCCAGGCTGGAGAATGTATCCCGCACCCTGGAAAACGGAAAACCGTTACTGGCGTTCGCATTAACGACCAGCACAAACCGACGGGCGCGGCTAGCAATTTATATGTTACAAACTATTTTACCTATTTGCACTTGCATTACTGATCTGTAGATGTCTGCACACAACCTGTATAAAATTTCAATAAATATTATTTTTGTGTGACGCTTGCATTCAAGTTTTAGCGGTGTATTTTATCTTTCCCTGATAATCCATCTTAGTACGTTTGTCTCACTTATGTTGAATGTGTCGAGATGCCACGTTCCAGGGCGCTCAAATTCAATGCTCTCCAGTTCACAAATCTTAACGGTTACTTGTCACGTCCCATGTTTTTATAGAAGTGCACGTATGAGCAAAATCTGTCATTTTCATTTTATATATTAAATCTCCAATAACATGACCTAAGTTTATGAGGAGTTAAATGGTTCAAATGGCTCTGAGTACTATGGGACTTAGCATACGAGGTCATCAGTCCCCTACAACTTAGAACTACTTAAACCTAACTAACCTAAGGACATCACACACATCCTTGCCCGAGGCAGGATTCGAACCTGCGACCGTAGCGTCGCGCGGTTCCAGACTGTAGCGCCTAGAACCGCTCGGCCACTCCGGCCGGCTATGAGGAGTTATACAGGGTCTCCCAGGAGGAATATTCAGCGTTCATCGAGACGACAGAAACCATCATTCGAAGTAAAAAAGGCCCAGCAAAAGAGGGTTCTAAAATGCATACCTTAAGTACTATGAGCACTTGCTCATCTTCGCTACTGTGAAACACATCTCTTCTATTGAAGAAGTGCTTGTAGTTCTTACGATAAACATTTTACAGTACGTGTAGTAGACAATTTTTTCTTGATTTGGTCCATAATGTCCCTTCCAAATTATGGAAAGCAAAGAGCCTGCGGTACAACAGATTTCTTTCACAGCATCGAAGATGAGGAAGTGATCATAGCTCTTAACGTAAGCATCTTAGAGACCTTTTTACTAGAATTTTTACTTCGAATGATCGTTCCTATCATTTCCCTGAATATTGACCATTCCTTCTGGGACTCTCTGTATTAATATCTACCGCAGACACAAAAAATACGCCACCGGAAAATCATACAAGCACCACAAACGGTGAAATCTCATAAAACAGAAGTTAATTACAAGTACTACAGAGCGATATTATATTTACAAACAAGGAGGAAAGCTTGTTAGCCCTGCTACACCGTGTTCTCTTACTGGAAAACCAATTTTCTCCTCTGCAAGACCTTTTAAATTCACTTTTGATTCTTAGGTACATACGCTTCACAAGCAAAATGTTTCCCTGGGTCTTTTTGTTGGAAATGTACGAGTATTCCACGTCGCTTGTTCTTGAGAGACGTAATTTCCATCCCCTCCGTCGTAAGTGGAGCGCGCATAATGCTTCTGTTGAGCAAGGCTAATAAGGGGAGTTCTGCATTCCACATCCTCGCAGCACCGAATTTCTCGTCTGACAGCGGCGGCTTGATGCTTTGAATCACTTCAACGCCAAAATTAAGGGCGAGTAGCGTACTTGTCCGTATAAAAGAGGCTGCCATCGTTTATGGTTTTGGTCGCAAAATTGCGAGACGAATTCTCTGACTGAGAAGTGTTTTCTTTGATAGAAAGCGTTTCCGTCGACGAGTGTTACAGTGGAAGATAGCGTTGAAATGTAGGAACATGTTAAAATTAGCTCCTTCGCATACCAAATAAATCACTGAACGCCACGAATTCCATGCTTCTGGCATGGTACGTGAGACACATTTGACTTTGTTGTATTCATGATACTCCCTTACCACCAATCTCAGAGTAGCTAATTTTTGTATCGATATGAGCGTGAACGATCGTATTAGCGAGTGCCATTTAGTAAGTACAATGACTACCTCCTCCTACAGTTTTAGAGTTTAAGTTAATAATATACTGAGATCAGATTTGTCCTTCTTCCTGACTTCGAAGCAGCATAGTTGTGCCTGAATAGTTGCACACTTCGTAAGTCGCAGATAAGTCAAGAATATAGAAAACTTCTGGCTAAGTAAATTGTTTTAAAACTTATAACACTACTGACTAGGGATTAGGTCGCTAGAAAAGTTTCACTCGTTCCATTTGAGAGTGCAACAAGAAAGTGGATGAGTAGCAGTGTTATAATCTTCCCTCCACCATGCAGCATGTGGTGAGTTGCGGATTTTGTATCAAGATGTATATGTAGGAAAGAACGTGAAAAGTTTCCTTCCATATCCTTCCCCTATCCGAACTTGCGCTCCGCATCGAATAACTTCGTCGTCCACATAAAGTTGAAATTTAATCTTCTTTCTTCGAATTGTATAAAGTACGTGTAGATTTATTGTTAAGAGGATCTGTTTGTTGCACGGTTTAGTTGTTCAGTATTTGCAATGCTGCTGCTTCGAATTATTCAGCCTGTTTGTATCCATCTTGGGCGAGTTACACAGGTCGAATACGAACTGTTCATACTTTGCTCTATCCTGTTTATACGTAATTCCGTCCACATAATCTGGCTATCCAACAGGAAATTCTCAACAACTGTGAGTTATGACCTCTTCAGTATATGAGAATGCATTCTTTTTTTAAAAACAGTAATATTAAGAACAAAAATAATGATCAGCAATATAATATCATTTGGCGATATATATGGCACTGTTTACTACTACCAAACAATAGCAGCATATAAATCTATGATTGGCAGTTCAGTGGCTGTTCACCCTGTCACTCAGTTCTATTTTAAAGCAATTACCATAGAAAATATTTCTACTCCAATTATCTTGAAAATGCACGAAAAGTAATAATTTTGCTGTAAGCACTGCTGGGAAAATAATGGAAAAGATCACTCTGGCAGAAAAATTAAACCCAAAATACGAGTATAACTCTCTTGTTTCAGTAATAACAACGTAGTCTGCAGCGTAACTTCGCAAACAATAAACAGTTCAAATTGTTACTCGAGAAAGTTATTTATCTTTGCTACTAACGTACCGGTAACACTAAAGCTGCATTCAGCTAATGTAACTACACACAGCGTGTATTGCGTCTATCCTTATGACAAGAGTAATGACTTAGTTGCAGATTCAATTCGAATGCAGCAGCAATCACTTGAGACTGAAAAGCAGAGACTTATGTTTGAAAACGAATGAGGAAAGAGAGGAGCTGAATTTAGGTTCAAAAATGGTTCAAATGGCTCTGAGCGCTATGGGACTTAACATCTGAGGTCATCAGTCCCCGAGAACTTAGAACTACTTAAACCTAACTAACCTAAGGACGTCACACACGTCCATGCCCGAGGCAGGATTCGAACCTGTGACAGTAGCGGTCGCGCGGTTCCAGACTGAATCGCCTAGAACCGCTCGGCCACACTGGCCGGCTGAATTTGGGAAATATTGATTACTGCGTATAGGTAACCAAAACAAGAGACTACACGCATTTATTTACTTTCTGAGAACAAACATCTAGAAAACATGCTTGAATGACAACCTGCTAATGCCTGTAACATTTCGTTGCCTCCCACTTACAAATATACTGTATTTATCTCTTGGACGGATCCTACTATGATGATCTCATTATGTGTCCACACTAACGAGTGCAAGAAACCGCCGGTAACTGCTCAAGAGTATCTGATCGTCCACTTGAAGTAAACAACCAGCATTTTCCTCTCGTTATAACTGTGGAAGTTTCAAGCCACGAATCTGGTACCGGAAATATGTACGTTGCTAATAAACATCAGACTATTGTGTGAGAACAAATGCAAAATGAAACTGTTTCACTCCGCAGCATCACGCAAAAATACTTTCATTTGTTACTCCCAGACATTCACTTTATGTTATATTCATTTATTCCGACGAACAACATTTTGTTTGAGAGATAAATATATTACACTCTGAACAGCCCTAAATCGCACAATGTGGGATCCTGTTATACCCTAGAATGCGAGGTTGCGCAGTGGTAAGACACTGGACTCGAATCCGAGAAGAGGCGGCTAAAATTCCCGTCAGACGAAGATTTCAGTTTACCATTTTTCTATTGTATTCTGCGTAGGTGGATACGTGGTTTATGATAGCTCACACCGATGGTGACGTAGAGATCGGTGGAACGAAACAGACAGTCCCGGAGCCGACTGAGAGCGGAGATCACGAGGTGAACTAATAACCAACACAAGTCCAGAACGTAACAAAGTCGTATCACGTATATACAACTATGCAGGGAGTAAAATCGAATCACAAACGCAAAACAGGCAAGATCGAAACTCACCGCGTAAATAAGGCTTCACTGATTAGTGAGAGAATGGCTGCCAAGGCTGGGCTGTGGTGTATCGGTGAGCAGTCGTCAGAGGGCGGCGCCACCTTACGTGCTCGCCGCGGCGTGGGCGTGGCCGTGGGTGGAAGCCGGGGCTGTCGCCTGGAGCCCGAGTACCTCTGACGTGTTCTCTCTGTCGATATTCGGGCTGGGCGGCGAATTCGCATCACCCTCCATCTACATCTACATCTGCATCCAAACATACACTCGGCAAACCACTATATGGTGCATGACAAAGGGTACCCTGTACCACTTGAAGAGTCTTTTCCTTTACTCTTCTACCCGCAGACTGAACGAGGTGAAAACGTCCATTTATATGCCTCCGTACGAGCTCTAATCTCTCTAATCTTATCTTCGTGGTCCTTACGTGAAATGTAGCTCGGCGGCAGTAGAATCTTTCAGCAGTCAGCCTCAGATGCCGGTTCTCTAAATTTTCTCAATAGTGATCCTCGAAAAGAACGTCCCCTTCCCTACTGTGATTCTCATTTAAGTTCCCGAACTCTCTTCGTAATACCTTCATGTCTTTTGAACATACTAGTAACAAATCGAGCAACCCGCCTCTGAATTGCTTGTATCTTCTTTTAATCCTACCTGATGTGGATCCCAAACACTCGGAGAGTACTGAACAGTTGGTCGCACTAGTGCCGTATATGCGGTCTCACTAACATATGAACCACACATTCCCTAAATACTCCCAATAAACCAAGGCTGACCATTCTCCTTCCCTACTATAGTCCTTAAATGCTCATTCCATTTCATATTGCTTTGCAATGTTACGCCCAGATATTTAATCGTTGTCACTGTGTCAAGCAACACACTAATGATGCTGTATTCGAACATTATTGATTTGTTTTTCCTATTCATCTGCATTAAATTGGATATTTCTGCATTTAAAGCTAGCTGCCATTCATCACACCAACTAGGAATTTTGTTTAAGTCATCTAGTATCCTCCTACAGTCACTCAGTGGCAGCACTTTCCCATACACCACAGGATAATCAGCAAACAGCTGCAGACTGCTGCTTACCCTATCCGTCAGATAATTTACGTATATAGATAATAACAGCGGTTCCCTGGGCACTCCTCATGACACCCTTGTCTCTGACGAACAATCTCTGTCGTGGACAACACATTGGGTTCCGTTACCTAAGAAGTCTTTTGGGCCGCTCACATACCTGGCACCCTATTCCGTATGCTTGTACCTTGTACCACTTGCAAGAACAACAAAAGCAGGATGTCCATACATTCTGGAATTTTCGTCCAATACTGCTTGGTGCCACCAGCAGTCAGTTACTGGCAAAGTACTTTACTTAGTAGGGAATGTGTGATAGATTCGCTGTGATCGGTAGGCCTATAAAGTATGTGTCGGGGGCTGTAAAGTTACTGTGGTCAGTGTTCCAACACGTGCAAAGGAAATGACTGTCTGTTCGTAAGGGATGTATGGAACTAATATGGAAAACTGCAATTTAAATGCATCGATAGCCGTAAGGGGGGGGGGGGGGGATGAAAGATTTTATGTGGAAAGTTATGTCCAGTCATGAGAAGGATGTAGATTTACGTGGGCAACTGATATTTTCAGAAACACAGCCATCAGGAGAAGGTATTTCCTGTACTTCGCTCATTGTTGAATGTCACCAGATTGGGGCTCCAATCGTAATACACTGATAAATATGTGGCGTCAGATTCCCAAATGATCAGTTTGTTGTTTCCAATAGTCATATTGTTAGCACACTCCATTCCAACCCCCGCCCCATTTTCTGCAAACTGATTAGTAACGTAGCGCATTTGAGTTGAAATTCAAAATTTGTAGTTACCTCCAACGTAATGGACTTCCTGCCAAACGACCTACCTGTGACAGTATCCACCAATAGGATAAAAGGAAAAAATCTGGGAGGGGGAGGAGCAGGATTTGGAAAATGGGCAGTTGTGGGATTCAATCCTGGAATTTCCCGCTACATATACCAATCCTATTATCCACCAACAGGAAGCAAGGAAAAACTGTTCCACATGTAGGGTATCGATTTAATTAATTAGTCAATCAGTGTAACGGAGTGAGGGAGTATTTCCAAGGCATCCACAGCCTTGGGCTTTAGGAAGGACTGGGGATTTCCCAGGTATCTGCTACTTTTTTCAGGACAAAGGCAGGGTTAGTGTGGCTCATGGCATACTCTACCTACTGATTCTTGGATGTCTTTGTTCCATCTGATACAGGGTTCTATAGTAGCGGAAGTATGAGAAGAAAGAGATCTACTGACTACCAGTGCTAGGTCTGTATTAGTGGGGAGAGGGGAATGGAAGAGAAGAGGAACGGGAAGGACATCTTGGTCTGTGTACATTTGCATACATTGGTTCATGCACAAAGAGGAACTAGTCACTTGAGAAAGAGCACAGGTGGTTTTCCAGGTATGAAATATCAAAAGGATGCTGTGTTCTGTTCTGGGTCCCTGGACTTGCAAGTGACAAAGTTTGAAGCGCTCCCTGGGTGGCTGGGTGCATGAATAGTGAACTAGTGCTTAGTATGTGCTTGGCTGCCTTCATGACTGCATCAGTTGTGGTTAATGCATGGAGGAGTGTGCTTGTGTTCTCAAACATCTCTGTGTACAAGACCCCCTGGCATGTGGCGAGTGTTCTTGGAATTTAATTACGAGGCGTGTTATTTAAGTAAGTACCGTTTTGAAATTAAAAAAAGACGTGCTAAGATATCTCAATAATTTTGTTTTTTCGTGAAAGCCTGTACCTTCTAAATAATTTCCGTCAATATTGAGGCACTTGTCATGACGTTGTACCAGTTTTTGAATACCCTCCTCATAGAAGTCTGCCGCCTGACTTGTTAACACTGCATCACCACTGTTTTGACTTCGTCATCGTCTTGAAGACGCTGACCGCCCAGGTGTTTCTTCAAATTCAGGAACAGATGGTAGTCACTGGGCACAAGATCAGGGCTTTACGGAGGATGATCTAGAGTTTCACATTGAAAAGATGTGATGATATCTTTGGTCTGATTCGCCACATGCAGATGGGCATTGTCTTGCAGCAAAACGATGCCCTTGTTCAACTTGCCACGTCTTTTGTTCTGAAATGAATGCCGCAGATTGTGCTATGTCTTACAGTAAGCTGCTGCATTGATTGTCTCATTACGAGGCAGAAATTTCACAAGCAGTACTCCTTTTCTATCCCAAAAAACTGTGCACATGATTTTCTGGGCAGAAATTGTTTGCTTAAACTTCACTTTTCTGGGTGAATCTGAATGCCGCCTTTCCATGGACTGTTGCTTTGATTCTGATGTGACGTATGCCACACATGTTTCATCGCCCATAACAATTTGGCTTAAGAAATCGTCACTGTCGTTGTGGTACCGCTCAAGGAAAGTCAATGCACTGTCTAAACGTTTGGTTTTGTGCACATCCGTCAACATTTTCGGTACCCAACGTGCGCACAATTTTCGTTACGGTAATTCAAGTGCTCGGTCACAATGCCATACAAAACACTACGAGAAACATTAGGAAAGTCAACCCGCAAGGAGCAAATCGTAATGCGTCTGTTTTCTCTCACCTTATTGTCCACTTCCTGCACCAAACTTTCATTAACGACCGACGGACGCCCACTCCGTTGTTCATCAAGCACATTTGTGCGGCCATCTTTAAATGCTCTCTACCATTCCATCACCCATAATGTTTTCTCCGTAAACTGCACAGATCTCACGATGAATCGCTTTTAGGCCTTTAGCACTAAGAAATCTTATAACAGCCTGTACTTCACAGTCGGCGGGACTCACAACTATCGGAGGCGTCTTAAAGACTCAGTACACAACGTAAACAAGGAAGAATCAGACTGTAATGGCGTCAGTGCGTAGACAACAGATGTAGGTACCAAGTGCGCATCTGCAGAACGCCGACCTCAGCGCTGCGGCCGCGGTGTGGCAAAACGGTACTTACTTAAAAGACACGCCTCGTACTTGATTTGTTTTTGTCTGTCTGTACATGTACGGGTGGATCACCTCACTCTTTGTGATGTGATCACCAGTCACTAGTTCCCACCGATGTCGCTTTGGGGCGCTGGGATTGCTTGCTGGTTGTCTGTGGGCCTGGGCACAAGGGAAGCAGAAGTGTTGGTGTGATGGTCCCAGTGAAGTGCAGTAAGGGAGTAATTTTTTAAGCACCATGCATTTGGTCAGAGCTGTTAGTGTGTGCATGTTTTATAGAGTCAATTTGCAGTATACATGTTAGGAGGGATTTTTTTGTGAACTTTGTGGAATGTTTAGATCTTTTTTCAGCGATATGTTGTTTGCAGTGCCAATCTGTAGTACTGTAGTCAGAGCAGGACATCATGTCTGATGTTTGTGGCCGCAGAAAGCTAGTGCTTCCTACCACTTCTGACCTGCTGGCATAGCCATGCAAATGGTTGTTGTCACCAGACACTATGTTCAGGGATTAGCATGACTTCCAGCCTGTGCACTGTGTGAGCTGGTCCTGTGTGCAGGCCTCTCTCTCAAGTTGGGTGCATCAGAATACAGGAAGCAACCAGCATGTTTGCCCTATTGTTGGTAGGAAGACACCATAATTGTATGTGGTGAGTTAAGTTTGTATCGATTTCATAACAGTATTCCTTGTGAAATCATACAAAAAAGCTATGTACATAATTACGTCTTGTCCATGTATTTTACAAGACCGCCATGTTCCAAATAGCAGAGAATGATATGCTTTTCCCACAAAATAATAGAGAGATCCAACTCCTGCGAATTGAATTTTATAAACAAACAGTATATCCTCTGCTATGTAACTGACATTGATTTGAATTTCCTATTGTGAGGTCCTTTCTCTCCAGCACAGACTGAGTCTTTCTCCCACCAGTTTCCACATTTGGGAGGTGAGAGGGGTTAATTAATTTATCGATTGAATTAATTAGTCAATTAATTTGATATCAAAGGTGTGCCTGTATTGGCAAGGGGTTTTCCCTAAGGATGGATTATCCCCAGGGGGTCATAAATCAACGTGCAGGTGGTCATACATCAATTAGCTCAGCAATAAGTTAAGCCAAGAGAGAGGGTGTCTCAAATCACTCAAGTTTCCTCCTGAATGTATGCGACCTGCATTAACAAAACGCCCCAGAATCTGCTTTGTGCTTCTACTAATGCCGACTGCTAGCGTTACTGGAAGATGAAGCGGTATGGAAGAACAGAGACAAATGGAGGAATCATTTTAGCGACGATACTGGCTGCAAAAGGGGAAATCCACTGACATAAGTGACTTTGATAAAGGAAAGATGGTTATGGCTGGCGCCTGGGAGCAAACATCTTGGAAACGGCGAAGCTGGTCGGTTGTCCGCATGCTACTATCGTGAGCATCTATGGAAAGTGGTAGAACGACGGCAAAACCATGAGTAGATGACAAAGTGTTGGACCTCCACAGCTCATCACAGACTGTCGATGTCAGAAGCTTGCCTATTCTGTAAAGTAAGATTTGTGGCGGGTCTGATGGCAATGCTTATGTAGCCATAAGTGTTTTCGAGCACACCGTTTATCGCACAGTGTTCAACATGGGACTCCACGTCAGACTAGTCTTACGTTTTCCCATGTTGATCCAATATTGTCAATTCCAATTCCCATGGACACTGAGTTATCGCAATTGGAACGAGGATCAATGCAAAGGTGTTGTCTGGTCAGATAAATCGAGTTTCTTATTACACTGAGTCAATGATAGTTTCCGCATACACAGCCATTCCGGCGAACGGCTGCTCTAAACATGCACCACGCTACGAAAGCAGGTCAGGAGAAACTTATCACATTTTTCTCTCCAGATCTCCATAACTTTTTTTAAAATCTTATGGGACTTAACTGCTAAGGTCATCAGTCCCTAATCTTACACACTACTTAACCTAAATTATCCTGAGGACAAACATACACACACACACACTCATGCCCGAGGGAGAATTCGAACCTCCACCGGGTCCAGCCGTATAGTCCATGATTGCAGCTCCTAGACCGCTCGGCTAATCCCGTGCGGGCTCTCCGTAGCTTTTATGCTCTTTACGGTGGCATCTAAAATACCTACCTGAGTTCAGGATTCGTCCAGTCCATGTTTTGGCATATTAGTAGGTGATCAGTTGTCTGGACTGCTCACCAATCTCTTGTCTCGATGGACGTGAAGATGTGGGTCAGCGCGAGATCTGCACCAACCCGGAATCTGTGGTGGATCGTGCTCAGACGTTAGGTCGACGTCCCAGCACAGAACACCAGAATGATCCTTCCCTCAGCGATCGAGCACGTGAAGTCGACCGATCCAAGAGGTTTTTTTTTTTATCATACGTCCCTACAGCCGACTCCCTCCCCAACACGGCAGCAAACACCGATCCGGTAAAATATTTACTCCCGTTCTATGGCGTGAAACTGCGATTTTAAATAATTTCCCATCACGTGCCACGGAATATATCAAGTAAAAGTAAACCATGGAACACCTTCCTCTCAAAGTATGTTTCAGAAGTTCCCGTCTGACGTCAAGAGGTGTTAGGCGAATCAGAGCATTGTTTATACAGGTCAGAATTTCCAACACGCCAAGCGAACGTGACGGGAACTCCACCAGGTGGCGTTCCCACAGCAGCAGGCCTGGTCTCTTCAAGAATAACGAGTTGTCTCAAAATGTTATCAAGAGGCTGGTCAGCCCTGAAGACTAAAACACGCTAGCCGGGCACCAGACAGTACCGAATGCCACAACACCGAAAATCCCGTCCTTATTTGAACGAGACGAGAATCTCGCAAGCCTCAAGCGAGTGTCTCCACCACCCGCGTAAGCCAGTGAAGCCAGTGACTTAACCCTCTGAGTGCGAGCGGACTGCCCCGCTATTCCTCGTGTTGTGTGCCTCGGCCGTCTCCGAACACCTACAGAAACGAACTGCAAGGTTCCCACGAAATCCCTTGGCTGAAGCCTCGTAAGTTCAGATAGACAACCCCTGTATTTTTTTTATCAAATAAAATACTCAGAACCAAGTACGGTAAGCAGACTAAATAAAGTGATGGTAAATGGGAATCGTGTCCCGCACATCTCCAATCATGACGAGGAGCAGATAGTGTTAGCCTATTAATGGAAATCAGACGGCGTGTAACCATCCAGATGTTGCAATTAGGTAACTTGCTAAGAGTTAACGTTACCGTTGACATTTAGCCACTTCATGGTCCGCATCATTTAATTGAATAATTGCAGAGAAGTATAAGAAAGACTCCCCCCTTACCTCGTACCTAATATTTGCACTTCTCACAACGTTGTTTAAGTCGAGCCTGGGTGGTTGGTTGATTTGGGGGAGGGGACCAAACAGTGTGGTCATCGGTCCTGTCGGATTAGGGAGGGGTGGGGAAGGTAGTAGGCCGTGTCCTTTCAAAGGAACAATCCCGGCATTTGCCTGAAGCTATTTAAGGAAATTACGGAAAGCCTAAATCAAGATGGCCGGACGCGGATTTGAACCATCGTCCTCCCGAATGAGAATCCAGTGTACTATCCACTGCACCACCTCGTTCGGGAAGTCGAGCCTGTATGCCTATCGTGCATTTAGTCAAATTCTCGAGGTGGTTATGCTTTGCGCCAGTCGAATTGTTGTTCAGTCTTTTGTTTTTTTGGCTTACGCATGCCATGTATTGTACCCATATCTTGTCATTCGGCATATAGGCGTCAGAAGAGCGCGCTTGTGAGCCAGGTCTGGTTACAACAGCAACACATAGCCAGCAACTTCATCTATAAAGTATTCGTGAGATTAATTTTCCATACAAGAAGAGAGCACAGACGCGAAGGGAGGCTTCCAAGTTATTTTCCTCAGTGTATGGTGATAATTTATTGGTTTGTAATGTCCTTTTCTTTTCGCCGTTCTTAAGTATTTGGTGAGCTGTTTCATTTGGCGTTACTAAGGTGAATTCCTCTGGTTGTTTTTTAGGATTATTGTTTAAATGTTTTGTTAGTTTCCATGCCATTCTACTATTTTGAGCCATATCTGCACCAGCAAGAAGGAATGATAATTTTTATCTTGTGCCTATTGCGATACATGTCATCAACTCTCCACCAGCTCGAATCATATCTTCAACTACTGGCTGTCTTTCGTTTTTATCTTCGTAGTTCTTAAACAGGCCAACGGATTGGTTGAGACCAGATATACTGAGTGGTCAGAAACAATCGGAAAAGCTTGTAAGGGTGTTATAGGATGCGTTATGCTCAGAAGTAGTTGTTGAGAAGAAAAATTCTATACCTTGCGCCATTTACGAGTTAGCCCTAAAATAATAAGATGGGATAAATAATTATTCCAGTCCATGTAATTCTTTTATCCTAGGTTGATACTACTGGCTTCTCTGGCTGGAGTCTATGTTTACCTATCCATTCAGTATTGTTGTTCGCGTTGAGGAAGTTATAATCTCTCAGGCTCCATTGACCGTCATCCTTTAACAGGCAAATTTGGAAACTTGTTCCGTCGGGATGAAAAATCATCCCAACTTTCTATTTATGTTTATTTATTTATATTAGATAGTAGGTGATAGTTTTCTTTGCAAGCATAAAAATTATCTTCGGACTAACTATTAAGAAACACGGATGAAATAATAACAAAGGTCGAAAACGAGTATCACAGTGCACCAGATGAAGACGCGAGCGAACCTGAAGATGGTCATATGATAGACGACAAGGAGGATGACTAATTTGATGTAACGCCTTTTGAGGTTGATTCGGCAGATAAATTGATCAGCCGGTAAGAAAGTTTTGTTTGGTAAAAACAGGTACTGTTGGAACACACATTTATTCCATAAAATAGCGACGAGAGATCCAGCAAAGAATATAGTGATACGAATGCCTAATGCACTAGACGAAGCAAGAAACGAAAGGTCCGCCCTGGAATTACTTGAATTGTTGTTAACTAATAACATGATTTCACTAATAATTATGTACACATACGTAAAAATTGCTGATGCATGGACAAAATTTACATCTTCTTTCCCCCCCCCCCCCCCCCCCCCCTCAGTGTTAGGGGATACCAACCAAAAAGAAATAAAAGCATTATTTGACATTCTTTTTATGAGCGGAGTGCTGAAAAATGCTCGTCAATTGTGTTGATGCGTGATCTGTGACAAATGGGGCCCCCATTTCTCCGAGTTATGACGAAATACCGGTTTGAATTTTTGATGAATGATCTAAGATTAGATGACCAAAATACTCGATTGCAAAGACGAATAGTAGACAAGTTCACTGCATTCCGTGATTTTTGGTGTATGTTTGTTAAGTGTAGTTAAGAACGGTACACTCCCTCACCTCTCATAACGTCCACCCCTGGTAGCTGAGTGGTCAGCGCGACGGATTGTCATACATAACGGCCCGGTTCGATTCCCTGCTGGGGATTTTCTCCACTCAGGGACTGGGTGTTGTGTTGTCCTTATCATCCTCATTTCATCCCCATTGACATGCAAGTCGCCGAAGTGGCGTCAACTCGAAAGATTTTCACCATCCGAACGGTCTACCCGACGGGAGGCCCTAGCCACACGGCATTTCCATTTACCTGTCATAACCACTGACGAGACACTCCTCAGCTTCAAAGCCAGATGCCCATTGAAAATGTATCTGCCAAGCAAACGGGACAAATATGGGGTAAAGATAATTTCTTTGTGTGACGCTAAGACGTATTACTTTCATGGGGGCATTCCATATTTGGGGAAAGGAACTAGGGACAAAGATATGTCGATTCCCACATATTATGTGATGAAGCTATGCGAACCTATTTATGGAACCAACCGGAGTATGGACAATTAGTTTGGCTCTTGTGAAGTAGCCGAAAAAGTATCAGACAAAAATTTCCCTATTTCAGACCAAGAATAGGTCAATTTCTTTGTCTCCAGTAATTTAAAGGGAAGAAAAAGTGTTAGTCACACGTTAGAAAAACAAAAACATTACTCTATTTTCAATAATGCATGAGATGGGTAAAGTAAATGAAGAGGCAAAAACATCGAACATAGTGTTTTTCTACAATGATAAAGAGGGAGTCGATGTGCTTGACTTACTATGCCACAATAAGATCACGGCACGAAAACTCTGACAATCGCCTTCGTGATACACACTCCCGGAAAATATAATTAGTACACTTGGAATGATGACGTCGATTTTGATCCGATGACGGCATATGCCACCTGTGGGATAATACACTGGTGTCCAAAATTAAAGCAACAAACCGCTATTTCCCCGTCCTATGGGTCCTATTTCTAATTCAAGATATAATCATACAAACTGTGTTGTTCATGGAAGATGGCGTTTCGGTCAACAGGTAACTACGCAACAATGACGTCAGGGCACCTATCAAACGGAGTATTGTTTGCCGGGTAGTCCCACATCGGCAGTCACTTTCTGCACGGTCACAGACGATACAGTATGACACAGAGAAGACGCCTACCAGATTCTCTACTCTGGAGCACCAGAAGGAGAATGGAAGCAGGACAGTCGCAATCCCATGTGGCCTGATGGCTTATCGTGAATCGTTCTATTGTTTATCGGATTTGATGATGGTTTATAGAGGCCGAAACTGTATCCCGAAGATCAGGGCAGGGCCGACCACGTGTGAGATCATAAAGAGAGGACCGTTATTTGCTGTAAGGACACAACGGTCCGCCTTAGTACTGCGAAGCAACTGGCATCTAAATTCGCAACACCCACTGGACAGTTGTATCGAGGCAAACGGTGTAGAGAAGGCTTCGGCCGAGTGACCTTTATTATTAAAGAGTTGCTGCATGTGACGCTCTAACGCGTCTTCACAGAAGGGAATGTCTAGAGTGGAATCGTCAACATGCCTCCTGGACAATCGAACAGTGGGCCAATGTTCTTTTCACAGATGAGTCCCGATTTGCTCTGGAGAGTAACTCTCGACGGATTCGCATCTGAAGGGAATGCAGAACACAATTTCGAGACCCGAACATTGTGGAAAGAAACCGATATCGAGAAGAATCACTAATGATGTGGGCAGGGGTTACGTTGACCACTCTAACGCCTCTTCATGAAATTCTAGGGTGAATCGGAAAGGTTTAACTGCTGTCAGGTTTTGGGACCTCCTGTACGGTTGTTGCGAGGTGCTGTGCGCCCAGACTTCGTAGTGATGGACGACAATGCTCGATCTCATAGAGCACAAGTGGTTAATGTTTTCTTGAAAACGGAAGTTATTGCACGCATGGCGTGGGCTGCTCTCTCTCCTGATTTGAATCCCATAGAGCATGTTTGGGATGCACTAGGGAGGCAGGCTGCATGACGTCAGCATCCACCAACTCCAAGACTTGCGAACAGCTCCGCGGGAAAAATGGGCGTTATTGCCTCAACATAACAGTGATGACATTCGCAGCACGCTCTGTCGTCGTCAAGCCTGTATTGCTGCCAGAGGTGATCACACAGCATAGTGAGCACATTAACCAGTTATCGGAACATGTGTGCGTATCTGTTAAGATGGAAAAATCGGAAAACATTTTCGTCTACTGTCAAGCACGTTGCACATGTTTACGTTCTGTATTCTTTACATTGTTTCTACTTTGCTGTCATCTGTTTATACTGTTTTGTCGCAAAATAAACGCAACCTTGCAAAATTTCAGTTTGTTTCTCTAATTTTGTACGCCAGTGTAAATGTACTGATTATGGTTTCAGCGTCGCCAGCCAACATAGCGTAGTGGCATAACCACTAGAACGCCACCTGTGTCTACCCTTTAATACGGAATGTTCTCAGCCAGAAGGCTCAATGTGGTACAAACTTGTGAAGCAAGCGGGCAACCATGCCACAGAGACGCACTCGTGCGTCCTACAGCCAACTGATCGAATTGGAAAGGGGTCAGATTATGGCCTTGTGAGTGGCGGGATGGTCCTTTCGGAGAACCGGCACACATGTTGGACGTGCTGCGTCTGTTGTGCTCGAATCTGGTATCGGTAGTCACGTGAACATTCTCACACCTGTAGACGAGGTTCTGGATGTACACGCAGCACAGACGGCCGCCAGGACCGTCGTATTTTAAGGGAAGCACTGGCAGACCGTTCAGCCACCACAGCACTGATAAGAGGGCTTTTGAGTCCAGACATGTCAACACAAACTGTTGCGAACCGGCTATTAGCAGTGGGGCTGTGGGTACGCTCACGTCTAGCCCGTATTCCACTCACGCCACAACACTGACGTGTGCAGCTTGACTGGTGCCGACAGAAGTTCACGTCTAAGATGGGCTGACATACCGTCGTCTTAAGCGATGAAAGCAGATTCTGCCTGCACGCAGTTGACAGTCGTTTGAACATACGATGTAGACCTGGTGAGCGCTGCCTCGTACAATGCATTCGTCCAAGACACACTAGCTCCACCTCAGGCCTTATGGTCTGGAGTGCGACAAGCTACAACTCTCGTTTAACTTTTGTGTTTCTGACCTGAAAGGTAATCAGCTCTTGGCAGGTGCAGAATGTTGTTACACCCGTTGTTTTTCCATTCTGGCAACAGTAAGTTGATGTGTGGTTCCAACAAGATAACGTTCGTCCCCACACTGCCCCTGAAACCCAACGCCCTCTGTAAGACGTAAAGCAACTTCCCTGGTCAGCACGATCTCCGGACTTGTCTCCAATCGAGGAAATGTGATATGATGGGACGAGGAATGACTCGTGCGGCTCGTCAACTGACAACTCTTGCAGAACTACGTGAACAAGTTGAGCAAGGCATGGTATAATGTATACCACGACAGTGTTCGCGATCTGTAAGACCGACTGGATGCCAGAGTCAGTGTCTGCATTGCATCCTGTGTAGGCTACACCACATACTAATATGTGTGTTTCAGGATGGATCAATACGTGGTACCTTACAAACGCTCGTGCTATTGATCTGAAAATGTAATCATTTCATGTACTCCATACACACTGTTGCAACAATAATTCCTGAATTAATTGGAATCTTCTCAAACGATGTATTACTTTTTTTCCGGCAGTGTGTGTATGGACTTTTAGATGCGTCAGGGATAAACGCCTGTCTCTTGTATAAGGGAACTGGCGGCACAGACAGCCGAAGCAACTTTCTCAACTCATTGGCGTTTGTGCTGGTCGAAGGAAAAATGAAAGAGAGACTTACGAAAAACAATTACATAAAAATCTTGGCCTAACGACGGTACAGATCTTGACACATTTGGGAGTGATATTCCAGGAGGAGGATGATATTAGTGTTTAACGTCCCGTCGACAACGAGGTCATTAGAGACGGAGCGCAAGCTCGGGTGAGGGAAGGATGGGGAAGGAAATCGGCCGTGCCCTTTCAAAGGAACCATCCCGGCATTTGCCTAAAGCGATTTAGGGAAATCACGGAAAACCTAAATCAGGATGGCCGGAGACGGGATTGAACCGTCGTCCTCCCGAATGCGAGTCCAGTGTGCTAACCACTGCGCCACCTCGCTCGGTCAGTGATATTCCAGGATCAGCAACATAACCACAACCAATCTAAATAAAAAGTGGAAAATGCTTTCTAAAGAGTCGAAAAGAAGACCAAAGAAGTTCTTTGAATGTTGAGTCTGTTCGAAACCAGTGTGCAATGACCATCGGCAAAATATTTGTCAACGTTTCCACAAAAGTTTGGTTTGAAAATGTTTCATATATTCAAAATTTTATCAAATTTCGAAATAAGTTCATAAAATCTTTATTTCCTTTTACGTGATGCACTTTTTTATTCCTTGTCGTTAGCTTTATATTTTTTACCAAAACGGTATACATATTATTTGTCATACTGCGCTAAATAATACTTGTTTGTTTCAATATGTTTTATTAGATGTTCTGCAGTGTTTCGAAATGTTATAATAAAAAGGTTAAATGAATAAAAAAGATAATTACACACTCATATTTCCAGAGATACTAATGGTATAATAAAATACATTGACACTGTAATTATTATTGATTTTATCATATTGTAAAAAATTAACAATACTTTTTAATAAATGTTGCATGGAATGGAAATGAAGTCGCATGCCTCTTGACAGAGCTCTCGGGGCAGGTGAAAATCACTAACCCGCCGGGAATCGAACCTAGGACCCCGTGCTGGGGAAGCGAAAACTTTACCGCGAGACCACGAGCTGCGGACTTACGTTACATATTGCTTCTTTATTTCCAGAATCTTTATTAACAGAGACAATTTAGAAAAACGCGGGGTGAATTTGTACCCCACCTTGTTATTTACATTTCACAGCTTGATATTCTATGGTTAATTAACGCTGAATTTAACCAATCAGGCCATTGCGCGCGCAGCTTCAAACAGCCCGCCAGAGACGGTGTAGCCAAACGTGTCCTCCGTTTGGTTTCCTAAAACTGAACAAGAGAGCGATACGATAATTGGACTCGGGACGGTGGTAAGGATCGAACCCGAGCCAAAGGCTGAGCAGTCTCGTGAGCTATCATCCTTGCTATGAGAGCAACTGACACATGGCTAGCAACCTGAATTTGCGCGCATAAGGGCCTATTAATTTCAATGCTAATTAACTCGTAAAAAGCACAAAGTATCGAATCTTTTTCTTAACAATTACTTCTCAGCACAACCTACCATGCAACTTCCTTACAAGTTTTTCAGATTATTTCCGACCACTCTGTTTATTGCGTTCGACACCCACAAAGTACGTGCTTTCCAGAGATTTTTTTTTACCAGGACTACGTAAACCTCAGTTCTTTTGAGAAACTTTCTCAGTGCGCCATTTGAAGTTGAATCGTCGTTTAATCCTTTGACTAATATCGGGACGTTTGCAGCCCACGATATGTGAGCAGAGAATCAGATGTTATTTTCTGCTTGTTATTGCTGTTTATCAACGTCCCGCTGACAAAGGTAAGCATGCTAATGGTTTGCCGAATTCTTCTAGTTATAGATTGCACCTGTTGGACATGCTGTCATCAAGTTTCATTGTTGACCCTCGTTTCCGTGTTGCTACACTGAATTTGTTCGCCCCTGCGTCTAGACAACCCTATTACTACATTTGTGAAGCGGGTTGCTTTTGCGCCTTGCCGGACACATCGCATCAAGGAAATGAGCGTACGCAATGATGCTTGCCGCATCACAAACGAGGCCCAAATTGGCCACATGTAATATGATTTACAATGTCGGATATATGCTACGTCCACTGATTTGTTTCTCTTTTCTTTAGGTTTGTAATTTTTGCACAGTCATCTTCTGAAAACGAGGAGGTATTGCATGTCTCACCCCTCCACGTGTTGGAAAATGAAACAGTGGTAAATGTTCTTTTCATTTGCTGCTTCTGACAACGATATTAATAAAAAAAAACATACATCAATGTCTTTGGAATAAATGGCGGTCAAAGGGTTAACAGAAATTTCTTCTGGATTGAAATACTGCACACGTCATGGTATTATGCTGTGTTTTTGGTATAGGTCCCTTAAGTGTTTTACCACATGTTGACGTGCTTGCGAACTAATGAAAACATTTTTCGGATTGTAGCCCTTGCACCCTCTTCCGCTTTCAAAAGATGGTCTCAGCTTAGGAATGTGTATGAGTTCTAGGTCTTCCCTTTTCACCCAGCTTTCCAGTTCATCTCAGTTCTTGTCTGTAGTTTCACAGCCTGTGCTTCTCCAGTTTAAATCTTCCAATGTGGTCTTGATACCCTTACATTGAAACTCCTGGGCTTCTAGAAATTGAAGTCTGTATTAGATGGTTTGCATACTAGTATTACACTGCTAGTCTCTAGTTCTATTGTCAGTAATCCTGTATTATCCCTGGATGTCAAACTTGCAGACTTAATATTGATCTCCCGCCTTACAAACACTGCACATTCATATTGTCTATGGATCCTAGGACCTGTATCAAATGGTTCAAATGGCTCTGAGCACTATGGGACTTAACATCTGTGGTCATCAGTCCCCTAGAACTTAGAACTACTTAAACCTAACTAACCTAAGGACATCACACACATCCATGCCCGAGGCAGGATTCGAACCTGCGACCGTAGCGGTCACGCGGTTCCAGACTGAAGAGCCTAGAACCGCACGGCCACACCGGTCGGCGGATCTGTATCATTCCTTAAATGTTAGGTTTGCAGTTCATTCTTACACGATGTGTTTCTTGCACAGTAAGAATGTCCACTTATAAAATTTATTTATTACTGAATAAACCTTGATTGTTAATTGAAGTTATTGCTGACCTTGAGTAAAGCTTATTGTTTCCTCTGTGATTTCTCCCGGCAGTTAAGTGTTTCCCATTGGCATGGTGCTAACGTTGCCCAGGTAACTCCCAACTGCTGATAAACGAGCAATCTGCAGGGAGGTTACTTCAATGTATCCCCACAGGAGCAGTATTATGCTACGGGTCATTCACATGGCCTTCCATAGTACCTGTAGTAGTAATCGAAGACACCATCGCAACTGTGGACTATGTGAACATAATTGTAGCTTACGTCCATCCGTTCAAGTATGATGTCTTCTCCGACAGCAGTGGCATAAATGGCTCTGAGCACTATGCGACTCAACTTCTGAGGTCATCAGTCGCCTAGAACTTAGAACTAATTAAACCTAACTAACCGAAGGACATCACGCACAGCCATGCCCGAGGTAGGATTCGAACCTGCGACCGTAGCGGTCGCTCGGATCCAGACTGTAGCGCCTAGAACCGCACGGCCACTCCGGCCGGCCGCAGTGGCATATTAAAGCATGATAAATGTCTGTGTCATAAGGTCACAATCGTGCTGCAGTGATTTGAGGAACATGATAAGAACTAACATTGATATATGGCCATGAAATTTTCCTGATTTGAACCTTCTGGAACACATTGAATGGTGGCTTAATTATTCACATAGCGCCACCCTGCATATTTTCTTCATATTTTTATGCTCTAACAGTACTCCCTAGGTCTATTAACATGATTAATGGGTAACTGAGATGTTATTTTCGTAATTCGTATTAATGTATACAAAATGCACATATAATTCCACATGTTGTCTACGGTCAATCTAGGAAATGAGTTAGCTGTTCAGTTTGTGAGAAGCTGTTTATTCAGTACAACAGCCTAGTAGAGAGAGACGGTGAAGGGACGCAAACATTGGACCTTCGCCACAGCCATAAACGTGTAGCTTTAAGTGGTCTTCATGGTCAATACAGCCTCCACCCTCGTGTTTGCCCGTTTCGAAGTTGGCTGTGTTAGCACGATGGGAGATAGTGATCCGGGTGACAACAAAGCGCTCGTGCAAAAGTGCGATGCCTATGTGGAGGAATGTCTCCTTTGCTTAAAGAAAACGGCAGATGAAATTTTCTGAGGGTACCGAAAGACACAACGTATCAACAGCTGCTCTGGCCGTGGCTAGAAAGGCGATTAGCTTCGGTCCGTCCTCCTGCCCATAAAGTAAACAAAAAGTCTCACTCTTGCTGGCCCTCTGTCGAAATCCTGGAGTTTCTTTGGAGCAATGGTCGCAATCTCGTTAAAACTTAGCTGGAGATTGGGCGGCGCTCGGAATCATTATCGTCACTGGTGTGTGACTTGCAGCTTTTCAAAAACTTGAGAGAGAAGTTAGAATTCCTGTTTGGAGACACTCTGTCTCCTGCCTCCGCGAACGACGGTCTTGCTGGCATCCTCGAGAGGCCGCACAGACGAATACACTACTGGCCATTAAAATTGCTACACCACGAAGATGACGTTCTACAGACGCGAAATTTAACCGACAGGAAGAAGATGCTGTGATATGCAAATGATTAGCTTTCCAGAGAATTCACACAAGGTTGGCGCCAGTAGCGACACCTACAACTTGCTGACATGAGGAAAGTTTCCAACCGATTTCTCATACACAAACAGCAGTTGACTGGCGTTGCCTGGTGAAACGTTGTTGTGATGCCTCGTGTAAGGAGGAGAAATGCGTACCATCACGTTTCCGACTTTGATAAGGGTCGGATTGTAGCCTGTCGCGATTGCGGTTTATCGTATCGCGACATTGCTGCTCGCGTTGGTCGAGATCCAATGACTGTTAGCAGAATATGGAATCGGTGGGGTCAGGAGGGTAATACGGAACGCCGTGTTGGATCCCAACAGCCTCGTATCACTAGCAGTCGAGATGACAGGCATCTTATCCGCATGGCTGTGACGGAGGGTGCAGCCACGTCTCGATCCCTGAGTCAACAGATGGGGACGTTTGCAAGACAACAACCATCTGCACGAACAGTTCGACGACGTTTGCAGCAGCATGGACTATCAGCTCGGAGACCATGGCTGCGGTTGCCCTTGACGCTGCGTCACAGAGAGGAGCGCCTGCGATGGTGTACTCAACGACGAATCGGGGTGCACGAGTGGCAAAACGTCATTTTTTCGGATGAATCCAGGTTCTGTGTACACAAACATGATGGTCGCATCTGTGTTTGGTGACATCGCGGTGAACGCACATTGGAAGCGTGTATTCGTCGTCGACATTCTGGCGTATCACCCGGCGTGATGTTATGTGTTGGCATAGGTTACACGTCTCGGTCACCTCTTGTTCGCGTTGACGGCACTTTGAACAGTGGACGTTACATTTCAGATGTGTTACGACCCGTGGCTCTACCCTTCATTCGATCCCTGTGAAACCCTACATTTCAGCAGGATAATGCACGACCGCATGTTGCAGGTCCTGTACGGGCCTTTCTGGATACAGAAAATGTTCGACTGCTGCCCCGCCCAGCACATTCTCCAGATCTCTCACCAACTGAAAACGTCTGGTCAATGGTGGCCAAGCAATTGGCTAGTCACATTACGCCAGTCACTACTCTTGATGAACTGTGGTATCGTGTTGAAGCTGCATGGGCCGCTGTACCTTTGACTCAATGACCAGGCGTATCAAGGCCGTTATTACGGCCAGAGGTGGTTGTTCTGGGTACTGATTTCTCAGGATTTATGCACCCAAATTGCGTGAAAATGTAATCACATGTCAGTTCTAGTATAATACATTTGTCCAATGAATACCCGTTTATCATCTGCATTTCTTCTTGGTGTAACAATTTTAATGGCCAGTAGTGTATGTGTCCAGTACGCTATTAACTGCTGGTCACAGCTGGCGGGCACGCAGCCGAGTACTGGAAGTTTATTTGGTGAGATTCGATCAGCAGTGCTTTGTTGTGGAATAGCTCAGGAGGCACTGTATTTGTTGACCTCGTGGAGTTAATCGTTTCGGTAACTGATGAGCACACTTTGTTGTTTAACCTTAAGGATGCACTTTGCGTCTGTCAATTGTTTGTTCTTTCGAGTTCACTTTTCATTACCACTTTCTGATACGCTCTTCACTTGACTATTGGCTATATTAATTACACGATCCTAAAGTTGTTACCGAGATCGGAATTAAACATAACTCCTCTCGACCTTTGCATTCCTTGCTACCTTGTTGAAGGGTTTCCCACTTGAATGCTCGTTAAGGGAAATAAATAGCATTCTTTACGAGCGTGCATTTTAATTTCATAATTACATGCCTCCCTTAACTAAAATGCGCCCTATTGTAGTGGCTGACCTGTGTATTTCATGCATAACCATTAACTTTTAAAGGTGAGCTTACCCATGTTAAATGAAGATTTTAGAAGATGTTATCAGTTGCGCAACATGTTTCATTACCTTCTAAAAGTAACTGAAAAGTGATTGAATGGAGAGCGTCAGTTTCCCGATCACGGGGAACTTAATTTTGCATCTCAGGGGTTATTGTTGTTGTGGTCTTCCGTCCTGAGACTGGTTTGATGCAGCTCTCCATGCTACTCTATCCCGTGCAAGCTTCTTCATCCCCCAGTACCTACTGCAACCTACATCCTTCTGAATCTGCTTAGTGTATTCATCTCTTGGCCTCCCTCTACGATTTTTACCCTCCACGCTGCCCTCCAATACTAAATTGGTGATCCCTTGATGCCTCAGAACATGTCCTACCAACCGATCCCTTCTTCTAGTCAAGTTGTGCCACAAACTTCTCTTCCCCCCAATCCTATTCAATACCTCTTCATTAGTTATGCGATCTACCCATCTAATCTTCAGCATTCTTCTGTAGCACCACATTTCTAAAGCTTCTATTCTCTTCTTGCCCAAACTATTTATCATCCATGTTTCACTTCCATACATGGCTACACTCCTTACAAATAGTTTCAGAAACGACTTCCTGACACTTAAACCTATACTCGATGTTAACAAATTTCTCTCCTTCAGAAACGCTTTCCTTGCCATTGCCTGTCTACATTTTATATCCCCTCTACTTTGACCATTATCAGATATTTTGCTCCCCCCATAGCAAAACTCCCTTACTAATTTAAGTGTCTCATTTCCTAATCTAATTCCCTCAGCACCACCCAACTTAATTCGACTACATTCCATTCGACTACATTCCTCTATCCTAGTTTTGCTTTTGTTGATGTTCATCTTATATCCTCCTTTAAAGACACTGTCCATTCCGTTCAACTGCTCTTCCAAGTCATTTGCTGTCTCTGACAGAATTACGATGTCATCGGCGAACCTCAGGGGTATGTGCACTATAACCACAGCCACACCACCTCACAATATCTTTTGCGCCAGCTGCGCTGCCACAAGCAACCGGCCTATATACACTCCTGGAAATTGAAATAAGAAAACCGTGAATTCATTGTCCCAGGAAGGGGAAACTTTATTGACACATTCCTGGGGTCAGATACATCACATGATCACACTGACAGAACCACAGGCACATAGACACAGGCAACAGAGCATGCACAATGTCGGCACTAGTACAGTGTATATCCGCCTTTCGCAGCAATGCAGGCTGCTATTCTCCCATGGAGACGATCGTAGAGATGCTGGATGTAGTCCTGTGGAACGGCTTGCCATGCCATTTCCACCTGGCGCCTCAGTTGGACCAGCGTTCGTGCTGGACGTGCAGACCGCGTGAGACGACGCTTCATCCAGTCCCAAACATGCTCAATGGGGGACAGATCCGGAGATCTTGCTGGCCAGGGTAGTTGACTTACACCTTCTAGAGCACATTGGGTGGCACGGGATACATGCGGACGTGCATTGTCCTGTTGGAACAGCAAGTTCCCTTGCCGGTCTAGGAATGGTAGAACGATGGGTTCGATGACGGTTTGGATGTACCGTGCACTATTCAGTGTCCCCTCGACGATCACCAGTGGTGTACGGCCAGTGTAGGAGATCGCTCCCCACACCATGATGCCGGGTGTTGGCCCTGTGTGCCTCGGTCGTATGCAGTCCTGATTGTGGCGCTCACCTGCACGGCGCCAAACACGCATACGACCATCATTGGCACCAAGGCAGAAGCGACTCTCATCGCTGAAGACGACACGTCTCCATTCGTCCCTCCATTCACGCCTGTCGCGACACCACTGGAGGCGGGCTGCACGATGTTGGGGCGTGAGCGGAAGACGGCCTAACGGTGTGCGGGACCGTAGCCCAGCTTCATGGAGACGGTTGCGAATGGTCCTCGCCGATACCCCAGGAGCAACAGTGTCCCTAATTTGCTGGGAAGTGGCGGTGCGGTCCCCTACGGCACTGCGTAGGATCCTACGGTCTTGGCGTGCATCCGTGCGTCTCTGCGGTCCGGTTCCAGGTCGACGGGCACGTGCGCCTTCCGCCGACCACTGGCGACAACATCGATGTACTGTGGAGACCTCACGCCCCACGTGTTGAGCAATTCGGCGGTACGTCCACCCGGCCTCCCGCATGCCCACTATATGCCCTCGCTCAAAGTCCGTCAACTGCACATACGGTTCACGTCCACGCTGTCGCGGCATGCTACCAGTGTTAAAGACTTTTTTTTTTTTTTTTTTTCAAAAAAAAAAAGTGTGTTAAAGACTGCGATGGAGCTCCGTATGCCACGGCAAACTGGCTGACACTGACGGCGGCGGTGCGCAAATGCTGCGCAGCTAGCGCCATTCGACGGCCAACACCGCGGTTCCTGGTGTGTCCGCTGTGCCGTGCGTGTGATCATTGCTTGTACAGCCCTCTCGCAGTGTCCGGAGCAAGTATGGTGGGTCTGACACACCGGTGTCAATGTGTTCTTTTTTCCATTTCCAGGAGTGTATAATGGGAACTGCGTGACCTGTGCATAGACATCTGGTGCCACACATCTCCAGACTGTTAGTTCAATTCTGCGTATAATTTTAGGAAAACAGGGATAGGCATGCATCATTTTCCCAGCAGTCCCTGTCTTATCTAGAAGAAAACTGGACCATATTGATCAGGATATCTCCAGAAACCTACCAAGCTGTTGTCGATCCATGTCACATACAATCGCTACTGTACTGCGTCACAAAGGCGGTCATCTTGTTATGACTCTTTAGTGAATACGATTTACAAACAAGCCGCAGAGGCTATATCGGTACACACTGTGCGTCTAGTCTGAACAGCAGGGCTGGTTGCAGGTGCTGTTCCGGCGGCAGGTGAAGGGCTACCCCGAGCGCGTGCTGCTGACGCTGGCGTGCGACCTGTTCGGCATCGCGGGCTACTACGCGCTCACACTCACCGAGGCCGCCAAGTCCGGCATACAGCTCCTCGTTGGCGATCCTGCTTATCTTAAGGTACAGTCTCGACTGAAACCTAGATGTGCACTACAATAACCACGTTACGCCATAGTATGTTGCACCTGTCTTAGAAAGGAACAGAAACATTTTACTCAAATATCTTCAGAGCCGTTTACCTGTTTCTCTGTTATATGCACAGTACCGGAGAACTGACGCTGATGAGCGCTATGGATATCAGCGCAACAGCAAAAATTTCTTAAGTAACAGTAATCGGTATGTTGTCCTCGACGTCGAGTGTCAATCAGAGGCAAGGGTATATTCATGAGTGCCGCAGAGAAGTGTTACAAGTCTGTTGTTATTTTCTACATACATAAATGGTCTGGCGGACGGGGTAAGCAGCAACCTGCGGCTGTTTGCCGGTGATGCTGTGGCATACGGGAAGGTGTCGTCGTTGGGTGACTGTAGCAGGATACAGAATAAGTTAGACAAAATTTCTAGTTGGTGTAGTGAAAGCTAACCAGCTCTAAATGTAGAAAAATGTAAGTTAATGTAGATGAGTATGAAAACCAAACCATCATGTTTGAATACAGTATTAGTAGTGCGCTGCTTGACACAGTCACGTTGTTTAAATGTCTGCGTGTAACGTTGCAAGGCAGTAAGAAATGGAATGAACATGTAAGGACTGTAGCAGTTGAGTGGCCGACTTAGGTTTTTGGGCGAATCTTAGTAAAGTGTGGTTCATCTGTAAAGGAGATCACATACAGACCACTAGTGCGAGTCATTGTACATACATACATTAATCCTTGTTCCATAGATTATGAATACGACATTTCGTAATGATGTGGAACGTGTCACTTTAACATAAGTTTTCTTTATACAAAATAATATATATTTTTTTACAGTTACTACTTCATATCTAAGAATTTCTGTTGAGTAGAAGGAGTTATCATTCAGAAATTCTATTAATTTTCTTTTAAATGTTGCTTGGCTATCTGTCAGACTTTTAATACCATTTGGCAGATGACCAAAGATTTTTGTGGCAGCATAATTCACCCCTTTCTGTGCCAAAGTGAGATTTAATCCAGAATAGTGAATATCATATTTTCTTCTAGTGTTGTAGCTATGCACTTCGCTGTTATTTTTTTAATTGGGATGGGTTATTAATGACAAATTTCATAACTGAATAAATGCATTGCGAATGTACTGTGAATATCCCGAGTTCCTTAAATAAATGTCTGCAAGGTGATCTTGGGTGGGCTCCAGCATTTATTCTGATTACACGCTTTGGTGCAATGAATACTTTCTCTCTTAATGACGAACTGCCCCAAAATATTATGCCATATGAAAGCAGTGAATGAAAATAGCCATAGTAGGCTAATTTACTGATATTTTTATCACCAAAATTTGCAATAACCCTAATAGCATAAGTAGCTGAACCTAACCGTTTCAGCAAATCATCGATGTGTTTCTTTCAATTCAATTTCTCATCAGTGCACACACCCAGAAATTTTGAGTATTCTACCTTAGCAACAGTCTTCCATTCATGATCTATATATATCAATGGTGTTATGCCATTTACTGTATAGAATTGTATAAACTGTGTTTTCTCAGAATTTAGTGAGAGTCCATTTGCAGAAAACCACTTAATAATTTTCTGAAAGACATTATTTGTAATTTTCTCAGCTGATTCTTGCTTCTTGTGTGTGTTTACTATACTTGTATCATAAGCAAAAAGAACTAACTTTGCATCTTCACGAATGTAGAGTGACAAGTCGTTAATATATATTAAGAACAATAACGGACCCAAGACTGAACCCGGTGGAACACCTTTTATGATACCTCCCCAGTTAGAGGACTCTGCTGGTTTTTGTAGACTATCTGTACTGTTAATTTCAACCTTCTGCATTCTTACAGTTAATTATGAATTAAACCATTTGTGCTCTACCCCACTCATACCACAATATTTAAGCTTATCTAGAAGAATTTCATGATTCACACAATCAATAGCCTTTGAGAGATCACAAAATATCCCAATGGGTGATGTTCGGTTATTCATTACATTCAATATTGTTCAGTGAAAGCATATATAGCAATTTCTGTTGAAAAGCGTTTCTTTGTTCAGTACTGTTCAAGTGTTTGCGATCCCCATCAGGTCTGATTAACGAAAGACACCGAAATAATTCAGAAGTGGGCTCCTATATTTGTTACCGAGAGGTTCATGCAAGACGCAAGTATGACGGTGGTGCTTCGAGAACTCAAATGGGAATCGCTGGAGAAAAGGTGACGTTCCTTTCGAGGATCACTATTGGGAAAATATAGAGAATCGACATTTGACGATGGCTGCAGAACATTTCTACTGCCGCCGATGTACATTTCTCATTAGGACCATGAAGATAAGATTAGAGAGATTAGGGCTCATGCGAAGACAAATAGACAGTCGTTTTCTTCTCTCTCGATTTGCGAATGGAACAGAAAAGGAAATGACCAGCAGTGGTACAGGATACCCTCCGCCACTCACTATACAGGGGCTTGTGGAGTCTGTACGTAGATGTAGATGAAGTGAGAAAGTAGGTCAGGGGTGATCCTCCGCTTTCCACTCCACTCACAACTGTTAGTTCAATTCTGCGTATAAATTTAGGAAAACAGGAAAAGGCAGGAGGCACTATTTTCCCAGCAACCCTTGTCTTATCTACAAGAAAATTGGACCAGCTTGATCTTCCGTAAGCTCTGCAGTTGGTAGAAAGTTTCTCTCTGTGTTATCTGAATCACCCACGCAAACTCATGTGACCGCGTTCGTGCGGGAGAATGCAGTCGGAAATACAAATATTTCACGATACAGAGGTGGGAGATGTTGACTTACAGATTCTGATCATCAGAAAGTGGGGAATGTCCCACTGTTAAAACTTAGACCTTTTGGGATTCGATAATGTAGTATAAGAATGTGATACTTTTGATGATGATGCTTCCGTCCGTTAGGAACGTTAGGTTAGCCAATCCAATCGGCGCAGCAAGTGGGCTATATGGTGACACCACATTTCACTCTTCCCGAGTTCTATATTTCTGGATCAACAACAGGAAAAAACAATACATACAAGTGCTTTATAGCAGCTCATCCCAAACATCGATAAAATATCTAGGGATAATGTAACGGAATGGGATGATGTAATGGTTCAAATGGCACTGAGCACTATGGAACTTAACATCTGTGGTCATCAGTCCCGTAAGGACATCACCACATCCATGCCCGAGGCAGGATTCGAACCTGCGACCATAGCAGTCGCGCGGTTCCGGACTGAGCGCCTAGAACCGCTCGGCCACCGCGGCCAGCTGGATGATGTAAAATAATAATAAAAAATCACTTGTAACGAGCGCATTTTTCTGCCGCGGATTTATCAAAAGAATATTTCGAAAGTACAGTGCGGCTGCAAACAACACCATATACAAAAACAATATGTGACGTACATGAAATGCATTCGCAGCTGAAAATAAGGATAAGCATCAGCTGTATAATGGAACGACTACAATGAAAATTTATGCCGGACAGGGGCTCGAATCCAGATTATCTGCTTGCTACGAGCGGTCGCCTTCCCTTTGGACTATCCCAGCACGATTCATGGCTAGACCAAAACTGCATGCATGCTTGTTCGAAGACACGTTGTATCGAACTTCTGAACAACACGGGCACAGCAATAGCGTATTTATCTAGCGACACCGGAAAGCAACTTTCAATTAAAATGTCTCCGCTGCACGGGAATACACATAATGGATGTATGAGTACAGTTTGTAGACAGTTGAGCGACGACATATGGAAGTTTGGGTCTGGATGTGTGTCGTACTCGGATAGCCTAATAGTAAGACGACCGCTCGCGATAAGCGGGAAATCCGGGTTCGAGCCCCGGTCCGGCATAAATTTTCATTGTCCTCGTTCCATTGTACAGTTGATTGCTGTCCATATTCACAAGCGTGCATACATTTCATGTGCGACGCAAGTGGTGAGCTAGACCCAGGTCGAATCAGCGCGGCGGATTAACGACCGTGGGCCGGTACATTGGACAGCCTATATGTGGTCTTTAGGCGGTTTCCCACGCTTATTTAGAAAATGCTGGGCTGGCCCCGAAAATCCACTTCAGGAAATGCGACACCCAATCAATTAAAAGAAGATAACACACAGGATAAAGTTTACACGATGCACTCACAGATGGCTCACACGACATTCCTCCCTTATGTTACCCTTTCGAGTGTGATGCCAGGAAGGGAATCCGGCCACAAAGTTAAGAATTAAAATGAAATTTTAAAAATCCTGAAAAATGCGGTCAGGATAGATGCAAGGGAAACAAACTAAGAAAAAGAAAGGTTTCCGAATACACTGAAGAAAGAAAAAATCGCAACACCAGTTAATAATTAATGAAGGATAACGAAATTTCAGAAATACATTTGTCCAGGTAACATATTTAAGTGGTTAACGTTGCAAGACCACACGTTAATGTAAGCGCGAGATAAGCCATTGCAAATGTGACAGGCTGGTACATTAATAACCGGTATGACCCTCCAGAATGCTGAATGCAAGCATGCAAACGTGCACAAATTGTGTTGTAATGGTGCCAGATGTCACTTTGTGGAATCGAATTCCAAACCTGTAGCACTTGATCGTTCAATACAGGGACGGTTAATTGTGTTTGTGGACGACGATGGTCTCGCGGTTCTAGGCGCGCAGTCCGGAACCGCGCGACTGCTACGGTCGCAGGTTCGAATCCTGCCTCGGGCATGGACGGGTGTGATGTCCTTAGGTTAGTTAGGTTTAAGTAGTTCTAAGTTCTAGGGGACTGATGACCACAGCTGTTAAGTCCCATAGTGTTCAGAGCCATTTGGACGACGATGGAGTTGTCATGAGATGGTGTACGATATGTGCACGATTGGAGAGAAGTCTGGCGATCAGGCAGACAAAGGCAACATGTCGACACTTTGTAGAGCATGTTGGGTTGCAACAACGGTATGTGGACGAGCGTTATCCTTTTGCAAACACCACCTGAAATGCTCGTCATAATTGGTAGCTCAACAGCTGGAATCACAACACTGACATACAAATTTGCAGTCCGGGTGTGTGCTAGTGCTGTCATACGTAATCGCACCCCAGACCATAACCCCAGGTTTATGTCCAGCGTGTCTAGCACGCAGACAGGTAGCTTTCAGGCCCTTAACTGGCTTGCTTCTAACCAACACATAGCCATCACTGGTACCGAGGCAGAACCAGCCTCCACAATGCTGTCCAACGAGCTCTCTCCCGACACCACTGAAGTTGCAAATGGCCGTGGTTTTGGGTCAGTGGAATGCTTACTACAGGGTTTCTGGTTCGGAGCTATCCTTGAAGTAACAGATTTTTAACAGTTCGTTGTATGACTGTGATGTCAACTGCTACTCAAATTGCTGCTGCAGATGCAGAGCCACACGCCCAACACGCTCCATCCCGGTAGCGCCATGATACCGTCTTCTTACGACCGTACATTTTAGTGACCACCAGTGCCAGCAAACATGCACGGGTGGCTGCATTCCTGCCAAATCTTTGTGCAATGTCACAGAAGGAACATGCAGCTTCTCGTAGCCCTATTACACGACCTCGTTTAAATTCAGTGGGGTGTTGATAATGGCGTCTTTGTCGCCGTAAAAGAATTCTTGATTAACATCAACTCACCATGTCTAACTTTAAAGGGAACTAACGATCACGAACGTTACAGCGTGTATTTAAAGCAAACCTGATTGGCATCCTCATAGTGGCGCTACTAGTGCCACTCTTAGGCGACAGGGGCGGAATTTAAACAGACATCATCTTTCAGATGCAGAAACACACCTACCAACTTCTGTTTATGTCACACAACTGCTTATTGGTGTTGTAATTTTTTTCCGTCAGTGTACGTGGCTCTCCGGATGGTATGAAAACAAGAGGTCGAAATATTTGAAAACCGTACTGATAAATTTGTAACCGACCTATGAAACCTGTATCATAGTGTCTCTACATCTAAGTTTACGTTTACATCTAGGGGAGAATGCGGCAATGTCGGCTGGCTGAAGTTTTTGTTTTTTACTTTACTGTGCAATTGTTATGGTTAATCTGAATATTAATATACTACGCTCTTACCTCAAGACCTGTTCTATGAATAGCACACTGTAATGAAATCTTCGTGAACGCAAAGTGAAATGCAGCCAGTCAGTTGCAGAAATTAAAGTTCTATTCAAACCTCTTGACCTAGATTTCGACGTCTTTAAATCTTCTTCGCCGGCCGGAGTGGCCGACCGGTTCTAGGCGCTACAGTCTGGAAGCGCGTTACCGCTACGGTCGCAGGATCTAATCCTGCCTCGGGCATGGATGTGTGTGATGTCCTTAGGTTAGTTAGGTTTAAGTAGTTCTAAGTTATAGGGGACTGATGACCTCAGAAATTAAGTCCCATAGTGCTCAGAGCCATTTTTTAAATCATCTTCCTCAGAAAGTTCAGTGATTTCATTTATAACAGTTAACATTATACACATCTTAAAATATGGGTACACAAAAGAAAATTGAAAAATAACTCACTTTTATACATTGAATAAGTTACTCTTACTGGTTACATAATGTAGTGGATGTACGTTAAAATTGTAGCTATAAGGCAACATTGAAACATAAAATCTGTCTCCATAATAGTAAAACCATACCAATCATTGTAATCGTCATTAGGCAGTACTTCGCAAATGTAACTAGTGATTTGACGTCACACCTATGTCTGTCTTGTCAAGAAAAGTTTCAGACATGAGAGGGCAGTTTTGTACGCTCGGGATGTCTGCGCAAGATTATTAAAATATCACTAAAATGGTTTTAAACCATTACAACATTAAACCCGTAACACAGAAGCAAGGTATTCAGTGACCATATGATAATACGAAGACATACCATATGGCATTTTATTAGGTTATCGCCTAATTCTTTTGTAAACCAATGAATTACGTAAACTGTAAAATAACTTCAAGTACATGATGTGTGAGTGAAAGTAAGGGCGAGGGGAGACGGGAGGAGAGAAAATAAACGAGCAGGTATCCTAGATACCTCCAGGCCGATACTTTTGGCAAGATAATAGAGGTGCTTTAGTCGTACAGACGGGAATGAAGGTGTAACTTTCGTCTTCTCCTACTTTCCTGCTAGTAAACTGAGGAGACAAAAGTCATGGGACACATCTTAATATCGTGTCGGACCTCCTTTTGCCGGGCATAGTGCGCTAACTCGTTGCGCCATGGACTCAACAATTCGTTGGAAGTCCCCTGCAGAAATATTGAGCCATGCTGCCTCTACAGCCGTCCGTAATAGCGAAAGGGATGCCGGTGCAGGTGTTTGTGCACGAACTGACCTCTCGATTATGTTCCACCAGTGTTCGATGGATTCATGTGGGGCGATTTGGGTGCCCAAATCATTCGCTCGCTTGTCCAGGAGGTTACTGAACCTATTCGCGAACAGTTGTGGCCTGGTGTCAAGGCACACCGTAATCCATAAAAATTCCATCGTTGTTTGGGAACACGAAGTCCATGAATGGCTAGAAATGGTCACCAAGCAGCCGAACATAACCATTTCCACTCAATGATCGGTTCAGTTTGATCGGAGGATCCAGTTCATTCTATGTAAAGACAGCCCTCATCATTATAGAGCCACTATCGGTATGCACAGTGTTTTGTTGCAGCTTGGGCCCTTACCTTCGTGGGGTCTACGCCAAATTCGAACCCAATAGTCAGCTCTTTCCAATTGAATTTGGGACTCATACAACCAGGTCATGGTTTCCCAGTTGTCTAGAGCCCAACCAATATGGGAAAGAGCCCAAGAGAGGCGCTGAGGGCGATGTCGTGCTGTTAGCGAAGGCACTCGCGTCGGTCGTCTGCTAACATAGTCCATTAACGCCAAATCTCTCCGTACTGTTCTATCGGATACGTTCATTGTACGTCACACCTCGATTGCTACGGTTATCTGAAGCAGTGTTGCTTGTCTGTTAGCACTGATACCTCTCCGGAAACGACGCTGCTCTCGCTCGTTAAGTGGAGGCCGTCGGCCACTACGTTGTCCGTGCTGAGAGGTAATGACTCAAATTTGGTATTATCTGCACATTCTTGACACTGTGACTCTTAGAATATTGAAGTCTGTAACGATTTTAGAAATGGAATGTCCCATGCGTCTATTTCCAACTACAATTCCGCGCTTAAAGTCTCTTAATTCCCGTCATGAGGCCATAATGACGTCGGACACCTTTTCACATGACTCACCTATGTGCAAATGACAGCTCCGCCAACGCACTGCACTGTTGTACCTTGTGTACGCGATACTACCGCAATCTGTATATGTGCATATCGATAACCCATGACTTTTGGAATCTCAGTGTATTACCACCTCCGATAATATGTTGATAATGTAAATGATTCAGTTTAGACGTTTACTTACACTTTGTGTTTATAAGATTACCTTTCGGTCTTTGGTACAGAGTGTACTTATGAAAGTCTACAATTTTTACTCTCACATTTTTACTCGTTTTATATAATAATTGTCTCTAATATTTTACTAACTCTCTCATCCTACCCACCCCGACCCCTTCTCCCCTCCCAGCTCCACCTCCCTCTCTTACAAATGATATACCTCAAGGTATTTTACAGTTTAGCGAATTAAATGTTTTTTAAAAAAACGTTTTTCGGGTGATAACCTAAAAAAAATGCCATATGTTGCGTTTTCGTATTGTCATATGGTCACCAATTACCTTGCTTCTAGGTTATTGTTTCAATATTCTTATGGTCGGAAGCTATTTTAGTGATATTGTTTCATACTCTCGGGCACGCATGCCGCGCATACAAGTACCGCCCCCTCTGTTTCGAAACTTTCCTTAACACAACAGACATCGGCGTGACGTCAGATCACAAGTTACATTTGTCGAGTACTTTCTGACGATCAGCATGGTTCGTATGGTTTTCTATTACGGAGGTGCTTTCTTTCATTGATGCCTGATGGCTACAATTTTAACATACGTAGAAAATACACTCCTGCAAATTGAAATAAGAACACCGTGAATTCATTGTCCCAGGAAGGGGAAACTTTATTGACACATTCCTGGGGTCAGATACATCACATGATCACACTGACAGAACCACAGGCACATAGACACAGGCAACAGAGCATGCACAATGTCGGCACTAGTACAGTGTATATCCACCTTTCGCAGCAATGCAGGCTGCTATTCTCCCATGGAGACGATCGTAGAGATGCTGGATGTAGTCCTGTGGAACGGCTTGCCATGCCATTTCCACCTGGCGCCTCAGTTGGACCAGCGTTCGTGCTGGACGTGCAGACCGCGTGAGACGACGCTTCATCCAGTCCCAAACATGCTCAATGGGGGACAGATCCGGAGATCTTGCTGGCCAGGGTAGTTGACTTACACCTTCTAGAGCCCGTTGGGTGGCACGGGATACATGCGGACGTGCATTGTCCTGTTGGAACAGCAAGTTCCCTTGCCGGTCTGGGAATGGTAGAACGATGGGTTCGATGACGGTTTGGATGTACCGTGCACTATTCAGTGTCCCCTCGACGATCACCAGTGGTGTACGGCCAGTGTAGGAGATCGCTCCCCACACCATGATGCCGGGTGTTGGCCCTGTGTGCCTCGGTCGTATGCAGTCCTGATTGTGGCGCTCACCTGCACGGCGCCAAACACGCATACGACCATCATTGGCACCAAGGCAGAAGCGACTCTCATCGCTGAAGACGACACGTCTCCATTCGTCCCTCCATTCACGCCTGTCGTGACACCACTGGAGGCGGGCTGCACGATGTTGGGGCGTGAGCGGAAGACGGCCTAACGGTGTGCGGGACCGTAGCCCAGCTTCATGGAGACGGTTGCGAATGGTCCTCGCCGATACCCCAGGAGCAACAGTGTCCCTAATTTGCTGGGAAGTGGCGGTGCGGTCCCCTACGGCACTGCGTAGGATCCTACGGTCTTGGCGTGCATCCGTGCGTCGCTGCGGTCCGGTCCCAGGTCGACGGGCACGTGCACCTTCCGCCGACCACTGGCGACAACATCGATGTACTGTGGAGACCTCACGCCCCACGTGTTGAGCAATTCGGCGGTACGTCCACCCGCCCTCCCGCATGCCCACTATACGCCCTCGCTCAAAGTCCGTCAACTGCACATACGGTTCACGTCCACGCTGTCGCGGCATGCTACCAGTGTTAAAGACTGCGATGGAGCTCCGTATGCCACGGCAAACTGGCTGACACTGACGGCGGCGGTGCACAAATGCTGCGCAGCTAGCGCCATTCGACGGCCAACACCGCGGTTCCTGGTGTGTCCGCTGTGCCGTGCGTGTGATCATTGCTTGTACAGCCCTCTCGCAGTGTCCGGAGCAAGTATGGTGGGTCTGACACGCCGGTGTCAATGTGTTCTTTTTTCCATTTCCAGGAGTGTATTTTGTAATCAGTAAGTGTAAATAATTCATTGTAAGGTAGTGAGTTATTTTTCACTTTTTCTGTACACCTATACATTAATTGTATACATATTAACTGTGATAAGTGTAACCACTGACCTTCCTGAAGAAGATATTTTAAAGATGTAGAAAACTAGGTTAAGGGATTTGAATAAACCTTTCATTTCAGCGTCTGACTCGCTGTATTATATATTATCCTCGCGAAGATTCCATTCTACAGTTGTTGCATCCAACCATGTTCAAGATTTTACAGTGTAATAATTTTTAATTCTTATTCATAGCACTTAATTACATTGGAAATATAAGAGCTCCAATTACAAGGGTTGCAGAAAGTGTCTTGTAGTCTCTCGGTCATTGTCTTTTCTGTGATAATATCTGTTTTTATGATATCCTGCGCTGACAATAATAATATAACAAGTATGCCTGGGAACGTATCGTTACTATTTCAGTTCAGTTCTCCAATGTTTAGCTCACTGTTTTACAGAGATCCCAAATACAGTACAAAATATTCTCCCGATTAATGCCTCCACCAAGTGCCCAGTCATCTTCAAATGAGACATAATGAACTTTTCAGTCTCTTCTGTAGACCCTTTATTTCCAGTAAATTCCGATTTCCTTCGCCGATTTGTAACTAGTTTTAGATGGCCACCCTTTTGCCTGTTTATTTTATTTTGGAACACCCCAGACTTCTGCAACTCTCTATGAGATTTTATTTTGCCTGCTTTTAATCTCTTCTCTTCGGTGGCGATACTTTTCTTTCCTAATTGTTGAAAACCTTTCACCTGCATTCCTCGCAGTCATTTTGTTAGACATGACCTTACTCACAATCATTTTCATGCACTCTTCATTTTATTTTCTTCTTAATTTTCTCTCAGTTTCCGGAATTTCAATCTGAAAAGAAGTAAGAAGCGGAAAATATAATTTAAAAATTACTCTTACCGATACTGAAAGACAATAGGGTGGCCGGTACTCCACGGCAGACCAGCAATAGGATGTAGTCATATTGCACGTTATTTTATAGAAATTGTCATGAAACGTATGTTAGATGTCAATCTTTCCAAAACATAGAGAACTGAAATATAACAACGAAATAATCACCTTAAAAACGGATACCACAGTCCTCAAAATATCTTCCATGCGCTAAGAGCTACAGCAACACCAGCACGCACTCACAATGGAAACTGCCCACTGCATCCCTCTAATATTTAGTGATAAGATGGCCCATTGGACAGTCCGTCAAACACTGAATACAAATCAAGCAGGAAGAAGGTGTAGTGAACTGTGAAAAAAGAAGCGAAACAGAAACAGCATACGGTTCAAGTTTAGTATGTGCAACAAAGAGCGAGTTTGAACAGCCACGGCGTCGTGGTTGTGTGGTTACGATGCTGAACTGTAAAGCGGGAGATCGCTGTTCAGATCTCCCTTGTGCCCGCCCCATTTTTTTCACAAATTTATGAACTGTCCGTCCGTTCATTGACGTGTCTCTCCTCCTCCTGTTTTCTTGGCGTTTGTCATACTATACATTGATAATAGAATATGAGTCATGTGGTAAGAATAAATTACCGTCGCAAGTAAATGCGATGAGTGGTGAGAGCAGGCGAGATGAGGCGTAGACCTCTCACAGAAATTATAACAACAAATAAACGGATGTGAACTATGTTAAAACAAAGGATTTCGAGAATCAACACTTCAAAAATGGAACGCAAGAGTGGTAACATGTGGTGTTTGTGCAGAACAAACAGGAGACACGTACGTCTGGAGTTCCCTTCGTTACACCTCGCTGTTACAAACGAACGTTATACCACGACACTGACACAGATCTGAATAAAGCGAACAGACATATCATTGACCTGACGGACAGTTTGTAATTTTTTGAAAAAAAAAGTGAGGCATGAGGGAGACTTGAACACGGATCTCTCTCTTCGAAATCCAACACAGTGACTCCATAACCACGACGCTTCGCTGTTTCTATTTTGCTTCTTTTTTCACAGTTCAGTACACCTTGTTCCTGTTTTCATGCTTGATGTGTGTTGTTTTTGACGGGCTATCCACTAGGCCATATTGCCACTAAATTTGATAGGGGTGTATTGGGGAGGTTTCCTTGTCAGAGCAGACAAAACACTGAAGAGACGGAGAAAATATCCAACTCCATTTCACATGGATACATAAGCTTTCTTCTGCTTACTGTACACTTCTGCCATTTTCAGGCGCAAAAAGATATCGTAGTATTGGCCGGTACTGTAAGCCAGCCAATACTGCACGACTCTCCGCTATATTTCGCAAGCCACCTTATAGTGTATATCGGAGGGTTCTTGTCCTTTCCCTCCCGTTTACAATCACAAACTGTGTATGGGAAGGACTGTCGATTAACCTCCGTTCGAGTTCAGATTTCTCTGACTTTTTCATCGTAGACATTTCGCGAGACGTATGTCGGAAGAAGTAATTTACTGCCCGGCTCTTCTCGGAACGTACGCTCTTGACATTTCAGCAGTAAACCTATTCGTAATACACAATGCCTCTTTTTCAGCGTCAGCTAATGTAATTTGCAGTACTGCGCAACGCTCTCATACTGACTGAATGATTCCGTGACGAAACACGCACTCTCATTTGGATGTGCACTATCTCTTCGGTTAACCCAAATTGGTAGGAGTCCCCGACTGATCAAAAGTACTCAAACATTGGTCTAACGCACGGCTTTCCGGGTGGGAAGGAGCGCCGGTCCCCGGTACGAATCCGCCCGGCTGATTTGTGTAGAGGTCCGGTGAGCCGGCCAGTCTGTGGATGGTTTTCAGGCGGTTTTCCATCTGCCTCGGCAAATGCGGGCTGGTTCCCCTTATTCCGCCTCAGCTACACGATGTCGGCGATTGCTGCGCAAACAAGTTCTCCACGTACGCGTACACCACCATTACTCTACCACGCAAACATAGGGTTTACACTAGTCTGCTGTGAGACGTTCCCTGGGGAGTCCACAGGGGGCCGAACCGCACAACCCTGGTTCGGTGTGGGACGGCGGGGGGGTGAAGTGGACTGCGGTAGTCGTCGTGGGGTTGCGGACCACTGCGGCTGCGGCGGGGACGGAGCCTCTCCGTCGTTTCTAGGTCCCCGGTTTAACATCCACTCAACAACTCTAATCGTGAAGGGAAAAGAAAGAATACCTGTCTAAGAATGTGGTGGTGACCTTCAGTGCCTGGTGAAAATAACATAACTCAAATATTGGTCGAAAAAGTGTTTTGTAAGTAATAGGTTTCGTGGAGAAGTTAGCTGTTCCTGAGATTCTCCCAATGAATATGAGCCTGACGTCTGCTTCGCCTACAAATTATTTTATGTAGTCATTCCACCTCAGGTGTCTCCGGATAGGTATTCCAAGATATTTTACTGTAGTTACTGTTCCCAGTGACTTTCTGGCAGCAGGATAATCAAACAGCAGGTGAGCCCTTCGCGTATTTACATTGTAATAAGTAGGTACTAAACTGTCTTTGACCATCTTTTAGTGAAACGCTGTTGAAATTTAACAAACCAATATTTTATGCCAACGGCAACTATTCTATTGTGTCCACCATACGTCTCATGGAAGAAGCGTAAGAACAAAGTTGGTTAGATTACGGCAAGTATGGAGGTACGCAGTGATATTCAGAATGCTCTGCTTGCTAGTGGAAGAGGTAAAGAGAGGGGCAAGGAACAATAAGAAGTAATCTCCAGCATTTGCTATATACATTGCATTGAGGAGTATTCATGTGGGAGGAGAGGAAATGTAAATTCTCACTACAAAGAATAACTGTAAACCTACTATACTGCGGGATGAAACAGAACCTTTAATCAGTATCTCAAAGTGGCTCACAACGTCTGGGCGTGAACTAGTAACTAGAGGCAGGGAAAATCTATGACACGATAGATATTTGAGTGTAGTTTACATCTTTCACTCTCAGAATGTACTGCATCGTATTTCCAGTGTGAAGTTACGCTAGCAACATGTATCGCTAATAAGAGCCCTGAAGGTACTATGTCACACTCTAGTTGTGAAAGAAGGAAAGAATATTAGCGTTTAACGTCCACCCAACAACTCTAATCGTGAAGGGAAAAGAAAGAATACCTGTGTAAGAATGTGTGGGGGGGGGGGGGGGTCCTTCAGCGCCTGGTGGAAATAAATTTCTGAAGATCCGGGCATGGTCGCCAGATGAAACATTCCTTTCATCTATCCTTGGACCTTCTGCAGCGTAGTACAGTCTTACTTGCGGCCGCGGCAAGAATCCACTCAATCTCGGCGCTGAGCGGCGCGCGAGACCAATTACGTGACATATTGCTCCCCAGATTTACTCGGAAACGTTTATTGGCGGACCCGGATTAATTCTCTGTAATACTACGCTGATAAAATCAGTCTTAATAATGGTCGTCAGGCTCGCTTTGACCTGTGAGACAGGGTTAATCTCCTCACTGCTCCAAAGCCAGTAATTACAAAGCCGATGTCTCTAACACACGCCTGTGTGGTGGTGCTCGTGTCGAGGATAAGACAGTTCGAATGCTGGCAGCGGATGAAATTTTCACTGATAGTATTTGGCCAACAAGGGAAGAGGTGGTGGCGTAAAATTTCTGATCACCGGTATTTGCGCCAGTGTCTTGGGTTAAATTCCAAATGAAGCGATAGCATGTGACACCGTTGATTGGGGTCTGTCGGACAGGGACGTTAAGGTTAGCGGACCTCTTGTTGCTTTTCGAGAGGAGTGGACAGTGTACGCACCAGGTTTCACCCTCTGTCCTCTCTCAACATGACACTACACTACAGATAGACCATTACAGTCACCAATACTTAACATACACACTTCCAGACACAGCCTTCATATTTCTCGACAGAAAGGTGCCTGCAGGCGCGGAGAATAGAGGAAAACCTCTCCAATTAGGCGACTGAACATGCCCTTCAGGGTCTCCCAGCCATTCATGACATACGACTTGGCGTTTTACTGGTCAGTAATTAAAGTCACGTAGATATCCAATTACTCCTAGAAAGATTTAGATCTGGCCAGAGGACCGGATAATGTACACCACTACCAGATCGTACACTGCCTCTAGCTGAACCATAGCAACTTTGGCCGATAATCTCAATGCAACTAAACGCGAATACAGTTTAAAATCGAAATGTTCAACAAAAACCGACAACTCAAATTTTTTCTGCAAGCAAATGAAATTTATTAGCTTCAATTAAAACTCAACAACTCCACTTCATTCTGAATATAAGTGGCATTATCAGAATAGGAAAAAAGCGATCTTAAGCAGATAATTAAATACAGAATTATAAAAAATTTAAGAACTTTCTATCAAACTTCTTAAACATTATCAGAATTTTTCTGTATGTAGTCTCAATCGTATTTAACATAAAAATTTTTACGAAGTGATGACTTAACTACCATCTTGAGAACTGAGAACAGTGAAAGACAAAGAAAAATATCCTCAGGGAATAAATTATAAAAAAACTGCTATTGACTTAATTTTAAACATTTTTAGAAGGAATTAACATACATCATGTAGTATCGTAAATGCATCTAATAGTGTACAACACTGTTGCATCGTCCATAACATTCTTATTTTCAAATCTTTAGTTAAAATATATTATGTACAACCTAAAACGTACGTAACAGCAAATACATTATGTACTGGCTAACAAGAGAATAAGAAGAGAGACTAGATCGTTGAACGTACCACGCTATCTGTGATAGTAAATGAAACAAAGAGCCTGCACAGCACCGTAAACATTATATACACTAAAACGACTATATAATTATTTTCATTACAGTCATTAACTGCAAACAAAGATTTGACTTCGAAAAAGAAAGGCAAGTAACAAATGTTTGCTCTTAGTTAACAGATAATGAAAGCAATATGATTATTCGAAATAGTAAACAGTCGTAGTGAATATACCATGTGAGCTGTACTTGAAGTCAAATGTAAAACGTAAAATACAGGGTGGGGCAAATAAAAGTGGCACAGAGAACAGAGTTCCAGGGTGCCAAGAAACACAGCAGACGAAAGGAAATATAGTACTAACCTGACTATTGCAGATGTTGGAAGTGATCAACATTCATGTCTTGACACTTTTGGGCCCTGATCAGTAAGTTGCTGAAGGCAGATCGAAGCTGGACTCCGGGAACTGCTGAAGCCTCATCCGAAATGTTGTACTGCTGTTCTTGAAGACTATGAGGGTTGTTGCGAAACACTTTAAACTTGAAGGCTCCCCACATAAAGTAATCGCACAGAGACAGATCAGGTGTCCTGGGTAGGCAGGTAGGGCCTCAACCAGACCGACCTCTGCTATCAACTCTGTCAGGCGCGAAGATTGTGTAAATGGGCTTCAAGGTTCGGCCGGCTGTGTGGGCAGTTGCTCCAGCCTGTTGGAAGTAACTGTAGATCCTCTCCTTCTCCGTTAATGCTGCCATAAATGGTTTCCAAATGTTGGCTATGTAACGCGCCGAAGTCAGTGTCTAATGCAAGAAGATGGGACCAGTATTTCGGCATGCAGGCACTGAGCATCAAACCCCTACATTCTGATCGTACAACGGTGTTTCGTGGAAGTTAAGCAGATTCTCCGCTGCCCAAAACCTGTAATTCTTTGAGCTGATATAACCACTCAGGTGAAACCAGGATTCATCAGACATAAAGAACAGGTCCATGTCCCAGCCATTCATTTTTATCTCAGTGAACAGCCACTCACAAAACCTGAGGCGCTGAGGATCGTCTGTTCGTTGTAATGCATGAACAACAGTCACTTGGTGGGGATGCACGTGCAGGTCCAGGTGGAGTATTCGTCTGATTTGCTTGTCTCTTGCGACGGGCGTCTGGTTGATTTGGTAGAAATCTGAAGCATTTTCTGGTGAACTGCGCCACATTTTCTGGTGTGAGGGCACGTTTCGGAATGTTTCTTGACTTGTTCAAAACATCCTGTCTGACGCCGTATTCGGAATAAGCGAGCATGGAACTATTTGCCAGCACTGTGGCACCATTGAACTTCTCAGAATACAACTGACCACGCTGTTTCCAAGGCTTTTTTGTCACGTAACTTTCCACAACGAACACCCGCTGCTCCACTGTATCATCGTCCCCTTTGCACTCCTCCACTCACACTGGCACAGCCCGCACTACGCTTTGAACCGATGTGGATCACGTGGCAGGCATACACGTGGTGTTCTCGTCACAGGGTGTGGTTGTATGCATACATTCACGTCCAATCGCATCCACTAGTCCGGACCACTTTTATTTGCTCGACCCTGCATATATACAACATACTGGGTAACTTGCCCAAACAGTGAAGATATTTGTACTCTGGGTGACACATGACCGACACGTACTCACAGTTACAGCAATAGTAAATGCTGTGTCTACACGAAAATGGCAAGTTAAACAGTTACAGAATGTGCCACTTCGTTCATCGAACACCACCTCTAGCTAACTACAGAATCCACGATGAAGTATAATGCGTCTTCCCATCAAACAAGTGTACTCTCGCGAAATCACAGCATTCAGCAAGAAATATCGAAAAAGCAGAATTCCACGCCCACACACGGGAGTCCCATTCGGATTCTTTCGGTTTTCTGTACTACAAGACATAACTTGTTTCGTCACGAAGGTTTACTTACTCCCTACTTCAGAAAATCAGTTACTTTCTAACACCAACGCCACCCCAGACAACAAAAGACTTCCCGAATGAGATTTTCACTCTGCAGCGGAGTGTGCGCTGATATGAAACTTCCTGGCAGATTAAAACTGTGTGCCCGACCGAGAGCCGGCCGAAGTGGCCGTGCGGTTAAAGGCGCTGCAGTCTGGAACCGCAAGACCGCTACGGTCGCAGGTTCGAATCCTGCCTCGGGCATGGATGTTTGTGATGTCCTTAGGTTAGTTAGGTTTAACTAGTTCTAAGTTCTAGGGGACTGATGACCACAGCAGTTAAGTCCCATAGTGCTCAGAGCCCGACCGAGACTCGAACTCGGGACCTTTGCCTTTCGCGGGCAAGTGCTCTACCAACTGAGCTACCGAAGCACGACTCACGCCCGGTACTCACAGCTGTACTTCTGTCAGTACCTCGTCTCCTACCTTTCAAACTTTACAGAAGCTCTCCTGCGAACCTTGCAGAACTAGCACTCCTGAAAGAAAGGATATTGCGGAGACATGGCTTAGCCACAGCTTGGGGGATGTTTCCAGAATGAGATTTTCACTCTGCAGCGGAGTGTGCGCTGATATGAAACTTCCTGGCAGATTGAAACTGTGTGCCCGACCGAGACTCGAACTCGGGACCTTTGCCTTTCGCGGGCAAGTGCTCTACCAACTGAGATACCGAAGCACGACTCATGCCCGATACTCACAGCTGTACTTCTGCCAGTACCCCGTCTCCTACCTTCCAAACTTTACAGAAGCTCTCCTGCGAACCTTGCAGAACTAGCACTCCTGAAAGAAAGGATATTGCGGAGACATGGCTTAGCCACAGCCTGGGGGATGTTTCCAGAATGAGATTTTCACTCTGCAGCGGAGTGTGCGCTGATATGAAACTTCCTGACAGTTTCCAGATATGAAACTTCCTGGCAGTTTCAACAAAAGACTTCTCCTAACCTCGCGACAGATATCGGCTGACTCCTTGATTTCACAAGTTCCAAAAATTTCCAATCAAACTCAGAAGAAGACTACAGGCATGTCCTTTGTTTACTTCTCCCGCTAATAGCGTCTCTGTTAAGCACTGCTTTCTGCCACAATTCTCAGAAGTTTCTTTCCAAAAGGTGCTGGAAAATACAGGCCGCCGTAGGAAAATTATTCACCCACTAAATCAGCTTGGTATGCTCAGACAAGTACCCGTATAGGAGGATTAGGGAGAGATCAACCTATCATCCCCAGGCTGAACAAAGCTACCCTACCCTAGCTACCAGAAACTGGATACAGTGGTCACAGTAGCAAAGGACGATAGGCCTGGCCAGAAAATGATGCTATACGATATCAAAAACTATAACTGTGAAGGTTAGAGAAAACGGGCTCCTGTACGAATGTTGGACTTCCCATAAATAGTCAGAATTTCCAGAACGACCACTCAGTAATGAATCGTCCATACTCGTCTTCTTTTATACATAGCGGCAATAAACACTAGGGACGTTTTCGGATTAACTTTTGCTGCAACTTACAATTACCAAGGATTTTCGTTGAAAAGTTGGGATGCTGTGGTATTATAGTGTCATTGGATCTAAGAAATTAGGAATTAATCCTGTTTTTCATAACTTTCTTAAATAATCTTGCCAGAAGTACGAAGTGGTGCAGTTAATGTCTTCCCTAAGCCTTCACAAATCCGAGAAAATAAGCGGTCTGTTGTGATCATTTTGTGTTTGTGAAACCAAACCACTGTAAAATTACCCTGCCTAGGTTTATTCGTACGACGCACAAGTGTAGTAGAAACAGATAGGCAGTGAGGGAGGCGGAACACATGCGGAATTTTACAGTCCAAACACATCTCATCTGCTCTAGCGCTTTCACTACTGCGTGCAGTTCTGCATCATACACTGTAAATTCCTTAGTTATCTGGGACTTGAAGACTCAGTCAGAGAAAGTGTTCCAGCAGCCGAAAAAGGTGCCCTACTTAAACCCTCCTCTGAATACAGTTACATATAGGGTGGCGCAAAATACGCGTTAGAAAGTGATTGTCTTCTACGGTGCAATCGTATGCTGTAAATGATTCTCCTTGTGATTCTGTAGTATTGTACCTCTGAAAACTCTATAGCTCACTCACTGGTGCTTCAATTCATCTACATCTACATCTACATTTATACTCCGCAAGCCACCCAACCGTGTGTGGCGGAGGGCACTTTACGTGCCACTGTCATTATCTCCCTTTTCTGTTCCAGTCGCGTATGGTTCGCGGGAAAACAACTGCCGGAAAGCCTCCGTGCGCGCTCGAATCTCTCTAATTTCACGATCGTGATCTCCTCGGGAGGTATAAGTAGGGGGAAACAATATATTCGTTACCTCATCCAGAAACGCACCCTCTCGAGACCTGGACAGCAAGCTACACCGCGATGCAGAGCGCCTCTCTTGCAGAGTCTGCCACTTGAGTTTGTTAAACATCTCCGTAACGCTATGACGGTTACCAAATAACCCTGTGACGAAACGCGCCACCCTTCTTTGGATCTTCTCTATTACCTCCGTCAACCCGATCTGGTACGGATCCCACACTGATGAGCAATACTCAAGTATAGGTCGAACGAGTGTTTTGTAAGCCACCTCCTTTGTTGATGGACTACATTTTCTAAGGACCCTCCCAATGAATCTCAACCTGGTACCCGCCTTACCAACAATTAATTTTATGTGATCATTCCACTTCAAATCGTTCCGCACGCTTACTCACAGATATTTTACAGAAGTAACTGCTACCAGTGTTTGTTCCGCTATCATATAATCATACAATAAAAGATCCTTCTTTCTATGTATTCGCAATACATTACATTTGTCTATGTTAAGGGTCAGTTGGCACTCCCTGCACCAAGTGCCTATCCGCTGCAGATCTTTCTGCATTTCGCTGCAATTTTCTAATGCTGCAACTTCTCTGTATACTACAGCATCATCCGCGAAAAGCCGCATGGAACTTCCGACACTATCTACTAGGTCATTTATACATATTGTGAAAAGCAATGTTCCCATAACGCTCCCCTGTGGCACGCCAGAGGTTACTTTAACGTCTGCAGACGTCTCTCCATTGATAACAACATGCTGTGTTCTGTTTGCTAAAAATTCTTCAATCCAGCTACATAGCTGGTCCGATATTCCGTAGGCTCTTACTTTGTTTATCAGGCGACAATGCGGAACTGTATTGAATGCCTTCCGGAAGTCAAGGAAAATAGCATCTACCTGGGAGCCTGTGTCGAATATTTTCTGGGTCTCATGAACAAATAAAGCGAGTTGGGTCCCACGCGATCGCTGTTTCCGGAATCCATTTTGTTCCTACAGAGTAGATTCTGGGTTTCCAGAAATGACATGATACGCGAGCAAAAAACATGTTCTAAAATTCTACAACAGACCGACGTCAGAGATATAGGTCTATAGCTTTGCGCATCTGCTCGGCGACCCTTCTTGAAGACTGGGACTACATGTGCTCTTTTCCAATCATTTGGAACCTTCCGTTCCTCTAGAGACTTGCGGTACACGGCTGTTAGAAGGGGGCAAGTTCTTTCGCGCACTCTGTGTAGAATCGAATTGGTATCCCGTCAGGTCCAATGGACTTTCCTCTGTTGAGTGATTCCAGTTGCTTTTCTATTCCTTGGACACTTCTTTCGATGTCAGCCATTTTTTCGTTTGTGTGAGGATTTAGAGAATCAACTGCAGTGCGGTCTTCCTCTGTGAAACAGCTTTGGAAGAAGGTGTTTAGTATTTCAGCTTTAGGCGTGTCATCCTCTGTTTCAATGCCATCAACATCCAGGAGTATCTGGATATGCTGTTTCGAGCCACTTACTGATTTAACGTAAGACCAGAACTTCCTAGGATTTTCTGTAAAGTCGGTACATAGAATTTTACTTTCGAATTCACTGAACGCTTCACGCATAGCCCTCCTTGCACTAACTTTGACATCGTTTAGCTTCTGTTTGTCTGAGAGGTTTTGGCTGCGTTTAAACTTGCAGTGAAGCTCTCTTTGCTTTCGCAGTAGTTTCCTAACTTTGTTGTTGAACCACGGTGGGTTTTTCCCGTCCCTCACAGTTTTACTCGGCACGTACCTGTCTAAAACGAATTTTACGATTGCCTTGAACTTTTTCCATAAACACTCAACATTGTCAGTGTCGGAACAGAAATTTTCATTTTGATCTCTTAGGTAGTCTGAAATCTGCCTTCTATTACTCTTGCTAAACAGATAAACCTTCCCCCCTTTTTTTATATTCCTATTAACTTCCATATTAAGGGATGCTGCAACGGCCTTATGATCACTGATTCCCTGTTCTGCGCTTACAGAGCCGAAAAGTTCGGGTCTGTATGTTATCAGTAGGTCCAAGATGTTGTCTCCACGAGTCGGTTCTGTGTTTGATTGCTCGAGGTAATTTTCGGATAGTGCACTCAGTATAATGTCACTCGATGCTCTGTCCCTACAACCTGTCCTAACTGGGCGCTAATGACCATAGAAGTTTTGCGCCCTAAAACCACAAACAAAAAAAAACCTGTCCTAAACATCTGAGTGTCCCAGTCTATATCAGGTAAATTGAAATCTCCACCTAAGACTATAAAATGCTAAGAAAATTTATGTGAAATGTATTTCAGATTTTCTCTCAGTTGTTCTGCCACTAATGCTGCTGAGTCGGGAGATCGGTAAAAGGAGCCAATTATTAACCTAGCTCTGTTGTTGAGTGTAACCTCCATCCATAACAATTCACAGGAGCTATCCATTTCTACTTCATTACAGGATAAGCTACTACTATAAACGACAAACACGCCATTACCGATTGCATGCAATCTATCCTTTCTAAACACCGTCTGTGCCTTTGTAAAAATTTCGGCAGAATTTATCTCTGGCTTCAGCCAGCTTTCCGTACCTATAACGATTTCAGCATTGGTGCTTTCTATCAGCTCTTGACGTTCTGGTACTTTACCAATGCAGCTTCGACAGTTTACAATTACAATACCGATTGCTGCTTGGTCCCCGCATGTCCTAACTTTTCCCTGCACCATTTGAGGCTGTTGCCCTTTCTGTGCTTGCCCGAGGCCATCTAACCTAAAAAAACCGCCCAGTCCACGCCACACAGCCCCTGCTACCCGTGTAGCCGCCTGATGCGTGAAGTGGACTCCTGACCTATCCAGCGGAACCCGAAACCCCGCCACCCTATGGCGCAAGTCGAGGGATCTGCAGCCCACCCGGTCGCAGAACCGTCTCAGCCTCTGATTCAGACCCTCCACACGGCTCTGTACCAAAGGTCCGCTGTCAGTCCTGTCGACGATGCTGCAGATGGTGAGCTCTGCTTTCATCCTGCTAGCGAGACTGGCAGTCTTCACCAAATCAGATAGCCGCCGGAAGCCAGAGAGGATTTCCTCCGATCCATGGCGACACACATCATTGGCGCCGACATGAGCGACCACCTGCAGATGGTTGCACCCTGTACCCTTCATGGCATCCGGAAGGACCCTTTCCACATCTGGAATGACTCCCCCCGGTATGCACACGGAGTGTGCATTGGTTTTCTTCCCCTCTCTTGCTGCCGTATCCCTAAGGGGCCCCATTACGCGCCTGACGTAGGAGATCCCAACTACCAGTACGCCCACCGTCTGTGACCACCCGGATCTTGCAGACTGAGGGGCAACCTCTGGAACAGGACAAGCAGCCATGTCCGGCCGAACATCAGTATCAGCCGGAGACAGAGCCTGAAACCGGTTCGTCAGACAAACTGGAGAGGCCTTCCGTTCAGCCCCCTGCCACACCTCGAGACGACCTCCCACTCTACCAGAGGTGACGGGTCAGCCTCAGTGCGGGAAGTATCCCGGGCAGCCACTGCCGTAGTCCGATCGGGAGATGCGTGGGACGAGCTGGCCGTCCCCGACAAACCCCCATCCGGACCCCCACAGTGATGCCCATTGACAACAGCCTCAAGCTGTGTGACTGAAGCCAACACTGCCTGAAGCTGCGAGCGAAGGGATGCCAACTCAGCCCGCATCCAAACACAGCAGTTGCAGTTGCAGTTGCATTCACATTTCGGACCGGAATTACTAGCATTGGAACAGTGGTACTGCGAACCCACGCGTTCAAGCTGCTACTCCACTTCATCCACAAAAAGTCACTGTCTGGTGCGCAATCTGTGCACTGTATATTACAGGGCTGGAACATGAATTGTACCGGTTACACGACGCCACCGAATGCTCTGAGACTACTGGCTCATGAAAGATGGAGCACATTCACACTGGGCTGCAGATGTCTTCCATTTATCTTCAGGCGACATTCAGCCACTTTGATATCGATCTGTATTAAATTTCAGGTTGTCTGCTATAGTACAAATATAATAACAAGAATACATCAGCCCTTATTGCGTCGTAGTAGACAGAAACTTTCTAACACCTACTTTGCGCCAACCTGTACTTGCACCTGTAATATAAAATTGTATAAAAACTAGCACTAAAATATGCAGACGTAGAGCCTCTGCCGTATGCACTAAATCTAAAATTACTCTGGGCCTCTTCAGTAACCTATGTGCCAGTCCGTTCCATCTCTGGGTATGAGTTGGCACTTGTCCTGTATCAACTATCTATAGCTCAGACTTCACGCCGATCCCAAATGACCTCGTTACTCGTGTAAGATCTGCCCCAAAGTAGAGTGAGCAACGGTTTGGTATGATGGCGAACTCGAAACAACGAAGATCTTATGTGCCTGACACACCATGAGGAGTTGGCGTTGGATTGTAAGTGGCGGATTCATAGCCTCAGCAAAGAGACTAGGTATGGGGCTGGTCTTGTAAGCTCCTGTGGCCAGCCTGATTCCTTCATGGTGGATAACGTCAATGATCTTGAGCTAAAGAGGTCTTGATAATACATATACTGCGAGCCCAAACTCTTGCCTTGTAAAATTGGAGAAAATGCGTCATGTCTGCTCTTTAAAACCTGTGGTTAAAGCCGTCCTCTGACGAGACTTGAAAACATACGAAAACGTAGGAGCTGGTGACGTCACAGCTTGGAATTCCGCATTCCACTACACTGCAAAACGTGAAGTGAAGAATCCTCCGATTTTTGTCTCGAGTAGAGGAATGTGGCCAGTGAGAGATGGCATCGGTTGTACGTCAAAAGCAGAACATGGGAACCACTATATTATATGGCGATAAACTTCGTATTTGACGGTTTATTTATTATAGGGTATGTAGTATGAATATAACCTGTTTCAAAGCATCAGCAAACTGAGAATATCACAAAAACGAGACGTTTTAAATACGATTTTTTATAACAGAATGACAGAAAACTACGTAGTTAAAGACCTTCCGTATTTGATGCTTTTGTAACTTGTTTGCCACGAAAGCATACCAGTTCAGTGCTACGGTGCAATGAGAACGTAGCAGAAGCACGTTGTTTTGGTACAATGTGTGGCGGTGGCATATTAAATAATGACACTTCTACATACAGTTGTTACAGAGTGTATACAGTATAAGAGAGGCACTGCACTTATGTTAAAGCTGTAGCGTTGTTGATAGTGTTGCTAACTTCAGAAAGAGAAGTAGCAGGCTCACGTCAAGGTAGTTCCAAATTTTGTTCTTCTTCATTTGTTTTCTAAAAGATTCTGCATCTTTCTTATCAATTTAACAGATATGTTACCTATATTGGTCGAAATTAATTATTATAAATAATGTATTCGTGGTAATTGCTGTTGTACCGGGCAATGACTGAAATGTTTCCCCAGTGGCTACAAATCTTAACATGACTGCTGGTCTAGTTAGAAAGTAAACATAAGTTGCACACTGGAAGTTTTTGCTACTATGAAACGTTTTGTGAAATATATCTACCTACCTCTTAGCTTTATGGGCTGCCTCATGTCTGTATCTTGCCAGCAAATGTATTTTTCAATTATGGTGAGCAGCTTCGAAAAAACTTCGCCTTTCATTCAAAGGAAATAACGAAACTAACCCGATCCTGAAACCTATATGAAGTGCGTTACCTCAGAGTGATGGTAATCAATACTACATTGAGAATATGGCTATTACGCATGCACAAACTGTCGTTAGACACTGTATTTTAACTACATTAAATTTAAAACTAAAAATGAGATGGAGATTCAATTCAGTTAACAAATTAATTTTACTAGTATGAATCTCATATCGTTGTACAGCACTGGGTAGTGTTCTTCTACCAGCAATTCGCTGTTCATGCCATCGACGAGTCCACAAACTTCTTCGCGATTTTCTCCGCTCTTCTTCAACAGTAGCAAAGTTAACGCAGCTATTTTCGTTCGAACACTGTGTGATTTGCACATGATATGCAGCCGAGAACCACCGTTGAAGAGCGCTGGGGTTAGAAATCACGGTGAGAAGCACATTCCTTTCAGAGCATGCAGCAGCCACGACGGACACCACTTCTGGCGTGCTTCGCGACAAGAAACAAGTCATCTGTATGGATGGATTAGCCTCTTGAAGATGCCGCTCAATGACTTCGATGTCCTTACCTGCATGTTCTTGAGGTGTGGTAGCCACTACCGTTTTGAATAGGAAACGAGGCCTAAAGACTTCAAGAACGTGTAAAACTAGGGTGTTATCCTCATTTACTAACCATGTAAATTAAAAATTTGTCGAGAAAGGTTAAAATCAAAAGACACACGCTTACACGTAGTAAATAAATATCTATCTCTGTAGACCACTTCTCAAAAACCTCAGCTATGAGACGAAATTGACGATTGCTGTTGCAGGATCGGAGAAGGAGCAACAAACCGCGAAATCTTCCACAAATAAGGAGCATTAAACAGAATTTCGTATCGTGAACATTATATTATTCAGCGCTAAGGCAAAGAAGTTAACACTTAAGATATTTCGTTTGAGGGCTTAACTCTCCTGCTCGAAACCATCAGACAGTACTTCACCAACTCACTAATTTAAAATACGTTGAGATGAGACTCACCGAATGAATATGAGCAAACGATCACGAAGACACCACTGATGGAGCTGTCCTACAATAATGGACCGGCAAGAAATGTTTAACAGCGAAAATAACCTTTTACCATGCAGTATACATACACCGACAGCCATTAACATCAGGAAAGCTTATAAATAACGTAATTTTATTTGCTGTGTGTATGCAATACAGTAGGAAGATTACATGACTAAATTTATAGTTGACTTGCAAGTGAGGTGACAAAACTCATGGGATAGCTCCTAATATCGTGCCGGATTTCCTATTTCCCGGCGTAGTCCAGCAATTTGACGTTGCATGAACTCAATAATTTTTGGAAGTCCCCTGCAGAAATATTGAACCATGCTGTCTCAACAGCCGTCCACTGTTGCGAAAGTGTTGCCGATGCAGGAAGTTGTGCACGACTGACCTCTCGATTATGTCCCATAAATGTTCCATAGAATTCATGCCGGGCAATATGGGTGGCCAAATCATTCACTCGAACTGTCAGTTGCAAACGATTGTGGCCTGGTGACATGACATCATCGCTTGGGAACATGAAGTCCATGAATGGCTGAAAGTGATCTCCAAGTAGCCGACCATAACCATTTCTAGTGGTGATCGGTTCAGCTGGGCCAGAGGACACAGTTCATTCCATGTAAACACAGTCCACACCATTATGGAGCCAGTACCAGCTTGCACAGTTCCTTGTTGACAACTTGGGTCCATGGTTTTGTGGGGTCTGCGCCACACTTTAAGCCTACCATCAGCCCTTACCAACTGAAATCGGGACTCAGCTGACCAGCCCAGATGAGTATAGAGTCTAGTCGATATGGCACGAGAGCAGGAGAGGCGCTGCAGGCGATGCCATGCTGTTAGCAAAGGCATCGGTCATCTGCTGCCCATAGCCCATTAAAGCCAAATTTCGCTGCACTGTCCAACCGGATACGTTCGTCGTACGTCCCACAGTGATTTTTGCTGTTATTACATGCAGTATTTCTTGTCTGTTAGATCTGACAACTCTACGCAAACGCCGCTGCTCTCGGTCGTTAAGTGAAAGCCGTTGGCCACTGCGTTGTTCGTGGTGAAAGGTAATTCCTGAAATGTGGTATTCTCTGTACACTCTTGACAATTCCGATCTCGGAATACTGAATTCTCTAACGATTTCCGAAATGGAATGTCCCATGCGCCTAGCTCCAGCTACCATTTCGCACTAAAAGTCTGTTAATTCGAATCACCGGAGTACAAAAGAGAGCTCCGCAAATGCACTACCCTTTTATACCTTGCATACGCGATACTATTGACATGCTGTCCCATGACTTTTCTCACCTGAGTGTACAAGGAGCGAAATTTAGTACTCAGAGCTGTCACCCCTGGGAGCAACAGTGGCTTCAAAACGATTGGGCTTAAGGTTGAACTGGTGATGGATGACAGATATGAGTACGCCATATCTTTGCCACACATTTCAATCAAAGAGGCTGATGAGTGAAGGCATTTCAGTATCTCGGCAACTCATGATCATATGTTTTCAGTGGGTGAAATATCTGGAGAATGTGCTGTCACGGAAATCTCTAAGATAGGGGACAGCCCTTATCACAGCAGAAATGAAACTCCTGCTTTACCAGTTACCGTCTATGCGATTCAGAGGCGAACGTGTTGCGTACTCAATAGTTGTGTATTCGTGTGACGAATGTAGTGTAACAACATTTGTTCTCCTCACAGCCTTTACTCGCCGATACGTCCATGGTCATGCTGCACGCAGACTCGGGATTCGGCTGAACAGGACGCACCGTCATTAATTGTCTCTGTTTCCTATCTGCTGTAAAGGCACGTACGCACACAGTAACACCGCACAGATTCGAGTGAGTTTGTACAGAGTTCCACCTTCTATCAACTAAATCGTTGATGTCTTGATATATACTGTACTGTTGACATCAAATGCCATACCAGTTGATTGCATTTGTCGATGTATTGGATCTCATACTATTGCATATATGCATATTATGTACAATATATATGCAATAAACCACGATTGTCACAATGCCACGCGAATACAATTATGCGATGAAAAAACAAAAATCGGTGGGTACAAGGAAACTGGACTCTCTAAACGTCAAATTTCCAGGAAATTGAACTGTTCAAGTAGAGTGATTGCTAGTTTCGTTCGATTGGACGTACGACACAGAGAGAACGGAAAATATGGGCAAAGTAGAAATTTATCTGAGATATCAAAAATGGTTCAAATGGCTCTGAGCACTATGGAACTTAACATCTGAGGTCATCAGTCACCTAGAACTTAGAACTACTTAAACCTAACTAACCTAAGGACATCACACACATCCATGCCCGAGGCAGGATTCGAACCTGCGACCGTAGTGGCCGCGCGGTTCCAGACTGAAGCGCCTAGAACCGCTCGGCCACTCCGGCCGGCTCAAAATGACTATTTTTGCGCAAAGCAACGGCCACAAAACGTTATTCTTCTCAACTTGTTGCTGATTTACAGTTGCCAGAAAATTCCAGACGTGTATGACAAATTTTGTCAAATGACAAACATCTTAAATGCTAGAACTAGAAACAGTAACAAGATTAGTGCCAAAGAGCATTTTTGAGGTAATTAGGGAGAACAGAGGTTGGACAAAGTACTGGCAGTGCAATAACACAACAGAACAGTGTGGCCGGCCGGAGTGGCCGTGCGGTTCTAGGCGCTACAGTCTGGAGCCGAGCGACCGCTACGGTCGCAGGTTCGAATCCTGCCTCGGGCATGGATGTGGGTGATGTCTTTAGGTTAGTTAGGTTTAATTAGTTCTAAGTTCTAGGCGACTGGTGACCTGAGAAGTTAAGTCGCATAGTGCTCAGAGCCATTTGAACGATTTGAACAGAACAGTGAGTGCCTTTATATCAGTTTCGCTCCAGAGAATACAAACATCCTTTCCTGTTATTCGTTTTATGAAACAAACTATGTGATTCTGTCATGACTATTCATTTATTATGTGTATCTACTTTTTTCATAATAAATTCGGTACACGTATGCTTCAGACATTGTACTATTACTTTTGTAGAACCCCTCTCTCTATACTGATTTCCAGTACTGTACATCCCTTCCTGGAAAGTTGCCTTGTGGACGCTGTACGTACAGTTGTTTCTTGGAATTTAATTTCAATTAGAAATATTCGTTTGCCTTTCCTTTTCATGCATTTTAGAGAAGAAGGAAGAAATGGGATCAACGTCCCGTCATTAGAGCCGGACCGCAAGCTCGGATTGTGTCATGGATGGGGAAGGAAATCAACCTAGCCCTGTCAAAGGAATCATCCCGACAATGGCCTGGAACGATCTAGGGAAACCTGGGTGGCCGGACGCTGATTTGAACCGTCGTCCTCCCTAATCTTTCATGGATTTTATGAAGATATTAATAAATACAATATACTGACCACTTTTTCAGTTTATTTGTAGTATGAGCAATGTAATAACTGAAAATAAAAATAAAATATTTAAAAACAGTAGTCATGAGATACCTCTCAATATTGTGTCGGACCTCATTTTGCCTAGCGCACAGCCGCAACTTAATGTGGCATGGACTCAACAAGTCGCTAGACGTCCCCTGCAGAAATATTGAAGCATGTTGTCTCTATAGCCGTCCATAATTGCGAAAGTGTTGCCAATGCAGGGTATTGTGCACGGACTGACCTCTCGATTATGTCACATGTCGAACTATCTGAATGGCCATATCATTCGCTCGAATTGCCTAGAATGTTGTTGAAACTAATCGCGAACAGCAGTGGCCCAGTAGCGTGGCGCATTGTCATTCATAAAAAGTCCATCGTTGTTTGGGAACTTGAAGTCCATGAATGGTTGCAGATGGTATCCAAATAGCTGAACATAACTATTTCCAGTTAATGGTGGCCGAGCGGTTCTAGGCGCTTGAGTCCGGACCTGCGCGACTGCTACGGTCGCAGGTTCGAATCCTGCCTCGGGCATGGATGTGTGTGATGTCCTTAGGTTAGTTAGGTTTAAGTAGTTCTAAGTTCTAGGGGACTGATGACCTCTGATGTTAAGTCCCATAGTGCGCAGAGCCATTTGAACCATTTTTGGACCAGAGGACCAAGTCCATTCCACGAAAACACAGCCCACATTATTGTGGAACCACCACCAGCATAAAGTGCTTTATTGAAAACTTGGGTTCATGGCTTCGAGAGGTATGCACCACGCTTTAATCCTACTATCAGCTCTTACCAACTCAAATCGACACTCATCCGACAAGCCACGGATTTCCAGTCGTCTAGGTACATCGGATTTGGTCACGAGCCCAAGAGCGGCGCTGCAGGCGACGTCGTGCTGTTAACAAAAGCACTCGTCCCAGTCATCTGCTGCGATAGCTCATTAACTTCAAAATTCGCAGCACTGTCCTAAAGAATACGTAGGTCGTACGTCCCGTCTTGATTCTTGCGATTACTTCAAGCAGTGTTGCCTATCTGTTAGCAATGACAGCTCTATGCAAACGCCATTGCTCTCGGTCGTTAAGTGAAGGTCGTTGGCCACTGTGTTGTCCGTAGTGAGGGGTAATGCCTGAAATGTGATATTCTTGGCACACTCTTGAGACTGTCCATCTCGGAATACAGAATTCCCTAACGATTTCCGAAATGGAATGTCTCATGCTCCAACTACCATTCCGCGTTCAAAGTCTGTTAATTCCAGTTGTACGGCCACAACCACGTAGGAAACCTTTTCACATGAATCAACTGAGAACAAATGAGAGCTCCGCCTATGGACACAACCTTTATACCTTGCGTACGCAATACTACCGTCGTCTGTTTATGTGCATATCGCTATCCCATGACTTTTTTTCACCTCAGTGTAGTGGCTCATGCCTCTCCCGACCCTCGCCAGAGATGGTATTTCTTGTAAACACTTCACCATCTGGAACTCCCACACCTGTCACATTCATTTCTAGCCGATCTCTGCAGCTACCGTAAATTTTGACGGAATCAAAGATGACGAGTAGGCGCGCTCTCCGTGTAAGTTCTGCACGTAAGGAGTAACTACGCAGCGGGTTTCTCATTCAGCAAATGCATTTGAATGTTGTCTGCTTGTGACAACTATAGGTATAGTGTTTGCCCGTCGTGCAGGATCGTACAGCCTCACCAAAAATGGTCTTATTTGCAGCAAGACCTGTATTCATACAGACAGCGCAGTGACTTCTCAAGTCCCGCGGACTGTCAGCACAAGGTACGTTGTTTCCGCTTTCCCTGATACGGGAGCAGAGAGACGTACGCCGATTGTTGTTCTCCCACTCTCATCCATAAAAAGTCCATCGTTGTTTGGAAACATGAAGTCCATGCATGGCTGAAAATGGCCTCCAAGTAGCCGATCATAACCATTTCCAGTTAATGATCGGTTCAGTTGGACCAGAGGACCCAGTCCATTCTATATAAACACAGGTCACACAATTATGGAGACATACTATGGATATATATTGTACACAACTATTCCAACTGACAATGTTAATTTTCATGCAAATGTACATGCCTTTGAACCGATTTCCCCTACTGCAATGAAAGCGTCAAGGAAGCCCTGTAAAATATACGATGGTCTAATATTATAAACGAAGTTCTCTTGTACGCCTAACAATCCTTTCCTGAAAAATTTAACTGCAAACCCAATTTTTCATTGCTTTTGCTGTTCATGCTTTTAATGAAAATATTAGTAAATACAATATACTGAGCCTGTAAGTAGGATAAATATTGAAAATACAAGAAAGGAAAAAAGGTTTCGCGTAGGAACTCGACTCCAGGACCGTGGGTTTACCATCCTGCAGTCTTTCCGCTGGTCGGAAACGACGCTGACATAAATGGCTCATGCATCGCATGCCCCGCATCTTAAATCCTGTTTTTTCTAAATGCTTGGTCATCTGGAGGTGCTATTGCTGTCACTTTTACTTCCAGCCAAGCCGTACACATACCACAAATTTGGACGAAATCGGTGCTGAAGAGTAGGCGCGGTCATATAGTTAGACGTCGCTACTTCGACCTACTTGCGCTGAAACGCTAATTATTTACATATTCAAGAATGCTGTTCACCTCATTCCTGTTTGAGGTTCGTTGCGTGTTGAGTCACAACTTTAATGACCAGTAGTGCACATCTTCAAATTCATCAACTTCAGTATAAAACTATACTGGTGGGAAAAAAATCACAACACCAAGGAGTTGTGCGACATAAATGAAAGTTGGCAGCCATGTTTCTACATCTGAAAGATTATATCTGTTCCAATTTCGCGCCAATAGTATAAGAATGGCGCTAATGCGCCACTATCAGGATGCAAATCAGTCTTGCTTATCTTTGAGACTGGGTTGGTGAGTTGATGTTAGTCAAGAATACCTTTAAGGCGACAAAGGCGCCTTTATCAACGCCTTACTGATACGAGAACATTCCAAAGTGTCAACAAAAGATCTTGATTAAACTGGCGGGTGTGTAGAGTGGGCAGAACAATGCATGTCAACCATATTCGGCCAAAAAGGACGCTAGAGCAGAAGCGAATTGCAACAGAATCTGCTGCAGGCAGGCAAGATAGTTAAGCATTTCGAAGCAAAACATGGCCGACAGACGTTGCAAAGCAGAGTCAGCTGGGCACAGAATAGTAACAGCTGAAAATGCAATACGCTAGTGGAAGGACGGAAGCCTTTCCTCACTTGCCATCACAGAAATGTTTAAAGTACCCGCCTTAAGCCCTAAATGAACTTTGTCTGGAACTTATATGTACTCAGACATTCGTGTTCTAAACTATTCCCGTCTCAGTATCACAGCCTACACTATAAGCCTGTGACGCTCAAAGCAAAAAACCCGGAATGCAGTACGGGGTCCACCGTTCATCTATGGGACAGGGTAGCTTGCCGTGAGTCACAAACGCAGCCACCGCCGAAGCAGAGAGCAGCCCGCTCGCTGGAGGGAAGTCACGGTTGCCTCCACAGTTTCGCCAGCAACGCAGCTGAGCGGTCAGTCACAGCTGGAGACGTTGATAATTGATTCATGCCATACTTGGCCCTGCTCTTTGCGCTGTCAGCAATGCTGGTCGTGTATTGCTTCGCGCGAGAGGCGGCTATACGCCTCCACCAAGCCTTACTGATGTAGTATGGCCGAGGGCCAGAACAAAGAAGTTAACTAAACACAGCTACTGTCGTCCTGACGTCTCATTTCACTCTCCATGCATGACAATCCATGGGACATCTAACACGGGTGTCAGATCACTGACGTCACATTCTTAGAGCAATGTCGGAACCTGCAGCCTACGGTATGGTGAATTCAAAAATTGGATTGTATTTTGATCATGGAGACAACGTTTGGCGGTCGTGCATTTTGTAAAGTGGATTTTATTTTGAGTAGAGAACCCGTAGATTTGTCTAGTTTTAGAGGTAATGGAAGTCACAGGTGATTAGTGACTTAGATATGCACAGTGTAATCTTGAGGGCCGCTCAGCGCCATGCACGGAATCAGTTGGAGTAAAATGTTATATATGTAATGGTTGGGGGCATATGACTAGGCAATGCTGGTAGTCGTATTGTCTCATGATTAGCCATAAGAATTATGTTAATATATTTTGTTTTCTTGTCTTGTGAGTGTTGGTTCTTTCTGGAAAGGACAAAGCTTCGGCAGAGCCAGAGACACAAGGTGTGTCAGAGCTGGAGGCAGTACGCATATTGTTAGAAAAGGTAGCACAGTTAACAGTGGATAATACAGAAGTGCGTGGGTTGGCAGAATCGCGATTGTCTCAATGGGATGTAGATTTGTCAGTCGCAAGTTTAATTGGTCTTTTTTTCTGGTAAGGCAACCGAAGATGTGCAGGCCTCTGTGTGAGATCTTGGAAATCTGGCTGAGATGGAAGGTTGGTTTGATAAGGAACTGTTGAGTGTTGCAAAACTGAGACTAACAGGGGAAACTAAGACTCATGTGGGGTATACAGAAGCTCTTAAAGGAACAATAACATTCGAAGAATTTAAACAACAGCTAATTCACAGATATACGAAACGAAATAGTGCCAGACACTATAGGGAACAATTAAGGGTAATAGCTAAGAGAAATATGGGAACTGTGGAAGAATTTGCGTATGTACCTATGAATTAGGATAGGAAATTATTTTGCAAGAATCTGAGCAGGAGCTCTTTTTGATTTTTTAGAGGGCTGCGTGCTGAAATATCAAGACATGTAGAGACAGGGGCTTTTATGGATTTGTGTACAGTAGTGCGGTTAGCTACAGAGTTTATCACCTATAATGCAGGGTGAACGGACAGTGTTTGCAGCTAGTATAAAATATTTTACGTGTGCACGAACAGGGCATATAAGGAGGCAGTGTCGCCAGCCTCAGGGTGATGTGAATAACGTAAGAGGAGGTAATAGATTTAGAAGTAGAGGGCCAGCGAAGAATAAGGCGTTAAACGCCAATGAGAACCTCAGGTCCACCTGTGGTCGTTCCCAGTAAGACTGGACGCTACGAAATCGTATGCAGAGTTGGATTTTGCGATAAGAGGAATAGCAGGAAAAAAAGGTTTCAGGATATTATTAGACACAGGGGCGAATGTGTCAGTCGCCAGTAATGATCTGGTGAAACGAAACCAATCGGACCCACCACAGTACAGATTGCGTGGAGTGGGGAATAAAGATGCCACGCCATAGGATAGGTGGACATGGACTTTTGCCTGGGTATCGTTCAGTTTAAACAATGTGTAGAGATTGTGTCACACGCGAGTTAGGGCTACGACATGATTCTAGGATTAGATTTCTTATATCATCAGCATTGTGCCATAATCGATCTTCGGCAACGTAGGGTGGAACTTGACGGGAAAATGTTTCAGTTAGGTGAAGCTATTGCCAATGTAGCGATCTCGCGAGGGGAGTCTGTCACAAAAGACGAACAATCACACAAACATTTGACTTGCACGACTGTGTACGTAAGGGGTGGAAAATCATTTTGGGTTAGTATTGAGTCTAGTTTGCCAGGAGGAATTTTGTGTGTGGTGGAACCATTAGAAGAGAACGAAGAATTAGGTGAGGGGTGTTGCTTAGTTAAGAGAGGTACTGAACGCATACAAGAAATAATGGGTGAAAAGTAGGTACCTGTTTTTACAGATAATTTTAGAGCAGTTGTCATAGGATTAACAAAGGGACTGTTAATCGCTAGTATTCATGTCCTGGAGGAAGAAGATTGGGTGACGAGGGGTGTTAGCCATGGGCAATCGCTGGATCCCATTGAAACTGCATTCGAGGGAAAGTGAGACACCTAGACGGAAGCATAGGGAACGGATGGAAAAATTACTTTTGGAATTTAAGAACTTAATTTTTCCAAAAGGGCCATTACCAGCTACGCATATTACACAGCACCGCATACCAACAGGAAACGAATCACGTCTACTGCAAACCATACATAATACCAAAGTACCTGCAGCCAGTTTTGGAGGAACTCATCGATCAACAACTGAAAGATGGAATAACTGAACAAAGTAATATCGCATGCTGGGCAGGAATAGTCGTCATGCCAAAAATGTCAATGGTCAACGAACGGAACATGAGATTATAGGTTTTGTTGTGATTACAGACATCTAAATGCGAAAACCATTAAGGACGCCTAACCTTTGCCAAACTTCACAGAAAACTTGGTTCATTTAGGGCAATGCAAATATTTTTCAACAATGGATGTGAAGAGTGGTTGTCACCAGATAGAGGTTGCACCACAGGATCGACACAGAACAGCATTCCCGTACCCTGGGGACATCAATAGTTCAGAAAAATGCCATTCGGATTAAGGGAACCTACCGTTAGAATAATTCTTTAGAGGTGAGACAGGTCCAGAACGGCCAGCCGCTAGGAATGCTGGTGTAAAGGATAATCTAATTTGGTCAATCCAGGGGACCAGGTCTTGATAAAAAGGAGAGCAATGTAGAGTATCGACTATATTTGGTCATAAAGTACGCCAGAGTGGAAGTGAGCCAGCTGCAGGCAGGCAAGAATTTTATATATTTTGAAGCAAAACACAGCCGATGCATTGTGAACCAGAGCCAGCTGTCACGGTTCACGGTATAGCAACAGCCAAGACTGCAATACGCTGGCAGAAGGACGGATGTCTTTCCTTACTTGCTCCATGGAAATGTTCGAAGTACATTCTTTAAGCCCTAAAGAAACATAGCCTGGACTGTATAAGTACTCAGCCGTTCATTTATTAAAATACTCTTGTCTTAGTATTAGAGCCTACACTACGAGCCTGTTACACCCGAGCAGCAACCCGAAATGCACAATGGAGTCCACTGTTCGACCACAGGACGGGGCAGCCTGCCCTGATTGGACAGCTGCCGCCGAGGCAGAGAGCTGCCCGCTCGCTCGAGGGAGGCCATGCTGGCATGTGTTCATCACAGTCAGAGCCAGAGGCGTTGCTGACAGCAGCATTCAAGCGAAGCCAGGCTGGGTCCTGCTCTTTGCGCTGTCAGCAGCACTGGAAATCTATTTTTTTTTTTTTTTTGCATGAGAGGCAACTAGACGCCTCCACCAAGCTGTTCCTGATGCAGTACAGCTGAGGGCCAAAATTCTTCTTTCTTTCTTTCGGTATCGCCATTATCCCGCATTGTCCGCAGGGTCGGCAGGGTTAAGTACGGATTTGGTATGGTTAATTGTAAGGGGTGGCCGGATGCCCTTCCTGCCGCCACCCCAAACCCCCCGGGACGGAAATAGTGTACCCCAGCTTTCTGCATCAAGTGTAAATCGTGAAATAGTGTGAATGTGCTTAAATGTCTGCGAATCGTGTAACTGAGGCGGGACGTGGGAACCAGCCCGGTATTCACCTAGCAGGATGTGGGAAACCGCCTAAAATTCACATCCAGGCTGGCCGGCACACCGGCCGTCGTCGTTAATCCGCCGGGAGGGTTCGATCCGGGGCCGGCGCGCCTACCCGAGTCCGGGAAGCAGCGCATTAGTGCTCTCGGCTACCCTGGCGGGTTGATGGCCAAAATATAGAACTCAAATAAATCTACTGTTCTGCTGTCATGTCATTTCACTGTCCATGTGTGACAGTTCTTGAATCATCTAACAATGATATAAATACGAAATTTTCCAAAATACCTCACCACAATTAATTAACTTTGAAAAATGGAAACTTTTGTTACAGTATAAATTAAAGAGGCTTTTGAGCTACATACGTTCACGTTTAATACAGCTGGTTTCTGAAGTTCCATTTCTGAAAAATACGCTGTACACATTGTACTATTTTCAACATACTTAATTATAATATCTAAGCATTAATTATTAGTCTACTTATTTGTCTCACTTATATTTGTTTTATGTTAGAAATCGTGGTTTTTCGTTTTAAATTCATTATTTTTTAGTTTTCTGTTTCAAATGTGTTTATCTTGTTGATTGAAAATAATAAGTAACTCATAGGTATGCTAGAAATCATTATAATAATGATAATCGGTAAACAAATGGTTAAAACATATCATTTTCTTACGCCATACACATAAAATGAACGAATATAATATAAAGCAATATAAAGCAAAATTCCGCAGGATTTCAGATTGGTGCTGGTGTTCCTCTAAATATCCTGGTTTGTGTCGGACGTATCAGTACATTGGTAAGCCGTGGTGAAAAGAACTGGTTATGTAATAGTGACTGCAGCTTAATTATATTGTTTCTCAAGTATAGAGTGACAGAATCATACAACAGAACAAGATCTGAAAATATTTCATAAGTTTCTTTCCATATAAAAAATCGTATACATACCGTGTGTGTACTTGTGCTGTCGTGTCCTTTAGTATTATCAGATGAACAAATTCCTTGTCATCGAATATGATAGTCAAAACCTTTTTTTCTCACTGACCACCCGGTTTTTCATAGTTTTAGAAGAAACTGCTGGTGAGTCTGGACCAAGAGTTCGAGAAGCTCTTTTTGTAGCCCCAAATGTCCTTGTCACTGCATCTACATCAGGTAAACAAATCTCTGACCAGCTCGAAAGATATTTGAAAGATGTTTTCTTTCCCAGTGAGAGAGAAATCTGTATTATTGTTAGATTATTAAGGCTGTCCACGTCAAGTGTATCATCCGTCTGGTGGTCCCAAAGGGCTTGACAGCACAGGTACAGTTGTGAGATTTATATGACTTTCGATGTTGGAAGAACTTTGTGAGAAGGTTTTTCAGATCTAGTTGTATTGAATGCTTTTGATGTCAGTCTCCACTTGAAAAACAATATCATCAAGCAGCAGACATTAGTACACACATCAAAAAAGTTTGGCATCACCTCGGTTCCGAGAGTTCCGGAACCTGTATAGAAAATTGGAATAGAGATCAACGTAAACATCATTTCCGCCCTTTTTACTACTTATGAAAATCACACACTGCATGTTGTACAACCATACACCGAGATTCAGTGGGGGTGGTCCAGATTACTGTACACACCAGTACCTCTAATACCCAGTAGCACATCCTCTTGCATTGATGCATGCCTGTATTTGTCGTGGCATATTATCCACAAGTTCAACAAGGCACTGTTGGTTCAGATTGTCTCACTCCTCAACGGCGATTCGGCGTAGATCCCTCAAAGTGGTTGGTGGGTCACGTCGTCCACAAGCAACCCTTTTCCATCTATCCCAGGCATGTTCGATAGGGTCCATGTCTGGAGAACATTCTGGCCACTTTAGTCGAGTGGTGTCGTTATCCTGAAGGAAGTCATTCACAAGATGTGCACGATGGGGGCGCAAATTTTCGTCCATGAAGACGAAGTCCTCTCCAATATGCTGCCGATATGGTTGCACTATCGGTCGGAGGATGGCATTCACGTATTGTACAGCCGTTATGGTGCCTTCCATGACCACCAACGGCGTACGTTGGCCCCACATAATGACACCCCAAAACAGCAGGGAACCTTCACCTTGATGCACTCCGCTGGACAATGTGTCAAAGGCGTTCAGCCTGACCAGGTTGCCTCCAAACACATCTCCTCCATGTCCGGACATCACTTTGGATCACTACGAGACGCTTAGACACTTCCCTTGTTAAGAGCCATTCCTGGTACAAAGTAACAATGTGGACGCTATCAAACCGCGGTATTGACCGTCTAGGCATGGTTGAACTACAGACAACATGAGCTGTGTACCTTACCTCCTTGCTGGTGGAATGACTGTAACTGATCGGCTGTCGGACCCCCTCCGTGTAATAGGTGCTGCTCACACATGGTTGTTCACATCTTTTGGCGGGGTTAGCGACATCTCTGAACAGTCAAAGGGACTGTGTCTGTGATACAACGTCCACAGTCTACGTCTATCTTCAAGAATTCTGGGAACCGGAGAAATGCAAAACTTTTTGTGATGTGTGTATATAATCAGTTCTTTTTACCAAGGCTTACCAATGTACTGAAATATGGCCTGATACAACTCAGGATATTTAGAGGATTACCCGCGACGATTTGAAATGCTGATGGACTTTATTTTATATTGTGTTCTCTGTTGTTTTATGATGTGTTCACCTTCATGTATATTATGTAAAGAAATTTCGTTCATTTTATGTGCATTGTGTAAGAAAACGTTATTTTTAAGCATTTATTTACCGATCATCATTATTGTAAAGATGTAGTATCATAATAGTGAGTTATTCATTTTCAGTTAACGGAATAAACGTATGTGAAATGGTAAACAGAAACAAAACATAACAAAAAACAATAAATAAATAACTAGACTACTAATTAATGCTTGGATATTTTAATTAGGTATGTTAAAAATACTCTGACAGCACATTGTGTGCAGCGTATTTTCCAGAAATGGTATTTCAGAAATCAGCTTTATTACATATGGATGTATGTAGCTTGAAAGCTTCATTAATTAATTCTGCAAAGGAAGTTTTCGTTTTTCAAAATCAAGTAATGGTGGTGTGGTTTTGTACTAAGTGCCCGATTATTACAAAATTCGATTATACAGTTTTCAGAAAGGTTTATTACTTATCAACTTTTATTTGAGAAGCTTTTTTTTGTATTATCAGTTCGAAGGTATTCCCTCGAAACCTAGTACGCCAGATTAGCTTTCGGGGTGTGTTTTACCCCCTAAAAGTGGAACTAGACACAAAGAATAAAGATTCATATTGTAGTATTTTGCCCTCTACACAACTGACAAGTTTCATCAAGATCGGTTATTGACATTTTGGAATGTCCCCTCGTGAGTTTGAATGGGGTCGTGTAATAGGGCTGCGAGAAGCAGGATGTTTTTGTGATACTGCAGAGAGACTTGGCAGGAATGTAGCCACTGTACAAAACCGTTGGCAGCAGCGGTCACGAGAATTTAAAGTCGCGAAGGGTTCCACACGGGCACGTGGCTCTACCAAGGGGGAAGACCATCGTGTTCGGCGCATGGGTCCGGCGCATCGTACTGCGTCTGTGGCAGCAATTTGAGCTGGAGTTGGCGTCACAGTGAGACAGCGAAATGTTTCAAATTGGTTACTCCAAGACAGCACCGAACTAGACGCCCTGTAGTGTGCATTCCACTGACCCTAGATCACCGTCGTTTGCTACTTCAGTGGTGTTAAGCGAGAGCGCAGTGGAGGGCAGGGTGGAGAGACCTGTTGTGTTTTCTGATGAAATTTGGTTCTGCCTCGGCGTCAGTTATGACCGTCTGTTGGTTACAAGGAGGACAGTTGAGGTCCTGCAATCAACCTGTCTTGTGGCCTAGACACACTGGACCCACACTAGGAGTTATGGTCTGGGGTACGATTTCTTCTGACAGCAGGAGCACTCTCGTGGTTATACCACGCAGCCTGACTGTAAATTCCTACGTTAATCGGGTGATTCGACCTGTTGTGCTGCCATTCATGAACAGCATTCCAGGGGGTGTTTTCGAAGAGGATAACGGTGGTCCAAATACCGCTGCTGTAACCCAACATGCTCTACAGAATGTCACTATGTTGCCTTGGCGTGTTAGATCACCATATTCGTCTCCAATCGAGCACATATGAGACTCCATCGCATGACAACTCCATCGTCATCCTCGAGCACAATTCATCGTCCCTGTATTGACCGACCAAGGCGTGGGACTCCATCCTACAAACTGACATATGGCGCCTCTACAACACAATGCATGCACGTTTGGATGACTGTATTCAATGTTCTGGCGGTTACATCGTTTATTAATGTACCAGCATTTCACATTTTCAATGCCTTATGTCACTCTTACATTAACCTGTGATCTTGCAGTGCTAATTATTTAAATATGTTACCTATACAAGAGTATTCGCTAAATTTCGTTACTCTATATTAATTATGTTTTGGTGTTGCGATTTTTTTCAGTCATTGTATATGCGAGGCACTGAAGATGATGAGATTGTTTTTTGTATTGGTGTTCCTCACATTCTCTGATTCCCCAGTTAACCCTCAAGTTACGTGACATATGCGGCCAACAACTAAAGAACATCAGGACTGCGTTCTCCATCTGAAAAAAAAAAAAACGGGAATGGAGAGTCCAATATCTTTCATGCCAGAACGTGTGGATAATGACGTCATTTAGTGTATAAATGGCATAGCTAGTTTTCGCGAAAAGCTGCGCTGTTCCCCGGTAATCACTGCTTTATGTTTGCCGGAAAAAGGACTGCGGTAGACGACATCCATCAGTCAACCACTGTGTACATCTTTCCGTTGAGTCCAATGGGATGAAGTTACCCGATTTTGTTTCGTATTCAACGTTGTCATTTTACGTATGGTTTATTTATCAGCGAGTGATCTCTACACCATGCAGTATGAATTATCTTTCCAGTACATATCCTCTAACACCTTCAGTATTACTAATTATGTTTTCAATTAATCTAAACTTTGAATTTAGAAAATATCAAACTTAAAGTCTGTTTTCAGTGGTTCAGAAACAATCATAAAGTCTGTTTTCAGTGGTTCAGAAACAATCTTAAATGATTAAAACAGTTAAATAAAATGATAAATAGAGAAATTAACTTTTATGCCTAAGTAACCGAGATATGGCAACGATAAGATGCAGGTACGCTCAAACAAGTCTCGTTTCTTTGAAAACTGACCGTGTTTGATGTTGATTTTCAGTTCAGTAAATATTTCCCGTTGAAAGTGTTGCTTCTAATTATACAGCTTTCATAAATTAAAATTTCGCAAACGATGGGTGAATCTTGTTCACTCAGCTATGCTAAAAAGAGGTTATGCAATATCACGCATAGCTTTCCGAATGAGAACTGGACCCAATCTTCAATGTGGACCGAAGATTTATTTTCATAATTGTATTTACTGGCGAAGGGCAAGCGTTCAACTTCTTCTCAAGCCATTTTCAGATAATTACATTTAATTGAGAAAATTAATCGTAGAATAATATTTTCTTTTATACCAATCTTCCAACAAGTACTATATAGTAAATGCTGCCCTGTGCTCATGTTACGAATATAATACATAGATTATTGCCCTTCTTATTGTACTGACCGAGGTCAACACGTTCTACACCTACACCTACATCTACATAGATACTGCGCGCCGGCCGCTGTGGCCGAGCGGTTCGAGGCGCTTCAGTCCGGAACCGCGTGACTGCTACGGTCGCAGGTTCGAATCCTGCCTCGAGCATGGATGTGTGTGATGTCCTTAGGTTAGTTAGGTTTAATTAGATCTAAGTCTTGGGGACTGATGACCTCAGATGTTAAGTCCCGTAGTGCTTAGAGCCATTTGAACCAGATACTCCGCGAGCTAGAGTACGGTGTGTGGCAGAGGGTACTCTGTACCATTAGTTGTTATTTCCTTTCCTGTTCCGCAAATAGAGCGAGGGAAAATGAGTATCTATATGCCTCCGTATGAGCCCTAATTTCTCGTATCTTATCTTTGTGGTCCTTACGCGTAATATATGTTGGCGGCAGTAGAATCGATCGCCTATCAGCTTCAAATGGCGGTTCTATAAATTTTCTCAATAGTGTTTCTCAAAAAGAACGTCACCTTCCCTCCAGGGATCCGCATTTGAGTTCCCGAAGCACCACCGTAACACTTACGTGGTGTTCGAACCTACCGGTAACAAATCTAGCAGCCCGCGTCTTAATTGCTTCGACGTCTGCATCAATCCGACCTGGTACAGATCCCAAACACTTGAGCAGTACTCAAGAATAGTACGCACCAGTGTCCAATATGCGGTCTCCTTTACAGATGAACCACACGTACATAGAAATCTCCCAACAAACCGAAGTCGACCACTCACCTTTCCTACCACAATCCTCACATTCCCATTCCATTTCATATAGCTTTGAAACGTTACTCCAAGATATTTAAACGACGGGACTGTGTCAACCAGGACACTAGTAGTATAGTATCCGAACATTACAGAGTTAATCTTCCTACTCATCCGCATTAAGTTACATTTTTACATATTTAGTACTAGCTGCCATTCATCGCACCTATTGGAAATTTTGTGTAAGTCGCCTTGCGTCTTCCTACAGTCATTCAACTTCGACACCTTACCGTACACCACGGCATCATCAGCGAACAACAGCACATTGCTGCCCACCCTGTCCGCCAAATCATTTACGTATGTAGAGAACAATAGTGGTCCTATCACAATTCTCTTGAGCACTCCTAACGATACCCTTGTCTCTGATGAACATTCGCCGTCGAGCACAACATACTGATTTCTATTATTTAAGAAGTCTTCGAGCCACTCACATATCTGTGAACTTATTCCATATACTTGCACCTTCGTTAACAGCCTGCAGTGGGGCACCGCCTCAAATGCTTTCCGGAAATCGAGAAATATGGAATCTGCCTGTTGCCCTTCATCCATAGTTCTCACTATATCATGTGAGAAAAGCGCAAGCTGAGATTCGCACAAGCACCGCTTTCTAAAACCATGCTGATTCGTGCACATAAGCTTCTCAGTCTCAAGAAAGTTTGTTATGTTCCAACAGAGAATATGTTCAGTGATTTTGAAGCAAACAGAAGCCAGGGATATTGATTTGTAATTTGGCGGGCCCATTCTTTTACCTTTCTTATACAGTGGAGCAATCTGCGCTTTTTTACACTCCTTGGGACTCTGTGCTGAGCGAGAGATTCGTGATAAATGCAAGCTAAAATCGAACTGGGATTCCATCCGGACCTGAAGATTTATTTGCTTTCAAATCTTTCACTTGTTTAACTACGCCAGGTATGCTTATTACTACGTCGTCCATACGGGAGTCTGTCCGATGGCCAAATGACGGTATGTTTGTACGATTCTCCGGTGTAAACGATGTCTTGAATGTGAAATTTAAAACTTCAGCTTTCGTTTTGCTATCTCCAGCTGCCACACCAGACTGGTCTACAAGGGACTGAATGGAAGCCTTAGACCCACCTGGCGATTATGCATACGACCAGAATTTTCTCGGGTTCTCTGCCAGATCTTTTGCTGAGGTGTGACTGTGGTAGCTTCGAGCATACATCTTTTCACAGACGGACGAATCTCTACCAACCTTCGCTTGTCGTCATTCATGCTTTCCCTTTTGAGCCGAGAGTGCAACAGCCTCTGCTTTTTCAGAATCCGCCGAATTTCGCTCTAGATACCGGCTCCCAGGTTGATGCCATGTTTCTCGACTTTCGAAACGCGTTTGACTCAGTTCCGCACTGTCGTTTGGTCCAAAAACTGCGCGCTTACGGTCTGTCCGATGACATATGCGGTTGGATAAAAAGTTTTCTAACAGACAGAGAGCAGTATGTCGTCCCGAATGGGGTGACTTGAACAGAAACAAGCGTAACTTCAGGTGTGCCCCAGGGCAGCGTAATACGTCCACTGCTTTTTACGATTTACTTAAACTATCTGGTTGATGGTATTGACAGTGACATTAGATTGTTTGCCGATGGTACTGTAGTCTACAAGAAAGTAGTATCACACGAAAGTTGTGAACAAAACAATGAGGATTTGCAGAAAACAAATGTGTTGTGTAATGACTGGCAGTTATCTCTCAATATTAGTAAGTGTAACCTACTGCGTATTACAAGGCGAAAATCCCCATTAATGTACGAGTACAAAATAAATGTCCAGAAGAAGCCTGAAGCGATGCAGTTCTTCAACAAAGGAAATTGCTTACAATACGTTAGTTCATCCAGTCGTAGAGTATTGTTCGTCTGTATGGGATCCTCATTCAAGAGATTGAAAAGGTCCAAAGAAGATCGGCAAGATTCGTGACTGGTAAACGGAAGTGGCTGCTCACTAAATTCCGAAATTCGATCTTCGCCGAGGATGTAGAGCATATGTTATTACCACCAATTTTCAAATCGCGCAATGATCACCTTTCAAAGATAAGGGAAATTAGAGCTCGTACTGAGGCGTTCAGACAGTCGCTTTTCTCTCGTGCGATCCGTGACTGGAAGGAAGGGGGGGGGGGATATGACTTTGGCGCGAATTATGCCCTCTGCCGCACACCGCTTGGTGGCTAGTGTAGTATATATGTAGATGTAGATCTTTTATCCACTTACTAGGTACATAACACTCCATACCACAATTTACAATAACTGCTTATCCGCTCTAGCTAGCAGAAACACTCTCCTAGCATTCTTGACTAATTTATTAAATTTCGTAATCATAGTTGCTATAATGACATCATGGTCGCTAGTCCATGTTTCTATACTGACTCTGTCGATAAGGTGCGGCCTATTTGTAGCTACCAGCTCTAGCATGATTGCTACTATCGCAGGTTCGAATCCTGCCTCGGGCATGGATGTGTGTGATGTCCTTAGGTTAGTTAGGTTTAAGTAGTTCTAAGTTCTAGGGGACTGATGACCTCGTATGCTAAGTCCCATAGTGCTCAGAGCCATGTGAACCATTTGGATTACAATTCATAAATATTATAATTGTTATGCTCAAGTATGCACAGTACATAAAACTATTCCAAAATATATGTGCCGTAAAGCCAATACAAACTACTACAAAAATCTGTTGTACGCAAGAAATAAATTGCAAAAAAAAAATGGCTCTGAGCACTATGGGACTCAACTGCTGTGGTCATAAGTCCCCTAGAACTTAGAACTACTTAAACCTAACTAACCTAAGGACATCACACACATCCATGCCCGAGGCAGGATTCGAACCTGCGACCGTAGCGGTCGTGCGGTTCCAGACTGGAGCGCCGGCCACTCCGGCCGGCAAATAAATTGCATTTATTATTGAGCTCGAGGCACAATTGTTAATACATTTCCCACGCATCCGCGAGGAGCGGTGTTTAAATCCAAGACCGGTCTAATTTTGTATTCGTCAACTGTTAAAAGTAAATGTAAGCGAACACAATAGTCTACGCTCATTCGTCATTTTTTTTAAAATACCTTTCTGAAAGAAGAAGGCTGTTCAACATGATGTTCGCTCTTACTGTCATTCGTGCCACAAAGTAGTAGTTTTGGAAACTGCCATTAATCATACTTATTACGAACCGGTGTAATCACAGCTACAAACAAAATACAAAGGGTGAGTGGCGTAATAACGGTCACATACTTCGCTCAGCAGTGCGGTTAACCACTCGTCATCGAGTTATCGACCTCCCAACTCAAGGGCTTTCCAAGTAGGATCTGACTGTGCTGAAATCAAACATTAATCTCTGATTAAGACCGCACAACAGAACTCGACTCCGAATATCTGGCTGCCAGCCCACAATCCGGCTTTGGTACCCGGCTTGGAACAAGGTTTGCATTTATCGCTAATGTACAAAGCCCTCGGCACGTGCTTTCATTCATGACGGGTGCCCGTCTTTGAGCTGTGTTGGCATCTGGTGTTTCAGAATCCTGTGATTACTGTTGCGTCCGTAATTAATAAGAGAAATAGAAAGGTTACTGCAAAAAATATCTCTATTTTCTTAGTCAGACGACAGAAGATATTTCGGTTTCCGGATAGAGAGTGAAGATTTTCACGTCGTGGTAAATAAAGCTTTCGCGACTCTTAGCTCATTTCCTTTCGTACTTAAGGCACCGGATTTATGTAGACACTTTAGTTTCTTGTATGTAATGAACTCACAGAGAAATTATTGGCAAACAACGTATATCTACCTGTATAACAACATTTGTGTGCCCACGTCTTGTACGCGTTATTTATGCCTTTCGGCGATCTGGGGGGGGGGGGGGGGGGGGGGCCTCTGCGTGGACACAGAAAAAAAAGGTACAGGCGGTGATTTACGGTTATGGGTCGGAGATTTATGTAAAAACATTAGTGATTTTTGTCAGTCTCATACTCTCTTTTTTAAATTCTGGATGCAAGCAAATATATATCCTGAAAAAATCCATGAATAAAATGTTCTGTTCTATGTGAGGTTTAGACCCGTGAAATTGTATAATAATCCTATCTTAATACCATTTGTTGAAGGAACAGAACAAGAGAAGGACAGAAACAGCTTACTTTGCGCAACAAAGTAATAATGGGCGTAAATGAACATTAGACTGAATTCTGCAAAACATACTAAGCTGTGATAAGCTCATAGCCTGGCATCAATAACGTGTAAGTAACCCAGTTCATAGCCAAGTTACGTGAAGTGAGCTGGCTTGAGTCATTCTGTTAACCTGACTTTTCCATTTAGAATTCTGACATTAAAGATACCTGACAGTTACGTCGTATATAAAGTGATGAACCGCCAGCTTTCTCTACATCTACAACTTCTGACTTATCTTCTGGTCTGAAAAACAAGCAAAGAAATAGAGGAAGCGTACTGCTGATTGCAGTTCTAAGAAACGTATATACTGATTGTAATAATGGCTAAGAAAAACTGCTCTCTCTGTTCAAGGCAGAAAATCCACTCTACGTGAGATAGCAGTATGCCTACTGGAAAGTGCATTGTCAACTGTAGACTAGTAGACTCTTAAAGCAGCCACAAGGGATCACGAATGAACCCTAGAATCTTTGATCTAGAAACTATAATTGCCTTTAAAGGATTATAATGGCCATAATAACGCACACAACATCCATGTGCGGAATACGTGGTACAATAAATTGCAATAACTCAAAGGTTCAAACAAAAGAATTCCATACGCATCATAAAGTATTGATTAGGACTTACTAAACGAGTGTGTGATGATTTCAACTACGCTGTTATTCGGCTGGGTTAATTTAAACCTAATTTTGTACTGTGCTTTGGGAACTGACCATCAAAATAAACAACGATTAGCGCCAAGTGGCCGTGCGGTTAAAGGCGCTGCAGTCTGGAACCGCAAGACCGCTACGGTCGCAGGTTCGAATCCTGCCTCGGGCATGGATGTTTGTGATGTCCTTAGGTTAGTTAGGTTTAACTAGTTCTAAGTTCTAGGGGACTAATGACCTCAGCAGTTGCGTCCCATAGTGCTCAGAGCCATTTGAAAATAAACAACGATTACATCATTTCAGCATAGACAAGTGCTCGTTAAACATCTGCAAATGCTGTAAATACCACTACACCAATCCTTGAAATACAATCCAGCACAACATCTGAGAAAGCGCAACAGAACATGACCCTAGTTCTACTTAATACATTACTCAACCACAGCAGCGTCTCTGCACACAAACGTATGAGGACCGGAATCCCAAGGCAAAGGGTATTGAACCACTACTCCCTTTCTGCGTTTAAAGTAAACATTCCCGAGTGGACCACGTGGCATGCTCGGCTCGACCCTGACTGGTTGCCGCAACCCCTCACGATAGAATTTCCCGCAGAGTGTCTGCAAACACAAAAATCTGTTCTGAAAGTTCCGACTGTGACAGATAACTTCCACTTTAAAAGCACAGTGTTACGAGAAAAGGAAAATCGGCTACTTCATTCACCATGCAAAAATCGGAGTTCTGTCTGAAAAATATCTGTTATTATATCTTCATTTAAATGCACTGTAACAGAGAGTACGTTAAGGTTAGGAATTGTCTTGCTTATTTCTCTTTTTAATTGATATGTGTAAACCCAATACGTTATAAACGTGTTTTAGATGAGATAATGTGAAATTTGACGTTTCCTTTTCGGCGTTTACCTACCTGACATGTGGATTATTTTGTGAATCCGTTGCGAAGACTACAACACTCCAGTTCACTTTCGTACATTCCCCATAGAAGAGCGTCTTTGGTGTCTAAATCACGCAGTTATCTCTCTCTCTCTCTCTCTCTCTTTGTTAAAAATTTCTTTTACATTGTAATCAACGGTTTTACTCAATCCATTACAGTCAAGTGTAACTGAGCAGCAAATTCTCTGTGGCTTTGCTTAGCTTTAATGAAATTCTGTATATCAAATCAACCCAGTATCAAGATGTCTGCCTTACGATAGTATGAAAGAACTGATAACAGCACAATAAAGTAACAACAAGGCAATAATCCTGCAATTCAGTCATTCAAATTTAGTTAACTCAATAACTTCGTAGAGAGCAGTATCAGCAACCTATAGATAATAATATCAGCTCATGTAGGGACGAACGCTTTCAAAAATTAAATATAAAGCGAACAATCTGAATGTTAATGAAGCAATTCATTGAAAGTTTTATGTGTGAGGGTATGTTTGCAGATATCGGCATGATGAAGTCTGTGGTGATTGGTAATTTTATGTGGTTGGTAGCATTGGTCAATAAAGTTATAACGTAGAAGTGGTAATGTAAATTTTGAGGCCTGCCGCCTAGAAATTAGCTGCAAAACTCATTAGAAGATAATAATTGATTAGTGTTTGCTTTACTGCATTTGAGGCTTCTGTTGGTGCTTTTCGGTTTACTGTAAAAGTAGAATCGTTAGTGATCCCATAAATACCGTAAAAGTAAGAAGGAAACCTTCACCTGGCCTAGCTGAAGAACTGAAACAGCTCATACACATCAGAGACGCTGCACATCTGGCACACAAAATTATGCCCCACGCCTGAAAATCAAATTGATTTCAAGCAGAAGAGCAACAGATTGAGTGAAATTGAGAAATGCAAAGCTCACGCATAGCCCTACATTAACATACAACAGAAATAGGTCAGCTGTTCTGTGGATAAACCTGCGTGGTCTTGGTATAGGCAAACTAAAAGCTGCTGATGATCCCATTGTCCCAACCGAAGAACTAAACCGATACTTCACATTACCTACAACCAGAACTGAACTACAACCGAAACAGACTCATTGATTATATTAGGGGGGGTCACCGACTATAACTACAAAAAATTCTTATAAGGCATGTTGCTGGAATACCGTCAATGGACACGATGGTATCACAGTCCAAATGGTGAAGAGTATTACTGAACCACTACTGCACACTATAACAGATATCTTCAACTACTCTTTAACGACAAATGTTTTCGCTGAGGCCTGGAAGCAGGGACTCGTTAAGCCACTACCTAAAAAGAATGTTGCCACAGCACCGTCTGATTACCGGCCTACTTTCGTTCTTCCTGCACTGTCCAATGCCTCAGAATATAATAGTCCAAGACCAGCTAACAAACTGCGTAACTACAAACAACTTACTAGGCGATTACCAAACAGCTTTCCGTTTACATCGCAGCACAACATCTACTTTAATATAGGTAACAGATAACATGAAGTTTCCACCAATCTACCAGACGCAACTAACTTGTGCTTCAACAGGGTCTTTGACACTGTCGACTTAGACATCTTGCTTGCCAAACTTAGCAGCCTAAATAACTCGCCAACGGCAGTGCAGTGTGACTATGTAGACTTTAAGGGCGCATTAGCAGCTAAAAATTCTTGTCGCCAAATCAGACTGTCATCTGCGCACAATATTTCTGATCTGCAGTGCAACTGTTCCGCTCATACTTGACGTGATGGCAGCAATGCGTATGTCCTGCACCATTAAGCCACAATGGAGGCAGGAAGTATCACGCGTCCCCCATCGTCTGGTATTAGGTCTTATACTCTTCTCAGTGTACGTAAATGATGTGTCAACAGCTTTGCCCTACTGAAAATACCAAATGTACGCTGATGGTCTCCGGTTGTATATAAGTGCAAAACCAATAAACCAGGAGACAGCTATCGAGAATCTAAATTCCGACCTGTGTGCACTATCAAAATGGGCGCAGCATATAGGATTAAAGCTTAACTCATTCAAAACCCAAGCGATATTAGTTGGTCATTCTAGGCTCATTACCCTGAAATATCGGGGATCCCTACTACGTTTAACTCTAAATGGGACAAATCTCAACTTCTCTACTTCAGCGCAGAGTCTAGGAGAAATAATAGATGAAAATCTAAATTGTACTGAGGACATAACTGTAATGTGCAAGAAGGCATAAGCATCTCTCCACGTCCAACAAAAATATAAAAAAATTCTTCCCTCTTCACCTGCGAAAGAAACTTTTACAAGCATTTGTACTTCCATTCATTGATTGCAGCTATTTTAGCCTGCAAGGTATTTCTCAGGAGAGCTCACGGCTCCTGGAACTTGCTATGAATGCCTGTGTTCGTTATATCTGTGATGTTCGACTCTTTGATCGTATTTCACCATCAAATGCACAGCTATCCTGGCTGAGTGCAGACAAGCGCAGAGATTTCCACACCCTCTGTTTTCTCTACTGTCTTATCAACAAACACAGTCCGTCATATCTCTTCTAGACCTTGACGCTCTTGTCTGAGCAACGTGGCAGAGGCACCCGTTCCCACCAGAGCAAAATCCTTTCTGTCTCATTCCACCGTTCAGCCACTTGCTCGAAGTCCTCATTAGTAGTAGGAAATAATCTCGCGTATTGTATTAGAGAACTGAATAACATCTCCAGCTTCACAAGACTGTTAATAAAATATCTGTTATGATTACCATGGTCCCTGAACGCACTCGTTACCCTTTTGCATCCTTCTTTCCAACAAGATTTTATTCATTTCCCAGTATTCTTAGCTGAATCACTCTTTAAAGTTCCTTTCCCAAGAACTCGCTATATCAGAAAACGTTTATATTGTATACCTATAAATTCTTTTTATATTTGCCGCTGTAATAATAATAATTATTATTATTATTGCCTCTATTACTGGGAGCAGCTGCAGTGGTACAAGCACTTCCAGCATTACTTTTTTAGTTCCCTAGTCAGTTATTTACTGACATTGCCACTTTAGACACTCAAACAATATTAGTACTTTTTTCAAATTAAAATTATTATTTTTTAGGTAGCTACGATGTGAAAAAGTTGCTGTATGTGTGAAAACTTGGTCCGATGTAAGATGGGGTTAAATAAATAAATAAAACTAACTGGCTGCTCTAGATAAATGGCTAGAGAATATACCGTTAAAATTTGAGCATTTGCTGCGGTTATTTATTATTTAGATTTCGCCTCATACGTGTAGAATTAGGGTAATTTGGACCTTGGTATCTGGGAAACGGATAAAGATATCAAGAAAATTTCCGAGGCTGTTCGAGATCGGGATCTTAGGAATATATAGCAAAACTTTCATCCATTTGCTGTGCATAGCGGTCTTTCAATAATCGGCTGGGTTTTGGTCCGCTGGTGACGGCGAAAATATTTCTTACTGTTTCGTTATTTATTATCAAAATGTAATGTCTTATAGTGCTGGTATATTAATTGCTTTATCTAATCGGTTTGGCGATGTCGTTATTTTAATTCATAATGCTTGAATATTAAATTTTGGGAGTTGGAATTATATTTATTATTATGACTTTATTTCGAGTTATTTTGAAATAAAGCTTATTGCTGTATTAATTGTTCTAGCTGTTATAACTAAGAGAGCTCAGATTCCTTTTTCTTCTTGACTTTCTGCCGCTATAGCTGCTCCTACTGCTGCTTCTGCCTTGGTTCATTCTTCTCCTCTTGTTACTGTGGAAGTTTATTTGTTAATTCGTTTTAGACCAATGTAAGAGATTTATAATTGTGGTTGGTTTTTAGTTTTAATTAGTTGTATAACTATATTTATGGCTGGCGTGGGGGCAAATTTTGAGTTTGATTTAAAGAAGATTATTGCTCTTTCTACTTTAAGACAACTTGGTTTAATAATAAGAATTTTGGTTATAGGTTATCCAAAGCTTGCTTTATTTCATCGATTGTCTCATGCTTTATTTAAGGCATAATTATTTTTGTGTGCGGGTTCAATCATTCATAATTCAAACGATTCTCAGGATATTCGTTTTATGGGTTCCATTGTTAATTTTATGCATTTAACTTCTGTCTGTTTCAATGTTTCTAGGTTGTCTTTGTGTGGTATGCCTTTTTTGGCTGGGTTTTATTAAAAAGGGTTTTGTTCTTGAGATGGTTTGCTTAAGATGAATTAATTGTTTAATTTATCTTTATTTTTTTACAGGTTTAACTTGTTCTTATTCTTTTCGTTTATTTTATTATTCAATATCTGGCATAATAATTTTTACTCAAGATTTTCTTTTGACAATAAGGGTTATTATATTTCATTTGGTATAATTGCTTTACTATTTGTTGCTGTTTTTGGTGGTAGTCTTTTGTCTTGATGAATTTTTCCTATTCCTCATGTGATTGTTTTACCTTGTTATTTGAAATTTTTAACAATTACTGTTGATGTTTTAGGTGCTTCTTTAGGTTATCTTATTTCTAAGTTTGATATTTCTCACAATTTATTTTCTTTGAATATATTGTCTTTTGTTAGATTTGCTGGTTCTATGTGATTTTTACCTTTCCTTTCAAATACATTTGTTAGATATATACCTTTAAAGTTGGGTCATTATTCATCAAAGTCTTTTGGTTATGGTTGGGGTGAGGTATCAGGTGGTCAAGGTTTGTATAGATTATTTATTTATTCAATAAATGGTATTGGAGGTTGCTACGACACAAATTTTAAGAGTTACCTTTCAACTTTTATTTTTTGGGTACTTACTTTAGTGATTTTTCTTATACCTAAATAGCTTGTAATTATAGTGTAATACTGAAGATTTTAAGGAAGTATTTTTATTTTTACATATTTATAAATATAATTTATATTATTTTTACAGTGAAAATGTAATGTTTTATTTAAACTATATAAATGTTGGAAATGTTAATGGAGTTTAAATGCTAATATAAAAAGTTAGCAACTTACATATTGTTTTTACATATCGTTAATTGGATCTTTATAGTGCAATTATATTATTAACAGTAATACATCTCTTTTTGGCTTCAATTAATAAAGAATAAGGGTAATTATCTACCAACCTTTCAGGTCGAAACTGACTGCAATATTTCGCTTCTTATTCTGTTTAAGGTTGATTACTTATATCATTACTTTCTGAATGTACCATATATGTTATAGTTGTTATGCTAATTGTAGAGCCCCTTAATTTCATCCATGGTATAGTCCACCTAATAGGACTAGAGAGGAAGAATATTGTTGATACTGTTCAGATTATAATGTCTGATGCTTTTAAAATAATTGCAGTTGGTAGAATGAATGCAATTTTTACATCGAAGATTAGAAAAATTACAGCGATTAGAAAGAATTGGATGGATAATGGTATTCGTGCCGAAGTTTTTGGTTCAAATACACATTTAAATGGTGATCTTTCTCATTCATCGATTAATTTTTTTTGATAGTGTTGTTGTGAGGATTATAACAATTATTGGGATAATAAATCTAATAAAAGCTCTCATAGATAGGACTAGGATTTTCTTGATTTATATGTATTTCTGATTAGAAGTCAAATGTACTATTTATAGTAGAAAAACAATTATCTACCTCATCATTAAATTGAATCTGAACTACACTCCTGGAAATGGAAAAAAGAACACATTGACACCGGTGTGTCAGACCCACCATACTTGCTCCGGACACTGCGAGAGGGCTGTACAAGCAATGATCACACGCACGGCACAGCGGACACACCAGGAACCGCGGTGTTGGCCGTCGAATGGCGCTAGCTGCGCAACATTTGTGCACCGCCGCCGTCAGTGTCAGCCAGTTTGCCGTGGCATACGGAGCTCCATCGCAGTCTTTAACGCTGGTAGCATGCCGCGACAGCGTGGACGTGAACCGTATGTGCAGTTGACGGACTTTGAGCGAGGGCGTATAGTGGGCATGCGGGAGGTCGGGTGGACGTACCGCCGAACTGCTCAACACGTGGGGCGTGAGGTCTCCACAGTACATCGATGTTGTCGCCAGTGGTCGGCGGAAGGTGCACGTGCCCGTCGACCTGGGACCGGACCGCAGCGATGCACGGATGCACGCCAAGAACGTAGGATCCTACGCAGTGCCGTAGGGGACCGCACCGCCACTTCCCAGCAAATTAGGGACACTGTTGCTCCTGGGGTATCGGCGAGGACCATTCGCAACCGTCTCCATGAAGCTGGGCTACGGTCCCGCACACCGTTAGGCCGTCTTCCGCTCACGCCCCAACATCGTGCAGCCCGCCTCCAGTGGTGTCGCAACAGGCGTGAAAGGAGGGACGAATGGAGACGTGTCGTCTTCAGCGATGAGAGTCGCTTCTGCCTTGGTGCCAATGATGGTCGTATGCGTGTTTGGCGCCGTGCAGGTGAGCGCCACAATCAGGACTGCATACGACCGAGGCACACAGGGCCAACACCCGGCATCATGGTGCGGGGAGCGATCTCCTACACTGGCCGTACACCACTGGTGATCGTCGAGGGGACACTGAATAGTGCACAGTACATCCAAACCGTCATCGAACCCATCGTTCTACCTTTCCTAGACCGGCAAGGGAACTTGCTGTTCCAACAGGACAATGCACGTCCGCATGTATCCCGTGCCACCCAACGTGCTCTAGAAGGTGTAAGTCAACTACCTTGGCCAGCAAGATCTCCGGATCTGTCCCCCCATTGAGCATGTTTGGGACTGGATGAAGCGTCGTCTCACGCGGTCTGCACGTCCAGCACGAACGCTGGTCCAACTGAGGCGCCAGGTGGAAATGGCATGGCAAGCCGTTCCACAGGACTACATCCAGCATCTCTACGATCGTCTCCATGGGAGAATAGCAGCCTGCATTGCTGCGAAAGGTGGATATACACTGTACTAGTGCCGACATTGTGCATGCTCTGTTGCCTGTGTCTATGTGCCTGTGGTTCTGTCAGTGTGATCATGTGATGTATCTGACCCCAGGAATGTGTCAATAAAGTTTCCCCTTCCTGGGACAATGAATTCACGGTGTTCTTATTTCAATTTCCAGGAGTGTATATGCTGTACATTTGTATACTTTTGTAGGTACATGTAGTGATATATGTGCCCCTGTCTGTGAAATGTGTTGTAAATAGAGTTAGTAACAAAGAAGCAACAAATTAAATCGTTATGCATGATGTGGCAATTTTTCACGAAACTCAGTGTTTGACATCATATGTCCTGAACTATGTGTCATAGACTGCTATATTTTTATGGGTACATGCAGCTATATATGAGGATACTGTCCACGAAATACGTTGCGAATAGAATTGCTAGCAAAGTGGTAATATCGTGCTGTAGTTCAGTGTTTATACGCCGTATCTCCTGAGCTAAGTGTATAATGATGTAATTTTATTGGTACCCTCAGTGGTGTATGTGGATACCGTCGAAAAATATTTGCCACGAATACAGTTATTAGTAAAGAAGTCACAAACTAAAACATCATAATTCATGTGGCAGTTTTACTGTATGAACAGCGAAAATCTAGTAAGTGACAAACTTTTCCCCTTTCATCTTTTTACGGGGATCGTCACCGACAAAGATTCACAAAGGTTTGAAATTGTGAGTAAAGACTGTTGCAAGTGCTCTCATTCTGAAATACTGGATGGCGAAAGTATGGGCATTCTCACATCGTGTGCTACACTGCTTTTTCACCCACACCCCTACACTTTTGATTGGTGGATGGTTCTTACACCCACATTGATCTTTACAGATAGTAAATGATACACTACTGGCCATTAAAATTGCTACACCACGAAGATGACGTGCTACAGACGCGAAATTTAGCCGACAGAAAAAAGATGCTGTGATGTGCAAATGATTAGCTTTTCAGAGCATTCACACAAGGTTGGCACCCGTGGCGACACCTGCAACGTGCTGACATGAGGAAAGTTTCCAACCGATTTCTCACACACATACAGCAGCTGACCGGCGTTGTCTGGTGAAACGTTGCTGTGATGCCTCGTGTAAGGAGGAGAAATGCGTACCATCACGTTTCCGACTTTGATAAAGGTCGGATTGTAGCCTATCGCGATTGCGGTTTATCGTATCGCGACATTGCTGCTCACGTTGTTCGAGAGCCAATGACTGTTAGCAGAATATGGAATCGGTAGGCTCAGGAGGGTAATACGGAGCGCCGTGCTGGATCCCAACGGCCTCGTATCACTAGCAGTCGAGATGACAGGTATCCTATTCGCATGGCTGTAACGGATCGTGTAGCCACGTTTCGCTCCCTGAGCCAACAGATGGGGACGTTTGCAAGACAACAACCATCTGCACGAACAGTTAGACGACGTTTGCAGCAGCGTGGACTATCAGCTCGGAGTCCATGGCTGCGGTTACACTTGACGCTGCGTCACAGGCAGGAGCGCCTGCGATGGTGTACTGAACGACGAACCTGGGTGCACGAATGGCAAAACGTCATTTTTTCGGAGGGATCCAGGTTCTGTTTACAACATCATGATGGTCGCACCCGTGTTTGGCGACATCGCGGTGAATGCACATTGGAAGCGTGTATTCGTCATCGCCATACTGGCGTATCGCCCGGCGTGATGGTATGGGGTGTCATTGGTTACACGTCTCGGTCACCTCTTGTTCGCAATGACGGCACTTTGAACAGTGGACGTTACATTTCAGATGTGTTACGACCCGTGGCTCTACCCTTCATTTTCTCCCTGCGAAACCCCACATTTCAGCAGGATAATGCACGTCCGCATGTTGCAGGTCCTGTGGATACAGAAATGTTCGACTGCTGCCCTGGCCAGCACATTCTCCAGGTCTCTCACCAACTGAAAACGTCTGGTCAATGGTGGCCGAGCAACTGGCTCGTCACAATACGCCAGTCACTACTTTTGATGAACTGTGGTACCGTGTTGAAGCTGTATCGGCAGCTGTACCCTTGCACGCCATCCGAGCTCTGTTTGACTCAATGCCAACGCGTATCAAGGCCGTTATTACGGCCAGAGCTGGTTGTTCTGGGTACAGATTTCTCATGATCTATGCACCCAAATTACGTGAAAATGTAATCAAATGTCAGTTCTAGTATACTATATATGTCCAATGAATACTCGTTTATGATCTGCATTTCTTCTTGGTGTAGCAATTTTAATGACCAGTAGTGGATATGTACCAAGTATGGGTGAAATCGGTACCGTGATTTAGAAGGAGATATGGAACATACGTACATACATAATTTTTATAATTTTTTTATGGATAATATTAACTAGCGTTTCACAGTAATGCTTAGTGTAAGGAATGTATCAATACTATCCTCAGACAATATTATATTTTTGTAGAAGCATACGTGTCCGATACTACTCGATCTTTTGCTGAATTGTGCTGCAAGAAGGATATGATCTTCTGCAGCCGACTGGGAACTTCAAGTTAGTTATGAGACGAGGGTTGCCTGTTCGTCATTGGAATAGGTTGCTTACACAAACTCTTCCCTTTCCCCCACCCCACTAAAGAACATATGAAGGGCTTACTTCAATAGTGGTACAAGCCCATTACCTCCACTTTTCTGTCTATAATGCTTCCGAAATTAATGAGCGAAACAAACAGAATGAAATGTTCATCTCTAGCAAGAAGCCATATGCTTGAATATTTTTCAGCGCTCATTTAACCTTAGGGCTCTGTATGTCAAACTGAACAAAAATGGACTTGTATCACTATCATAATAAGCCCTTCATATGATACGTGTTAGTTTCAGTGAAGTATGATTTCAGCTCACAAAGCAGATGTCGCGTTGTGTGCAGGCGGCGTGGAGCGACCAGTTCGTGTTCAACGTGCACGCGCGGAGCGTCTTCCCGTGCGAGGACGGCGTGTCGGTGCTGTTCCAGTACCCGGAGTGCATCCTCGCGTCGGCGGACCGCATCCGCGTGTTCGCGCGGCTGCGCGCGGACGTAGCGTCTGTGGCGCCGCCGTCTACGCTGGTGTACGCGGCCGAGGCGCGCGTGACGCGCGGCCAGCACGCGCTGCGCTTCCCCTGCTCCGTCTTCTCTGAGCGCTACGTGGAGTACTGCTTCGTCTACGTCAGCCAGGCCGTCACCGGCGCCGTCTCCGACCTGCGCGTCGACTGCGTGCCCACCATGCCCGTGTCTGGTAGGTGAAGTAGCGCATCGGCTTTCGCAGTAATAGTAGCAGTTGCCGCTGCGCTAGCTGTGCTCGAAGAGTCAAAAGCCCTGCCAGTCAGAACGCTACCTTCCCCCGCGGCCGAGCGTGGACGCTGTTGCGTCACGTCAGCACTTGACGCGGCGGACAGCTGCCACACTACGTTACACGCGGCTCCCGAAACTGGAGTTCGGAAAACAATTTCCCAAAACAGCTTCTGGACGGTCACGTAAAAACTTCATTAGCGATTCTGAAAATCCGTTCAGGTTGACTGACTTCATCTTCCGCAGTCGATTTTCCCTCCCATTTAACCCTTTCACTGCTGAGTGTGCAGTAACAGTGCGCATACGCGTGTGCGGCAGGGACGCTCTGCACATCGCTGCTCGTGGCGCAGAGTGTTCGAGTGTTTGGTGCGCTGCGTCGCTATCGTCGTAGGCTCGTGTGTATTTATTCTCACCAATAAGTTCTTAAAATACAATGCACTTCCAATATTCTTTTCTGTTGAAGTTCATAAACTAGATGAAGTTAAAAAGAAGCACATTTCAGAAAGTATTTTTGCCATATACAGGATGTTTGTAAATGAATATCGGGGTTTTACCGCTGTATAATATTTATTGCATTAAACTTACAGTTATAAATGGTACGTCAAATGAAAAAGCAACTCAAACAGTTGTATTTGGCAGCAGTGCGCATGCGCAGCGCACAATGTTTCCGCTGCAATCCGCTAGATTGGTTGAACTTCACTGTACCCGAGCGCTGGATAGGCCACGAGGGGCCCAATGACAGGGCTTGCTTTGCATGGCCTCCACGTTCACCCGACGCAACGCCATGTGATTTTTTCCTTTGCGGCTTCATCAAGTATAGTGTGTACGTGCCTCTGCTACCAGCAGACCTCCGTGAATTAAGAAACCGGATTGAAGCAGCTATTGCTATAATCACTGAAGACACACTTATCAACGCTTTGGAATAACTCGGCTACAGACTTGATGTGTACCGTGCGACAAATGGGGCTCACATTGAAAATTTATAAGGTTCTCGGTAAAACTGTTTGAGTTGCTCTTTGATTTGACATATCATTTACAGCTGTAAGCTTAATATAATAAATATTATAAAGCGTTAAACCCCCGATATTCATGTATAAACACCCTTTATATTTCGAAACAAGGCACAACATACAGTCCCACATCACACTGTTTACAGTAGTACCGTGATTCCGTTCGTTTTTTCTTCTTGTTTCATATGAGGCACCTCCTTACATGTCCATGTTTCTCCTGCCTTTCTCGAAGTCACAATGCAGGGTTGGATTGTTTGGGGGAAGAGACCAAACAGCGAGGTCAACGGTCTCATCGGATTAGGGAAGGACGGGAAAGGAAGTCGGCCGTGCGTGCCGGCCGGAGTGGCCGAGCGTTTCTAGGCGCTACAGTCTGGAACCGCGCGACCGCTACGGTCGCAGGTTCGAATCCTGCCTCGGGCATGGATGTGTGTGATGCCCTTAGGTTGGTTAGGTTTAAGTAGTTCTAGGGGACTGATACCTCAGATGTTAAATCCCATAGTGCTCAGAGCCATTTGAACCATCTGATCCATTTTCACAGCCGATTTCGTTGTAGCTGCACCGCATGCAGCCGACATAGTCTTTTTTGCCTTGTCATTTCAGGGCTATCATAGCGTCGGTTGTCATGTTCCATCTCGCGTCTTTACAGCTTAAATTCAAATTTTGGCTTTCCTTTCCCGTTCCTGCGAACTGTACCTACTGCATTTGTTCTTCTTTGATGCAAGTGGTGGAAGATAGATAGAATTGTGAACCAAATGTTCACATATAGCGTGTGTTTTAAAGCGCACATTTAATAAGCAAACCTCGAAATGTATGCAGGCTGAACATTAATAAAACCGACAAACTGCAGGGACGGATTCCTGACTGGAAATGGAGGGAAAAAGATCATATAAGCATGTGTCTGGAAATGCATCGTTATCACGGTAGATGGCGCTGACGAATGAAAGTTCCTCTGACCACGTGCCGTGTCTGTAGCCCACAGAAGACGATTATGCAGAGTGATGATGCCACTTCTGGTAAAGCTTGCATCGCCGGTAAGGAGGACTGATGACAGAAATCTCATAATTTTGATGGTCTGGTGCAAAAATTGTTGTGCCTAGACAAGACAGCCTAGACACAATGAGAGGAAGCCGAAAGGCACGCGCTGAAACTCACGCAGGTGGGCGTGAGGTCTGAAACAGGATACGTAATGAATGCTATAAAGAAAAGTACGTAGCTTCTGGAATACTTAACTTTAATCCACATTTGTAGAACATCGCTCTTGATGATACATTAATAGAATCTCAATATCAATTGAATACTGCCATCCAGTTAACCGTACAAATAGTGCTGGGGATGAGTGGCACTGGGCGGAGTGGAATTAACTACATGAATGTCCATGGGCGGAGGTTCACGAGCCTGAGTATTCTTGGTTCGATTCCGATTCCGGCGTGAAGCAAAGGGCCTGGAATGGTTGTGAATGTCCGATCTGAGCTTTTTCTGGCAAACACTCTGAACATGTCCTTTTTTATTACAGAAAAAGCAAATAGCTTGGCGTGATGGGCAATTCTCCCGCGAATGTCTGGTTGCACACCGCGGGCATGATTTTAGCACTGCATTTGCGTGCTGCCGCGGGACACGTGGTTGAGAGCTTGGCGGCAGCTGCGCAGACGAGCGCGAGGGCTGTTTACGGTTCCGTGCAGCTCGCCCGGCGGGCCGGTTAACGTGACACACGGCTGGCGAAGTTGCAAATGATTCCTGAGCAAAGTCAAGTGTGTCTTGCCTATCCAATATGTCCATCACTTGTTGAAGGGAGGGATTGACTAGTTTCAAAATTTGCTCCCGTATACGAACATCAGAAACGTTCTGTGCAATTGCATCACGCACCATAGTATCTGAATAAGGGAGTCCACATTCACACTCAAAAGCACAATCCCTTGTAAGGCCTTGCAAAGTTGCAACCGACTCCCGATGAGTTTGACCGGCTGTACGTTTTGTACGAAAGAACGTATACCTTTTTGCAACTACATTGACTGATTCCTTGAAATATGGATCTAATGCAGACAAAATTTCTTCGTAGGACAGAGTTGCTACGTCGCGTCTGGGAAACAATTTCACTATCACACGGTACGTCTGCACCCCTACACACGCTAATAAGTTAGGCTGCAGCTCATTACCTTGAATTCTGTAGGCGGCGAGATGGAATCCAAATTGGCGTGACCACTCCGCCCAGCTTTCTATCGCCGCATCGAAATGACGAAAAGGGGGTGCAACTGCGAGTTGTGGCTGCGGTAGCGGTGGACGCCGCATCGTTTCACAGTGCACGTTGACCCTGGACGAGCTGTCCAAGGGCATCCAATAACGCCTGCGTCTGCTGATTCTGCAAGCGATAAAATTCGGACAGTACATCTGGAGATTGTGGCGAAGCCATGTCACAAGTAAATTAGAGCAATACAAACGCTAAATCCACTTTTGAGACTCGTCGCCAAATATGTTGTGTCTAGGCAAGACAGCCTAGACACAATGAGAGGAAGCCAAAAGGCACGCGCTGAAACTCACGCAGGCGGGCGTCAGGTCTGAAACAGGATACGTAATGAATGCTATAAAGAAAAGTACGTAGCTTCTGGAATACTTAACTTTAATCCACATTTGTAGAACATCGCTCTTGATGATACATTAATAGAATCTCAATATCAATTGAATACGGCGCCTTGCTAGGTCGTAGCAAATGTATCTGAAGGCTATGCTAACTATCGTCTCGGCAAATGAGAGTGTAGTTGTCAGTGAACCGTTCCTTGCAAACTCGGCTGTACAACTGGGGCGAGTGCCAGGACGTCTCTCTAGAACTGCCACGTGGTGGCGCTTGGTCTGTTATCACTGACAGTGACGACACGCGGGTCCGACGTATACTAGCGGACTGCGGCCGATTTAAAAGGCTACCACCTAGCAAGTGAGGTGTCTGGCGGTGACACCACAAAAATCATAAAAAAAATCCGCTACTGACAATCCTTGCACTCTTTGCAGTTGATTGGCATAGTAGAGGTTGTCACGATGTTAGCGGGGCACATGCCTGGAGGTTGTAATGGAGTTCTTCTCAATATCCTGTACAACAGGGTCCTCCAAATCTGGTGTACCCACAGCCTGCCACCTTCCTGCAGGTTTGTCTGTCTGAAAAGACCCACGGTAACACAAACATCCAAGGGAGGTTGAAATGTTGTGAGATGCAGTTGGTGTCTGTGAGAGTACTTGTTTTGGTACAGCCGTGTTGTCTCTCGACCATTTCCATCTCCTTGGCCGTACACAAACACCACATCGGCTTGTTCCGGACATGAATACCGGGCCATTTTGATTCTTACAGGACGTTGCGTCAATCACACAGCCTGCAGCACACAAAGACCACACGACACGTGGTCAGAGGAACTTCCATTCGTCAGCGCCATCTACAGTGGCAACGATGTATTTCCGAACACATGTTCCTAGAACCTTTTTTCCTTCATTTCCAGCCAGGAATCCGTCCCTGCCGTTTGGCGGTTTTATTAATGTTCACCCTGTATATCCGACGTAAGCACTGCTGGCTCGCTCAGCTCCTGTCTCATATACAGTATATGCCATTACCACTCGGGGCACGACGACTGTCTACGTATACACTGCTGAGCCAGAAAAATATGGTCACCGATCTACTATCGATATAAACCCGTCCAGGCGATAGCAGCATCTCCTGGCGAGGAACGACTGCTAGTCAGACACACGCATTGTGCATGCAGTATCAGTGAGCGCGCTGTTCGTTTGTAGAATGGGGAAGGCGCGCGATCTGTCTGAGTTTGACTGAGGGCAGATTTTGACGGCCCGGAGGCTCGGTATTTCGGAAACTGCACTACTTGTTGGGTGTTAGAGGAGTGCTGTGGTGAGTGTCTTTAACACGTGGCCACACCTAGGTGAAACCACGTCCACACGTAGTGGGGTTGGGCGGCCACCCCTCATTACAGATGTAAGACATAGTAGGCTGGGCAGAGTGGTAAAACAGGACAGGCGGCGAACTGTGACGGAACTGAAATCGGACTTAAATGCTGAGCAGAATACAAGTGTGTGTGAACACATATTGCATTGAACACGCCTATCGATGGGTCTCGGCAGCCGACGACCCAGTCATGTTGTTGTGACTTGGCAAGACAGCCAAGCCACTACGAGGTGAAGCCGAAAGGCACGCGTTTAAGCTCCCCCAGGCTGGCGAGAGGTCTGGAACAGGTAAAGTAATTATACTATCAAGAAATGTACGTAGCTGCTGGAATACTTAACTTTAATCCATAATTGGTGAACATCGGTCTGACTGTACATGCATCACAATATAAATAGCAATTGATAATGGCGCCTTGCTAGGTCGTAGCAAATGACGTAGCTGAAGGCTATGCTAACTATCGTCTCGGCAAATGAGAGCGTAATTTGTCAGTGAACCATCTCTAGCAAAATCGGCTGTACAACTGGGGCGAGTGCTAGGAAGTCTCTCTAGACCTGCCGTGTGGCGGCGCTCGGTCTGCAATCACTGATAGTGGCGACACGCGGGTCCGACGTATACTACCGAACCGCGGCCGATTTAAAGGCTACCACCTAGCAAGTGTGGTGTCTGGCGGTGACACCACACATGTGCCAATGTTAACACCATGACATCGGCAACTACGACTGAAATGGGCAAAGAAGCTGGCGGCGACTCCATTATGGTCTGGGGCCATTCACGTGGGCATCCATGGTTCCAGTGGAGCTCGTGTAAGGCACCGTGGCGGCCAAGCAGCATTATACGGTGTTTGCAGACCACGGAAGTCCCATGCGGCTTTTCGCGGATGATGCTGTAGTATACAGAGAAGTTGCAGCATTAGAAAATTGTAGCGAAATGCAGGAAGATCTGCAGCGGATAGGCACTTGGTGCAGGGAGTGGCAACTGACCCTTAACATAGACAAATGTAATGTATTGCGAATACATAGAAAGAAGGATCCTTTATTGTATGATTATATGATAGCGGAACAAACACTGGTAGCAGTTACTTCTGTAAAATATCTGGGAGTATGCGTGCAGAACGATTTGAAGTGGAATGATCATATAAAATTAATTGTTGGTAAGGCGGGTACCAGGTTGAGATTCATTGGGAGAGTCCTTAGAAAATGTAGTCCATCAACAAAGGAGGTGGCTTACAAAACACTCGTTCGGCCTATACTTGAGTATTGCTCATCAGTGTGGGATCCGTACCAGATCGGGTTGACGGAGGAGATAGAGAAGATCCAAAGAAGAGCGGCACGTTTCGTCACAGGGTTATTTGGTAACCGTGATAGCGTTACGGAGATGTTTAACAAACTCAAGTGGCAGACTCTGCAAGAGAGGCGCTCTGCATCGCGGTGTAGCTTGCTCGCCAGGTTTCGAGAGGGTGCGTTTCTGGATGAGGTATCGAATATATTGCTTCCCCCTACTTATACCTATACATCACGAATGTAAAATTAGAGAGATTAGGGCGCGCACGGAGGCTTTCAGACAGTCGTTATTCCCGAGAACCATACGCGACTGGAACAGGAAAGTGAGGTAATGACAGTGGCACGTAAAGTGCCCTCCGCCACTCACCGTTGGGTGGCTTGCGGAGTAGAGATGTAGATGTAGATGTACACCCCCTTCATGATGATCCTGTTTCTCGACGGCAGTGGCATTTTTCAACAAGATAATGCACCATGCCACAAGGACAGGAGTGTGATGCAGTGGTTCGAGGACCACAGTGGTTAGTTTCAATTGATGTGATGCCCCACTCCCCGCCGCCCAACTCACCAACCTCCCCCCCCCCCCCCCCTCCCTCCGTTTTTCTCTGGGACAGTTTGATGTATAAAGTTAAAATTTTGGTCACATACTAAGATCGATGGTCCCTTGGCGGTGTAAAAGTTTTATACTTCTAAAGCAAGGAAATCAAAATTTACGGCCATTTATGTCACACGTTTTGAAACAAAGAGACGCGCCGTCAATCCCAGTTGAGCATTTTGCGTTGACCTAGAACCATGAGACGTGGAAAGAAACTAAGTTTCACAGTACAATTACAGGAAAGTAATCGAAAGTTGTTAATTTGTAATTACATAACACGGAATTTTCGGGAGTTAAGTGACTTGTGTTCTCTGAGTGGTGCCATTTCCCTCCAGCGACCTACCAAGGTCCATGTCACGATGTGTTGTCGCTGTTATCCATGTCAAAGCTGGACATACCAGTTACTAGGAGGTGTTCATCATGTTCTGGCTGATCAATCTACGTCTTGTTTTTAAAAATGTTCGGCCACTCTAGATGGAGTGACCATATGTGCTGTGAAGGAGAAACAGAAATGTCAGACAGAATGAGGTTGTTTGCCTCTGGTATTTAAGTGAAGGGAAATAGTCATTGTGCTGACTAAATCAGAAACCGGAACAGCTGATTTCCAGGGACTATCTCTGTACAACAGCTGAGGATCGGATAATCGATTTGGACTGGTCTAACAAAACTGCTTCAATACTTACCATGTAAACACGAACGGGAAAAACGGTTTCCAAAATTCATTTTTCATTTTCCGGAATTAGTGTCTCCTGTAAACGTAGCAACCGTGGGAGGTAAGACGCCCGGTTCTTATCCTGCACCTGTAAACGCCTTCCAGCCCTGCAGTAATTCTTATATGGTTTAAGGTTTAGAAACGAGGTCTGAGTGGGCTATTTTGTTAATCGGGAAATAATCGGATCATTTTTAACAACAGAGGTGTGTAGCGTGAAACCGAACTTTCGGAAGTTGTTGAGCAGTATTTTCCGCGTACGAACAACTTATGGGAATGCAACTGGGTGATGTCTTTGACAAGGCATTTGTGCTTCAAAAATAACGAGGTGTTTGTCCGTCGAAATCTCGGCAGTTGTCGAAGGCGTCAACCGGCTGCATTCCCGTAAGCTCTCTGAATATTTATACGCCAGTAGAAACTCAGTTTCACATTTTCCGAGTAATTTGATCTCTAGTGCCTCGTCACAGACTAATAACGCAATTATGGTTATTTCGGCTCGTTTCCCGTTTAATATCTTTTTTCTATGAAAGGATGTTCAGAATAGTGAGATAGCCAGTACTGTGCAATCACCAAAACGAACAACACAAAACACAGACTAATGCAACAACCCTCAGAGAAGACATGTATATTTCACAGCACAAAAGCTGCCGGTAGCTGAAACGAGAAATGACCGCCATGTTACACAAAACTCAATCGTACTGCATAGTGTAAAGTACAGCGCATAAAAGTAAAGAGCACTTGTAACTGTGAGTGTGATTTTGCGAGTATGCCCTTTTGACACTCACCACGAAGCATGTGCGCTCTAAAGACGCACAGGAAATTCTGCTCGATGTTACACCTAAGAATCGAGACGTGTAAATGACACACGAAGTTGTGAAGTTGAGCCATGGATGGGACACCAGTAAGAAACATCTGAATATCACTGCCTATAACATGGTGGCTTCGTAGATTTTTCATCAAAGAACTGTTTTCAGTATTTTCAACAAATAATAGTTTAGTCCTTCGAAGGATACTTTATGTTTTTTCGGAGAACAGCCTTATTTTTATGATGAAGAGCTCTTTTATATGTATACACTATGTGATCAAAAGTGTGCGGACACCTGGCTGCAAACGACTTACAAGTTCGTGGCGCCCTCCATCGGTAATGCTGGAAATCAATATGGTGTTGGCCCACCCTTAGCTTTGATGACAGCTTCCACTCTCGCAGGCGTCCGTTCAATCTGGAAGGTTTCTTGGGGAATAGCAACCAATTCTTCACAGAGTGCTGCACTGAGGAGAGGTATCGATGACGGTCGGTGAGGCCTGGCACGAAGTAGGCGTTCCAAAATATCCCAGACGTGTTCTATAGGATTCAGGTCAGGACTCTGTGCAGGCCAGTCCATTACAGGCATATTATTGTCGTGTAAACACTCCGCCACAGGCCGTGCAATGTGAACAGGTGCTCGACAGTGTTGAAAGATGCAATCGCCATCTCTGAATTGCTCTTCAACAGTGGGAAGCAAGGAGTTGCTTAAAACATCAATGTAGGCCTGTGCTACGATAGTGCCACGCAAAACAACAAGGGGTGCAAGCCCCCTCCATGAAAAGACGCCGGTCGGTGGGGCCGAGCGGTTCTAGGCGCTTCAGTCGGGAACCGCGCGACAGCTACGGTCGCAGGTTTCAATCCTGCCTCGGGTATGGATGTGTGTGATGTCCTTAGGTTAGTTTGGTTTAAGTAGTTCTAAGTTCTAGGGGACTGATGACCTCAGATGTTAAGTCCCATAGTGCTCACAGCCATTTGAACCATTTTTGAAAAACACGACCACGCCATAACACCACCGCCTCCGAATTTTACTGTTGGCACTGCACACGCTGGCAGATGACCTTCACCGGGCATTCGCCATACCGATACTCTGCCATCGGATCGCCACATTGTGTACCGTGATTCGTCACTCCGCACAACGTTTCTCCACTGTTCAATCGTCCAATGTTTACGCTCATTACACGTAGCGAGGCGTCATTTGGCATTTACCGGCGTGATGTGTGGCTTATGAGCAGCTGCTCGACCACGAAATTCAAGTTTTCTCATCTCCCGCCTTAGAGTCATGGTACTTGCAGTGGATCCTGATGCAGTTGGGAATTCCTGTGTGATGGTCTCTATAGATACCTGACTATTACACATTACGACCCTCTTCAACTGTCGGCGGTCTCTGTGAGTCAACAGACGAGGTCGGCCTGTACGCTTTTGTGCTGCACGTGTCCCTTCACGTTTCCACTTCACTATTACATCGGAAACAGTGCTATTAGGGATGTTTAGGAGTGTGGAAATCTCGCGTACAAACGTATTACACAAGTGACACCCAATCACCTGATCACGTTCGAAGACCGTGATTTGCGCGGAGCGCTCCATTCTGCTCTCTCACGATGTCTCATGACTACTGATATGGAGTACATGGCATTAGGTGGCAGCTCAATGCACCTGATATGAAAAACGTGTGTTTTTGGGGGTGTCTGGATACATAGTGTATAAAGAGTTCAGTTTCTTTCTGAAAATTATAATTTTTCCTAAGAAAACGTTTGCATTTTCAAGGAAGAAAAAATTGAAACAGTTAAAAGGACAAAAGAAAGTTAGTCCTGTGGTATTGTCCACAGACTAATGAGCAACTGCACTACGGCAGGATTCAGATCGAATCCCACTTTAGGCAAATTTTTCTTTGTTTTATTGGGATAATGTGTTTAATCTGTAAAAAACATGAAATGCACCCAACGAACAGTTTACAGGTTTTAAAAAGGTTTTTTATGCTCTCAAAGGTCACAGCAAGTGTTTTCTTTACCGCTTATTATCCCGTCCAAATGCTGTCCCAGGTATCTTTTTTTCTGTCTAAATAATATCAAAACAGTGTAAGAAGGTGTAATATACAATTACCAAACGTACAACACGGAATACAGAGTAACGCAACAAACCACTGAGGATACACGTACACTTTGGTCACCGTGTGTTCAATCTATCCTCTCAGTTTACAATACAATACAGTTCAATGAAACCAGTCACGAGGTGGATATCAGCCAGTTGTTCATCAGTAATCCTATCTGTACTGCTATGTATCACTGTTAACATATTACCTGGCAGAGGGAACTGGTTGCCTGGAGGCATGGTTACGCCCGTGAGTCGCCGGGGGAGGGAGGTGGTCTTAGCGGAGCGCTGTCACATGCTACACGACTGTGCACAAGACAGAACAGACAAGAACAGGAGCATACAGTACACTGTCTGAGCGAATGTATCCATACATCCCTATGTAATGCGGAATTCCTTCGGACGTGGACTAGACATTGGCTGTCACCTGAGTAACAAATCCACAGGGACATTTCAACCCTTCTAAAGCTGGCCAAGTTGACTGTTAGTGATATGACTGTGAAGAGGGAAGACGAAGGGACAACCACAGCAGGCAGGCCTCATGTACAGACGGACAGGGACCGTCGAGAACTACGGATAGTGGTTGCTAAATTTGAATGATATGAGCAGAAGGGATCAATCGGGAGTTGGAAAGTGCTGCCATAAGTCCAGCTAGCACAATTATTGTGCGTAGGGAGTTAAAAAGATGATTTATGGCGGATGGCGCTAACGGGAGTTAAAGACAACGGGATACAATAGTCGAGCGGCTCCTCATAAGGCACACAACTGTGCAGCCAGTGCTCAGCGACACTTGAGGTGATGTAAATGGCGACACCAGTGAACAATGGATGTGACAAAGGCGGCGCCCGCAAGAGTCCTGCATGACCGAGTAAGCGAGCACAAAATACGAGGTGGGGCGAGCACACCCTAACTGGATAGGCTACCCGCACTAGTTCTTGTGACCGAGCATAGAAGCCGTGACCGAATACGTAGCACATAACTTCAAACACATTACACGTGTTATTATCCGTGTGACACTGCAGCCAGTACGGGTTTCTTATTTGTGGTGTCTCTCTCTCTGTAATCATGCAGCGCGAGGAAGCCAGTGTAGTAAGACGTAAGATTGAAACCAATGTTTACACATTAAAGAAACGGGAAGGTCTAAAAAGCCAAGTATGGAGTACATTTCTGTTGGTTGTAGATGAAAACATTGCGTCTACTGGGTACGTACCGTGCATAAACTGCTCCACTTTATTGTTTTCCCAGTCGGGAACCACTCATTTAAAGAAACACAGTTGCAAGAAACCTCACAAAGATCGTTTCTTTGGCCGTCCTTCCGTTATCATAATATGCTTGAAATAAGTGAAAAGCAGGAAATTCTTAACAATGTGCGACAAATGTGTGCTACGTACGCAGGTACAACATTCAATCATTAACATAATCGTTTTTGCATAGTTAGTGGAAAGTGTATTATAGAGAAACGGGAATGTTGTGACTCGTATAATATTTCATTAACGTAAAACATCTCGTTTTTATGGGAACGGGGGTCGGGTTGTTTGGGGGGAGAAACCAAACAGCGAGATCATCGGTCTCATACGGGAACGTTTCGATGATTTTCATATCAGTTCTGTGTTACTTGTCTCTTTTGTTTATTATCATAGATGCTTCAAGAACTGTGTCATCACCACCCAGAAAGAGAGCTCGTTTCAAGGAATGGAGGAACAACAGGTCATCCGCAGCAGCTGAAGTAGATCTGTACATTTTAATGCAACCCGGAGATGATGATGACATCTTAAAGTGGTGGAGCAGACATGAAACAGATCTGCCAGGTTTGGCTGCAGTTGCAAGACGTATTTTATGTATCCCAGCAACAAGCGCACCTAGTGAAAGGTGCTTTAGTAAAGCCGGCATGTTACTAACAAATTGCCGCAGCCAATTAAATCCGGAACGCGTTAGTGATTTCCTGCTGATCAACAATAACTATAATTTTGTTTATGTTGCAAACAATTGAAACGTATGACAAGTTACGTCTGTAAATGTTTAATGTTCTTTGTATGCTTTCTTTATGAAGATGGTTGTATTCTAGATTACAGGGAAAGCACTTATTTAATGTTTCCTATAAATGAAAGGAAACAATCTCTCTTTTGTTTGGAAATCAGACTCGTCTTCTATCCGCGATTGTATTGAAATATCATTTTACTTTCCAGGTGCTTTATGAATTTAGCTGTGTCACGTACCCGTTCTTGGAAATGTTACTTTTGTATTAAAAGAGAGAGAGAGAGAGAGAGAGAGAGAGAGAGAGAGAGAGAGAGAGATAGGCGTTGGATTTGTACAGTAAAGTACAGTGCAGCGAGCCGGGGCGAGGCGAGGTGAGACGTCAGCGGTGACCGGTCATGCTCGGTTATCGGCGTGTCCGGAATCCGGACATCAGACATGGGGCGAGTACGTGACCGAGCCGAGTCGTGTGGGGCCGGACACGAGCTGCTCGGTCCCCCCGTCAACAGGCGAGCCGTGACCGGTCAAACACTGAGCGTTGCAGCACTCTAGCGCCCGCTACCAGTTCGCCTTCCCAGCTAATACATTTAGTAACTAACAGTGCCGGAGAAACAAACTCCAGAAACGAGGGGCAGTACTAAACGCAAGCTAGAGGGCGAAGAGTTAAGTGGGGATTCCTGGTGGCACAGCAAGGAGTAAAATAAAAAATTTTATTTCCAAAGAAGCAAACAGCGCAATCCGTATGCATTAATACTGTTGGCCAGAAGATGCAAAAGAGAACTGTGGGCAAAAAATCAAACGAAATTCAGTTACTCTGTAACGAGTCTCAGTAGATCAAGGGTCCCTTGTACTAAAATACTCAGAAAATATCCCTGAGCAACAACCAAAATTGTATCGATAGAGCCGGCCGCTGGTGGCCGAGCGGTTCTGGCGCTAAAGTCTGGAACCGCGCGACCGCTACGGTCGCAGGTTTGAATCCTGCCTCGGGCATGGATGTGTGTGTTGTCCTTAGGTTAGTTAGGTTTAAGTAGTTCTAAGTTCTAGGGGACTTATGACCTCAGCAGTTGAGTCCCATAGTGCTCAGAGCCATTTTTTTGTATCGATAGATTTCAGATATACCACTTAGGAAATATAGGAGCAAAAAATTTTTTCCAAAATACTGATAAACACTATGTGATCAAAAGTATCCGGACACCTCTCTGAAAATGACTTACAAGTGCGTGGTGCCTTCCGTCGGTAATGCTGGAATTCAGTATGGTGTTGGCCCACCCTTAGCCTTGAAGACAGCTTCCACTCTCGCAGGCATTCGTTCAATCAGGTGCTGGAAGGTTTCTTGTGGAATGGTAGCCCATTCTTCACAAAGTATCGATGTCGGAGAGGTATCGATGTGGGTCGGTAAGGCCTGGCACGAAGTCGGCGTTCGAAAACATCCCAGAGTTGTTCTGTAGGATTCAGATCAGGACTTTGTGCAGGCCAGTCCATTACAGGGATGTTATTGTCGTGTAAACAATCCGCCACAGGCCGTGCAGTATGAGCAGGTGCTCGATCGCGTTGAAAGATGCAATCGTCATCTCAGAATTGCTCTTCAACAGTGGGAAGCAAGGAGGTGCTTAAAACATCAACGTAGGACTGTGCTGTGATAGAACCATGCAAAACAACAAGGGGTGCAAGGCTCCTCCATAAAAAACACGGCCGCACCATAACACAACCGCCTCCGAATTTTACTGTAAGCACTACACACGCTGGTAGATGTTCACCAGACATTCGCCATACCCACACCCTACCGTCGGATCTGCACATTGTGTACCGTCATTCGTCACTCCACACAACGATATTCCACTGTTCAATCGTCCAATGTTTACTCTTCTTACGGCAAGCGAGGCGTCGTTTGGGATTTACTGGCGTGTTGTGTGGCTTATGAGCAGCAGCTCGACCATGAAATCCAAGTTTTCTCACCTACCGCCTATCATAGTACTTGAAGTGGATTATAATGAACTTTGTAATTCCGGTGTGATGGTCTGGATAGATGTCGGCCTATTACACATTACGACCCTCTTCAACTGTCGGCGGTCTCTGTGAGTCAACAGGCGAGCTCGGCCTGTATGCTTTTATGCTGTTACTTGTACTTGCATGTTTCCACTTCACTATCACATCGGAAACAGTGGACATAGCGATGTTTATGAATGTGGACATTTCGCGTACAGAGGTACGACACAAGTAACACCCAATCACCTGACCACGTTCGAGGCTCGTGAGTTCCGCAGAGCGCCCCATTCTGCTCTCTCACGATGTCTAATGTGTACTGAGGCCGCTGATATGGAGTACCTGGCAGTAGGTGGCAGCACAATGCACCTAATATGAAAAACGTATGTATTTGGTTTACTGCCATCCAGTTAACCGTACAAATAGTGCTGGGGATGACGATATTGAAAGTGTAGTTTTTCACAAAATCGCCAGTAAATATATAGCGGCTAGCACATTGAGAAAGAAAATGTAATGTGCTGCCAGTGCGGCTTCATAGTACTTGGTATTCGCTGTATTTGTTGAGCGTGTTGTAATGTTTCGTTACCGTTCCTCGAAGGAATAATTGATTTGCTCCAGGTTATGCAGTGCAACTGAAATATTACATACTGCTGCTATGCGACGCACAAGATTTACACAAAGGATGAAACGTACCCTAAACAAATGACTGACTTTTACCTTGTGTTTGTTGATTTTCTCTAATGTGTTACGTATTTCTCAATGCTACGACGGTCGTTCAATAAGTAATGAAATACATTTATAAAAGCAGTTTGATTTTATTCAAGATTCATTCCAATACACCATATTATCCCCCCCCCCCCTCTTCTAGCTAAAACTCCAATTTTTCAACATAAACTCCGTTCAATGGAAGGGCCTTATGCTACCTTACTGGAAGCGCCTATATGCCTACATGATACCACACAGCCGGCCGGTGTGGCCGTGCGATTCTCGGCGCTTCAGTCTGGAACCGCTTGACCGCTACGGTCGCAGGTTCGAATCCTGCCTCGGGCATGGATGGGTGTGATGTCCTTAGGTTAGTTAGATTTAAGTAGTTCTAAGTTCTAGGGGACTGATGACCTCCAATGTTAAGTCCCATAGTGCTCAGAGCCATTTGAAATTTGATACCACACAGTTGGTGGACGTCGGAGCCTACGTCTTGCTGCATCAATTACCTCCCCATCATCCATGTAATGCTTGTCGCGGAGTGCATCCTTCATTGGGCAAAAACAGATGGATATCGGAAGAAGCGGGATCCTGGCTGTAGGGTGTTTTGTGAGCTCCAGTCGGGTGTGCAGACTAGTGTAACGGCTTGCGTTGTCATGGAGAACGAGAAGTTCGTTTGCATTTTTGTGGCAACGAGCTTGCTGAAGCCCTTTCTTTAGTTTCCTGAGGGTAGCACAATACACTTCAGAGCTGACAGCTGCACCATGAGGGTGAACATCAAACACTAGAACCCCCTCAAAGACCCTGGAAACAGTCGCCATAACTTTACCAACTGAGGGTGCGGCTTTTCTTCGATGGAGAGGTGGTGTGGAGACATTCCATGCGTTGCCATTTTGTTTCCGGTTGGCAGTGATGAACTCATGTTTCGTCGCCTGTGGCGATGTTCGACAGGAAATATTCACGATCAGACTGGTAATGTGCAAGGAATTCCGCACAAATGGCCTTTCGTTACCCTGTACGCTCTCCTGTTAGGCGATGAGGAATCCTGCGGGCACACATCTTTGAGTGCCCCAGCTGATGGACGAGTATGTCAGCACTTGGTGGAGACGTCCAGTGTTTGATTGTGATCCGTAGATCTCCTCGAATGAGAGTGTCCGCACGTTCCAGCATAACAGGAGCCACAGCTGCATGCGGTCGGCCGGCACGCAGCAGTTCGGAAGTTTGGGTGACTCCTTTGTGATGATGACAGGCGAATCGCCCAACGACCCTCTGTCCCTTTCTTCACACAGGTCTCTGTAGATATTCTGCAAGCTCTTATGAACATCTGCGACGCTCCGGTTTTCCACCAAAAGAAACTGAATGACAGCTGTCTGCTTGGAACGAACCTCCATTACAGATACCGTTTTGAAGGCTAAGTATAGCGGCACCAGCTATCAGAATATGAAACTAAAGTGGCTGAATCGGGTATATTCTATAATGTCCCACAACAAATTCTGCAATTTTTCAACGGAAATGGGCCGAGAAAAAAAGTGTTGCATTAATTATTGAAGGCCAGTCGAAAGGTATGGCCCTTATTTCACTTTCTTCATATTAATGTCATGCAACCAAGATACTCTTTGCATCGTAGCATTTTGTGATGCTCAGTGAGAAGGAGTTTGTCGAAACCACTCATCTACCAACGGACATCGTTCACGACGGTTGCAAACTGTCTGCCGAGGTGACATTCTCCTGATACGTGCAAACCGTCATCTCGCAAATAGTATTAAAAGTCTGACAGATAGCCAACCAACATTTAAAAGGAAATTAAAAGAATTTCTGAATGACAACTCCTTCTACTCAATAGATGAATTCTTAGATATGAAGTAGTAACTGATGTGAACAGTGTCAGATGTTGAGTGGTCCCTCTGAAGGACACGAGATGCCGTGTGCTCATGTGACGCGAATTTATCAACACCTGACAGCGTTCGGTGGAAGTCTTATTGTGGGTCTCCATTTCGCCAGAAGGTAAACTCATGTAATGTCCAGATTTGTAAAGCATTCGAATGTGGCATGGCTCGATGTTGGACCGCATGAGAACATGAGGGCAAGTATACTCGCCATCAAGGTTTCGGCAGCCCACGTCTGGCAACCACGTGGGGAGATCGGTGTATTGTGTTCCAAGCACACTGTAATCCCTTTACATCTGCCCCTGCCTTCTAAGAACAGGTAATTATCTGAACATTCTGTGTCGTCCCATACCATTGGTCAGAGACGAGTGGCAGTCTTACTAAAGAATTACCGTTCCATGAGTTTGTTGTCATTAACACCATAACACAAACGGATGCGCTTGGAGTGGTGCCGTGACTGGGAAGCATGAGCTGTTGATAAATGGCATCGTAGTGTGTTCTGCGATGATTCGTGGTTCAGCACTGCCCCGAATGGCCGTCGCGATTGAGTCTGCAAGCGACCTGGGGATCAGTCCTATTCTTCAATCATGTGGGACGCCATTCGGTATGACGGCTAGTAGCGATTAAGGGACCTCTGACAGCACAACAGTACGTCACACACATCTTGTGCCCTCAGGTGTTACCACCCATGTAACAATATCGTACTGCCATTTTTAAAAGTAAAATATTCGTCCGCACATGACACATGTGTCCATGTACTGTTTGCAAAATACTGAGGTACCGGTTGGTTACAATGAAACTAACTGTGTTACGAGTGCTACAGTGCGGGCTGTATACATCGTGGGACGGTGAAGCCTAATAGGTACCTTCATTAGTCGGCGCACTCGCAGAGTATGTTGCGAAAAAAATAACAACTCCACTTTCTGCCATCAGGTGCAAATATGGCGCTGTAAGCAGTCAGGCTGTGAGATTTTTTCCTGTTTTGACATCAGTATGCTGTTTGTCGCTTGGCGACGCGTGATCATTTCTTTTGTGAAGTGTGTGTGATGTAAAGTACTATGAAGGTTGAAGTTCTCCGTACGAAACGCAATGGGTATTGAGAAGAAAGACCGTGCACTGCTGGTAAAGTTGTATTATCAGAACGGGAAAAATAGAAGCGCTGCATTGCAGCTGCGAAGAATCTCCATGTCAATAAATGGGCTAAAGAATATGAGAAAAGCCGGCCGCTGTGGCCAATCGGTTCTAGGGGCTTCAGTCTGGAAGCGCGCTGCTGCTACGGTCGCACGTTCGAATCCTGCCTCGGGCATGGATGTGTGTGATGTCCTTAGGTTAGTTAGGTTTAAGTAGTTCTAAGTCTAGGGGACTGATGACCTCAGATATTAAGTCCCATAGTGCTTAGAGCCATTTTTTTGAATATGAGAAACAAATTTGAAGAAAAAGGAGAATTTAGTGGTGCAGCAGGAAGAAGAAGGCGGCAGCCCATTCCCATCGCAGGTGGGAAGGAAGTTGCTGTAGCTATAGCCGATCTTTGCAGCACATGCCTCAGATTCTGCAGCCAGTGTTAGAGCTGTGTCACGGGAACTGTCTCCGCCGTGACCAACACTTCGAAAGATTTTGAGGTGCATTTTATACTGGTATCCCTGCAAGATGCAGAATGATCCAGAATGTGCACTAAATGAAGCCACAAGATAGGCCACAAAGCCATGACTTCGCTGTTCGGGTTTGGAAAGCATGGAAATAGATGGCATGTGGCCGGTAAACATTTTCTGGATGGACGAGACACATTTTACTCTGCACGCTGCCGTGAATACACAGAACTGTCGCATATGTCTCTTATGGGGTTCTACTCAGCCACATGTTGTGCAGGAACATCCCCTGCACTCAGCATATGTGACTGTGTGGTGTGGTTTCAAAAGCTCCTTCATTCTAGTTCCGTTTTTCTTCGAGGAAATGATACATCGTGGGCGTGTTAGGTATGCAGTGACATCTGCACGTTAAAATGATCTCCTTGTGCAAGAGGTGTTTTCAGCTTTGCAAGAACGCAGTAGTGCCCCTGCCATTATTTTGATGTGAGATGGGGCGATGTATCTTGGCAGTTGAAAGATTTGCTTCGAGATATCTTCGGTAACGACCGCATCATCTCAACGCAGTTTCAAGATCTGTGGCCTTCCGGATCCTCCGCCGGCCGCTGTGGCCGAGCTGTACTAGGTGCTTCAGTCGGGAACCGCGCTGCTGCTACGATCGCAGGTCCGAATCCTGCCTCGGGCATGGATGTGTGTGATATCCGTAGGTTAGTTAGGTTTACGTAGTTCTACGTCTAGGGGACTGATGACCTCAAATGTTAAGTCTCATAGTGCTCAGAGCCATTTGAGCCGGATCCTCCGACCTAAACCAATGTGACTTCTGGTTGTGGCGATATCTGAAAGATCGTGTCTATCAGGGATGTATCCGTGCTCTTCCTGATCTGAAGGATAGCATATGACGACGTATCGCTCTAATGGCACCGGATATGCTGCTGTGGGCAACTGTCGACCATACCGTGTTACGGATGCAGCATGTGGCTGAGTTGAGAGACCGTAGTGAACACATGTTGTAACAACCATTATCATGTGTTTAATCGTTCCTTCTGTTTTCCTGCATCCACACCACATTCTGACTGCTTACAGCGCCATACTTTCACCAGGAGGCAGAAAGTGAAACTATTATCTTTTTCAGCATACTCCATGAGCATACCTATTAACGGACATTCCTACGATGTTTGAGCGTCCTATGATGTATACTGTTCACACCACGGCAGTAGGAATACTTTCAGTTTAATTATAAGAACCCGGTACTTCTGTGGCCAGCAAGATCCTACAATATGTCCCTAATACAACCTGTGGACCAATTCGAAAGACAACTCTGTCCCAGTGCCAGTATACAGGATATCAGGGACAAATTAGAACGGTTGTGCACGAGCTTTCCACAATATAGGATACAGCGGTTGTATGATACCCCCTCCGAACCGGATCAGTACGTGCATACAGGTAAGAGGAGGTGCAGCATCATACTTGTAAGTGGCTCATACTGCCAAGTTCTTTATAAAGTGGGTTCGGTTTTGTAATCACCTGTAATCACTCAACCCATGAAGTCTCATTCTATTTCCTAGTCCTCCACTTGCTTCACTTTTTTTGCCAGGCAGTGTAAAATGTAGTCTGGCAATAACATGAAGAACACTGCTGAAAAACAGAAATTTGTTAACATCGATAATATGAGATCCGATGCCTTCCTGGTATACGTCTAACCTATATAATCCTCGAGTGCCCGCTCAGAACACATCGTAAGTGCTCCACGAGATTTCGGAAAAGAGACTTGTTGCCGGCTTCAAGTAGTTCCTGATGACTGTTGATCTGCTCGGATCAAAGGAAACGCAGCCATGTCGATCCTGCGCGCACAACAAAAAAAGAAAGTTCATGAAATTCTCAATGACGGAGCGTACGGGAAAGCAGAAGTGGATCCGACAAGCTGTCTCCGGAGAAAAAGTATCGAACATCTTCGCAGTACCTCCGATGCGAACACTCTCAAGAAACTTCGGCCATAAGCTGCTTCTCCGTTACGATTGTACGGGCAGCCTAAAGTCCACAGTGAGGGCACCCTACTGCGGCCAACAAATATACGAGCAGCAACAAATGCCTTGGCCAAACACCTGACTGCTCTCCTGAGCCCACCTGTGGGGAAGTGCTAACATCACATCCATAATTCTATTTATTATTTACAGCATCTACAAGAATTTCCCCTCAATGATAGCCGGCCAGTGTGGCCGAGCGGCTCTAGGCGCTTCAGTCGCAGGTTCGAGTCCTGCCTCGGGCATGGATGTGTGTGATGTCCTTAGGTTAGTTAGGTTTAAGTAGTTCTAAGTTCTAGGGGACTGATGACCTCAGATATTTAGCCCCATAGTGCTCGGAGCCATAGCCTCTCAATGATAGTGACCTGTTGGTGAATTCTGATACAGTGTCTCCTCACCTGGACTCCACTACATGAATTCATGGAATTGATAAACAGGAAATTCAGTATTAACCTATCGAGACTCTTCCAGTTTTGCTCATCTCAACTTGTATTATATAGTATTGTATGTTAACTGGGGGCCTAGAAACGACGGAGAGGCTCCGTCCCCGCCGCAGCTGCAGTACTCCACAACCCCACGACGACTACCGCAGTCCACTTCACCCCTCCGTAGCCCCACACCGAACCACTCTTTCAGGGTTATGGTGCGTTTCGGCACCCGGCGGACCCCTCCAGGGAACGTCTCACAGCAGACGAGTGTAGCCCCTATGTTTGCGTGGTAGAGTAATGGTGGTATACGCGTACATGGAGAACTTGTTTGCGCAGCAATCGCCGACGTAGTGTAGCTGAGGTGGAATAAGGGGAACCAGCCCGCATTCGCCGAGGCAGATAGAAAACCGCGTAAAATCCATACAAGACTGACCGGCTCAACGGACCTCGACACAATCCACCGGGCGGATTCGTGTTGGGGACCAGGCACTCCTTCCGCCCGGAAAGCCGTGCGTTAGACCGAACGGCTAACCGGGCGGGCCATCTCAACTTACTTCCTGTTAGATATGAATTATTATGAACAGATGGATGGCGTCGCTATGGGGTATTATCTGTCACCTTTTGTCGATAAGTTGTTCATGAAAGATTTGGAGGAGGCCTTGCAGCAAGCCAAACTAAAAACAACCTATTTCTACCGTTACGTGAATAACATGTTGGTCGTTTTGCCAGGTGGGCTGCACAGCTTAGGTCAATTTCCCCATGCCTTCAACTCGCCTCATCGCGAAATGCTTTTTTCCACGGAGTTGGAACAGGATGGCGTCCTCCCTTTTCTTGACGTCCTGGTGAAACGGATACAGGATGGTAAGCTGTGACACTCTATGTACAGACAGCCTACACACGTTGATCTACGTCCACACACCTCCAGTAGTCACCACAACTCCCAGCGTGAAGGCGTTTTACTCACATTTGTTCGTAAGACTCGATTTATCTGAGAGCAAGACAGGCTTCCAACTGAGATGAAGCAACTGGAGACAACATGCTGAAAAATGGGTGTAGTAAGAAGCAGATAACGGGTGCATTTAGGCAGGTAGTGCCTCGACAACAGCAGGACTAAATTACGATAGATTTGTTTTATAAGTAACTTTTCTGCTACCAGTCACGACGTTCTTTTATTTATATTTTACACGGCGCTTTCTGAGTAATGATTTTCAAGTGCATGTTTCTCTATGTTCTATGCCATTTTCCGTAATGTTTTTGATGTGTGAGGTTCTGCTTTGTTCTGTTGATTTTACTGCAATATATGAAGAACGACCAATTTTTAGTTGGTTATCGAGTTTTAAATGTAGTTAGTGCCGTAACTTGGAAGGATTGTACTTAGTTTTCTTATGGTCCATTTGTGCAGTGTCTCACGCATTTTAAATATCACAAACAATTTTCTGTGGACGGTATACACAGACAATAATTTACATTAACAAACAGTTGCAAAGACGTTTCTAGATATAGTCGACAGGGATAAAGTTATAAGTCGTCCACACATACGATATTCTTTTGTACAAAGAGTATTTACCTTAACATTTTATTTAAATATACTGTCGAAGCATCTGAAGAAATTCACCGACTCACTTTCAAGTTTTTCGTTTAATATTTTATCTTCATATTTCCTGTAACGTGACTATATCTCTAGTTCTTCTAACAAATACATTTTATGCCCTTTATTTAGTCAGTGGAGTACTTTGACACTTTGTTCTATATTTGCAAATGGGTGTTCTTTATTATGTATGTGTATGGCTATTGATGATGATGTATGTCTGTTGTGTGTGTCGGCTTTAATGTGCTCTTTGTAACTGGTGTTGAAATTTCGGCCTGTTTGTCCTAGGTAGAACACGAGCATTCCTGGCATAGTATTTTATATATTCCATAGTCCGAAAATGGGTATGATCACACTTTACATTATGTGTAAGTTTGTGTTGTACATTATTAGATGTAGAAACCCAATTTTTACTTTGTGATTTTGAAAAATATTTGCTATCTTCTGTGAGATACTGCCAATGTATGGGTTGCTAGATTTACATTAATTTTCTCTTTTTCTTCTGTGTCTTCTGTCGACTGCATCTAAAAACGCTTTTGTAACTGTTTGATCATGTACGTTATTCTCGATGTATACTGTACACAGAAAATAGCCTGTGATGTTTAACATGTGTGAGACCCTGCACAAACGGACCATAAGAAAACTGAAAACTTCGGCACTAACTACATATAAGGCTCAATAACCAACTAAAAAATTGTTCGTTTTTTACCACTGCACTAAAGTCAAAGGAACAAAGCAGAACCGCATATATCATAACGTAAAAATGGCGCAGTTCACAGGGAAAAACGCACTTGAAGATGGGAATCATTTCCCGAAACGCGTCGTGTAAAAAATAAATAATGCAAAATTGTGACTGGTAACAGGAAAGTTATTTATGAACAAACTCATTGTTTTCAGAGTTTTTGGCTTTCACAAACCATTTATAATTGATCAAATCAGGTACTGAATTATGCCTTACCAACGTAGCAGCCACGCCTAGCCCAGGTCACGTCGTAAGTTCTCCAAGATAAGCAAATACATATTCTCCCCCTCCCCCTCCTAGAGTATAGAGGGAGGGGGAGGTGGAGGATATGTATTTGTTTATCTTGGAGAACTTGCGACGTGACCTGGCCTGATACCCAACAATTCAATCAACATCGAAAATAGATTTACTTGTTAGAAAGTCTTTTCTGAAGTTATTTGTCTGTAGCATAGTCTTGTACAAAGTGACAGGTGTATGATAAACCGTTCAGACAAGAATACAAACTACTGAAATGTGGTACTACAGACGGGAACTGAAAGTTAGGTGGGTAGATAAAGTAACTTATGACGAAATACTGAACTGAAAGGGGTAAAAAAGTTCATATAATCACGTAACTAAAGCAAGTTGATAGGACACATCATGAGACAGCAAGGAACCGTCAATTTGGTAACGAAGAGAAGTGTGGGGCACACAAAGAGTAGAGGAAGACAGAATACCGAATACCATAAGCAGTTTCAAACGGATATCGGTTACAGTAGTTATGCAGAGATTTACATAGGACAGATTAGCATGGAGAGAAGCATCAAAGCGGTCTTCGGACAATACACTACAACAGCTGTGTAACAACCATGTATGCACTTTCAAGAGTGTAATAGCTGTAGCATACCTAATTGCGTCGATTTTAAGCTATATGAAGCAAGAACAGGAAAGAAGACTATAGTAATTACTTCTTCATGAAATAGTTTTAAGCTTTTTTTAAAGAGGGGTGCACATGTGGTATAAGAAAAACCAGCATCTTGGTTGCAATATGAAGGACCTATTAATACACTTCTAAACATTCTGCGTGGTGTCTGTTTGTTCTATATCATGTCTCCCTACCACTTTCGCGCAACGACGCTCTGAGCGTGTTTTTTAGGGAATTGACTAGTTTGAACCTGGGACGTGTTGCTGGTAAGGAGACGCCAGACCACACATGACATGTAGAATTCAGAAGAGTTCAGTGAGACTAGCGATGATATAACCAAATACTTAATGATTTCAGCGTCAGCTCCACTGCACTCCCTGTAAAAGAATCTTAATACTAACTAAATTTAGTGGAAGGGGTTCAAGGCTTTCCTATTTTTAGTTAGCTGGTAAAATAACGTCGAAAAAGCAGTTAAGTTTACCATTGGAAATTTCATTCTACGCACAAAACATTGTTTATAAATTGCACTATTGATAAAAGGAAATGTTTTAATACAGGATGGTAAAAACCAACTGCGTTCAACAAAAATGTGAACGAATATTCCCTGAATGGGTTTCCAAGTTCTACAATGGATCGAAGGATGACCTATGCCATATCACATCTATAATCTATGTTTCAATTAAGTTTCACAAAAGAGAAAACTATCAAAATGGTCTACAGTGACCCTCAATTATCTTTAATTACTTATCTAACTTGTCGTAAATTACAGTGGCTGATGTGGCTTCTTAATAATTATATAACAGAAAAATCATCGCATTTCAGATTTTTACTTCAAGTGGCAAATGTGAACACCATGAGTTTTAATTGACGATCGACACTAGTATTACGCAAAAAGGGGATGTAACAGATGAGACTTCTGCAGTTCTGAGTGAAGCCTTATGCGCTCAAAAATGCGGCATAGCGTGCGTTCATTACCTTGTCGGTGTTCGTCAGGGGGCGGCGGGCAGCACAGCTACGCTCACCTCGCCGTCTTGGAAGCGACTCTCCCCTAACTTCCCCTTACTATAATTTACCGAAGTTGGTTAAAAAAAACTATCTGGCTGTGTTTTCATCTGACCAATCAGGGTCTCAATGTTAACCTTAAGCTCCGCCTACAAAAATTCTGTCTATCCAATGAGAAACGTTATACTTTTCGTGGGGGGGCAATGTTTTTAAAGTTTGCAACGTAACAGAGACGCGAAAAAGTCGCACGCTAAAACTTGCAGCTGGTGTGGTCCTTTTAGCGTTATCGTAAGATCTATACTGTTCTTCTGGAGGGCTCTAGCTTTTAACATGGGCTGAGGGGTGGTCCTAACGTAACAGAGACGCGAAAAAGTCTCACGCTAAAAACTTGCGGGTGGTGTGGTCGTAGCAGTTAGCTGGCGACGTGGGTGTCCGTCCGTCCCTTATCGTAGGGCCTTCTCGCTTAACACGGTTCTGCTCTCGGCTTCTGTTCTCGTTTCTCCCCTCGAAACTGCGTCTGTCTCACGGTGGGAAGGTATGACATGCATTTAGGCATTCTTGTGTTAGTCTGTGGTATTCCATTTGCTCACTCGTTACTCGTATTACTTTGGTTAATTTAATGTCACGATTTATTCGGAGCTATGTGACATACTACTGGATTTGCTTATCATGTCAGGGTTTTCATGGAAGGTGTTGGATTTGCCTGACACCTTACACACTACTGGCCATTAAAATTGCTACACCACGAAGATGACGTGCTACAGACGCGAAATTTAACCGACAGGAAGAAGTTGCTGTGATATGCAAATAATTAGCTTTTTAGAGCATTCACACAAGGTTGGCGCCAGTGGCGACACCTACAACGTGCTGACATCAGGAAAGTTTCCAACCGATTTCTCACACACAAACAGCAGTTGACCGGCGTTGCCTGGTGAAACGTTGTTGTGATGCCTCGTGTAAGGAGGAGAAATGCGTACCATCACGTTTCCGACTTTGATAAAGGTCGGGTTGTAGCCTATCGCGATTGCGGTTTATCGTATCGCGACATTGCTGCTCGCGTTGGTCAAGATCCAATGACTGTTAGCAGAATATGGTTCAAATGGCTCTGAGCACTATGGGACTCAACTGCTGAGGTCATTAGTCCCCTAGAACTTAGAACTAGTTAAACCTAACTAACCTAAGGACATCACAAACATCCATGCCCGAGGCAGGATTCGAACCTGCGACCGTAGCGGTCTTGCGGCTCCAGACTGCAGCGCCTTTAACCGCACGGCCACTTCGGCCGGCAGCAGAATATGGAATCGGTGGGTTCCGGAGGGTAATACGGAACGCCGTGCTGGATACCAACGGCCTCGTATCACTAACAGTCGAGATGACAGGTATCCTATCCGCATGGCTGTAACGGATCGTGCAGCCAAGTCTCGATCCCTGAGTCAACAGATGCGGATGTTTGCAAGACAACAACCATCTGCACGAACATTTCGGTAACATTTGCAGCAGCATGGACTATCAGCTCGGAGACCATGGCTGCGGTTACCCTTGGCGCTGCATCACAGAGAGGAGCGCCTGTGATGGTGTACTCAACGACGAACCTGGGTGCACGAATGGCAAAACGTCTTTTTTTTTCGGGTGAATCCAGGTTCTGTTTACAGCATCATGATGGTCGCATCCGTGTTTGGCGACATCGCGGTGAACGCACATTGGAAGCGTGTATTCGTCATCGCCATACTGGCGTATCACCTGGCGTGATGGTATGAGATGCCATTGGTTACACGTCTCGGTTTACCTCTTGTTCGCATTGACGGGACTTTGAACAGTGGACGTTACATTTCAGATGTGTTACGACCCGTGGCTCTACCCTTTATTCGATCCCTGCGGAACCTTACATTTCAGCAGGATAATGCACGACCGCATGTTGCAGGTCCTGTATGGGCCTTTCTGGGTACAGAAAATGGTCGACTGCTGCCCTGGCCAGCACATTCTTCACATCTCTCACCAATTGAAAACGTCTGGTGAATGGTGGCCGAGCAACTGGCTCGTCACAATACGCCAGTCATTACTTTTGATGAACTGTGGTACCGTGTTGAAGCTGTATCGGCAGCTGTACCTGTGCACGCCATCCGAGCTCTGTTTGACTCAATGCCCAGGCGTATCAAAGCCGCTATTACGGCCTGAGGTGGTTGTTCTGGGTACTGATTTCTCAGGATCTATGCACCCAAATTGCGTGAAAATGTAATCACATGTCAGTTCTAGTATAATATATTTGTCCAATGAATACCCGTTTATCATCTGCAGTTCGTCTTGGTGTAGTAATTTGACTGGTCAGTAGTGTATATTGTATTGAATTATGTCCTGTATCAAGCTCATCTGCCACTGCTGAATACTTCATATGTATACAGCTCAAGTTATTCATTTAGATAATGAAATTCATTTAAATGATGAAATTATATGATTACACGTGTAAGGGACCGTGCAATGAAAACGAGACAAATGGGAAAAAGTAAGTGAACTCTTTAGTATTCCAAAAGTTATCGCCATAGATGTTAATCCACCTATCACACTGTGAGAGAAGACGGGCAACACCTGCTTGGAAAAATGTTTGCGGTCGCCTACGGAACCAAGACTGTACCCAGACGGGCCCATATATTGTTATGGTTCTTTCGAGTACGTTTCGCTGGGAAGCCCTTACGCCTCCTCCATACAGTCCCGATCTCTCCCCATGTGATTTCCATATTTTCACAGAGTTGCTGAAAGACATTCGTGGTCGTCAATTTACTTCGGACGAAGAGGAGCACGCCTGGGTACAGTCATGGTTCCGTAGGCAACCACAACCATTTTCCATGCCAACAATGACTGTCTTGTCTCCCAGTGGGATAAATGTGTTAACGGTTATGGTGATTACTTTTGAAATAATGATCAGTTTGCTTACTTTTTTTTTTCCGGCCGCGGTGGTCTAGCGGTTCTAGGCGCTCAGTCCGGAGCCGCGCGACCGCTACGGTCGCAGGTTCGAATCCTGCCTTGGCCATGGATGTGTGTGATGTCCTTAGGTTAGTTAGGTTTAAGTAGTCCTAAGTTCTAGGGGACTAATGACCACAGATGTTAAGTCCCTTAGTGCTCAGAGCCATTTGAACCATTTTTTGCTTACTTTTTCCATCTGCCTCGTTTTCGTTTGAGTGCCCTTTACAAATTCGGTAAAACATAAAGGTCTAGGCTAAATCTCAGAACTTATAAAACTTTCTCAACTGTCACTACATTCGCAAACGCAAAAAATATTTAGACGTACGTGGATGTTCGGTACCCTCAATTGTAGTTGTGGGCCAACCAGCTGAATGTAATTGCTGAAAGTTATTTACGGCAAGATGCAAAATATATGAAGTTGTGATTGCGGTTCGCACTGTCCTCAGTGTGCTGGAGGCCGTATCGCATATTATGGCTACTGGATCCAATCCATTACATTTGATGTTTGTACATTATCCGACTGAACTCATGATATTTACATGTTTCAGTCACATGGGAAGCACCTGACAGAACCTGCAGTATATGGCTATTACTGTAGGTTAATTTGAAGCAGTATTTGTCTCAAAACACTGCCTTTTTCCTCCAGCGCATCAGGAGCGACGTTCAACCGCCCATTCCAGTTTCCAAGGTTTGCGTTCTCTGAACGATGGAAGTCAACAGACAGATCGTAACAAACTGCAATGCTCCAGATTGGGCCAACACGATGGAAGAAGTTGTGCAATGCAATACGTCCTTGCGGACAGGATGCCGATCGTCACATGCTTAGATAACATTTAGTGGCTACTTGTCAAAGACAGCCGATTTAGTGACGTGTTTGCCACCAGTCCAGCCCGTATCAGACACCGACGAATTAGAAAGACCCATACTTGAATTAGACAGATCCACACTCGCTGCTGACGTAACGCTTTGAATAAAAGTATACCGTCCACGCTGAAGAGTACGCGATCATCTCTTGAAGAGTTCCCATTCAACAGCCGCTCTTTGCTGTGTTCGACGCTCTCTATGCAGTGGTAACGCTCGCGTGCCTCACTGTCGTGGCAGCACGCACTGCTCAAACCGAAACTCAGAGGCTGACCTTTCACAATAGCAATCATTCTAACCTATTTACCCCCCATCAGATGCTTTTATTGTACCAGTTTTAGGGGACTTGAGTTCACGTTTCCATTTCGTTTGACGGCTCTTCGCTGACTACGTTAGCAATACCACTGACTTTTGCTGTCACGGATCTACTAAGATTACATGTACGTCATCTCTGCGGATTTTCAGGCACTTAGTTCTGGTACATTTTTCTACTCAGCTACCGATTTTGGGTGCAGTGGGGCAACATTTTCTGCGTGTTACAAATTTCATTAACATTCATGTAGTCGAATCCACTCCACACGTGTGTAACTCATGATGGTTTCATTAAATTCCTTATCAAATTTCTAATGACTGTACTTTTCGAAGTGAAACACTTTCTTTAATATTTGCATAATAATTCATATGCATGAATTTGTCAATAAAATTCAGTTGAATTTTCTCTCTGACAGCAATGCACTTATCGCGCTTGTTGTAATAATGTTCACCATAGGTGCGTTAGATTTAACTCTCGCCAAATGTTAGGTAGCGTGCCTACCTTCACAGAAGCATCATCTGCGTCATTGTGTGTCTTCAGCCCCATGCAAAGTGTTAAGCATGGGTGACGTACATAACGAATCTCTTGTAAGCCTCCACAAAAAGAAAGCGCATGATATGAGGTCGAAAGACCAAAGTTGGAGATGGTGAAGTGCCGAATCTTGATATTTCATAGGACCCCGAATATTTCAGTAAAGATTACCTGACAGTGAGAGCTTTCCTAGTTCCTGTCTTTTGCAATAGCTCTGTGGCTACTCTCTTCGGGTCTGGGATTGTTTTCTTCTCTCTGTAGCTTTTTCCAAGACCCAGTTTTCACTACTGGTAACTCTTCTCTACAAAAACTTCGGACGCTATGCGTTCTAGAAGCTACTGACGTGCAAGTATTACTTTTAAAAAGTTTTACACATTGTTTTTTGTTGTTGTGTTCGTCACTTCAATTACATTTAAATCTGCTTACTGTATTGGTGCGTTGGTCTCCCTCTACAGTTCTTACATACACACTTCACTCCGTCTTTTAGTAAAGCTGTGCCACAAATTTCTTTTCTCTCGAGTTCGGGTCCGTATCCCTCCATTACGTAAACGATATAACCATTTGATCCATCCCTCGGCTGATACGCATCTACAGAGTGGCAAGGTAAGTGTTTGTACTTGCCTGGCGTTTCCTATTAGTATATTTCTAAAATTTCATGCGTGTTCCGTGTAGGAGGTGTTAACTCGCATTCTGTAGTTGTAAATTCGGGCAATCTGTAGCGCAGTTTTCATTGCTTCTGTGTCGCCTAGCCACCAAGAGCTGTTGCATAGCGATTTGATTCACGGATCCAGTTACATGGCTCCTTCCGTGTATAGCGATTTTACGACTACGACGTGTGGGGCCTGCAGATCACATCAATGTAATGCCGAAACTGGTAGAACATAAGAAGTTCATAAAATAAATTTCTACAATACCGACGACTGTTGGTAAATTATTGCATCTAGAAATCTAGGATTCTGTCAGCTTTTATAGTTTCCTTCTTCAGTTAGTCTTGCTAGGATGGGTAGGGTGTGTGCATGCTGTGGGCGGATGCAGGAGGAGCTGGCCGCAGTTCGCGAACAGCTGAATGTGCTATTGTCAGTTTCTTTCAGGCTGCTGCCTCGGGGTGTAGCGGTGGCGGAGATTCTGGCGCGTCGCATGGGACACCTCAGGTGTCGCTTGTTTCGCCCACGGATTCTGCTACCGAGGCACCTGCTAGTGTACCCGACGCGTGGAATTTGCCCTCGCAGTAGAGTGAGTGGGAGGTGGTGTCACGTTCGCGTCGCTCGAGGCGGAGGCCCAATGTAGAGACTGGTCGTCTCGCCTCGTCCATTCACCCTTCGAGTGGAAAGGTGGCCACTTCTTCAGCAGGATCCGAGCAGGTACACGTGGTGAGGGGTTTACTAGTTATCGGGATCTCCCACGTTAGGCGGATTATGGCAGACAGCAACGTTCAGTGCTGGAAGGGAAGCCACGCGGTATGCCTGCCGGGGGGCCTCATCCGAGATGCGGAGGCGGTTTTGCCTGTAGATTTCGAGAGTGCAGGAAGCAGTCGTCTGCAAGTTGTGGCTCGCGTCGGCACCAACGACACAAGTCACATGGGTTCTCAGGCCATCCTCAGTTCATACAGGCGGCTGGCGAAAGTGGTGAAGGCTTGAAGGCTGCTGGCCTCACGAGGGGGTGCAAGCAGGGCTCACAATATGCAGCATCGAGGTCTTTTGGTTTGGGGCCGAGTGGAGGGTCTTAACCACAGGATTTATCGACTCTGTGACAGTCTTGGCTGCAGATATCTGGACCTGCATCATCGGTTGGGGGTTTGTAGTACCCACTTAATAAGCCAGGGGTGCACCACACGAAGGAAGCAGCTACACTAGTAACGCAGTACTCGTGGAGAGCACATGAGAGCTTCTTAGGCTAGGCGGTAGTTTCAGGTGCTCTGAAGAGCACCCTCCAGTCAACACACAGCAAGGAAAGTCAGATGATGTTCAGAGTAAAGACACTTCACTTTCAACATTTGATCAGTAAATTGTCGATTCATTTGTAACAAAGTTATAGAATTTACTGCCCTCCAGCAAGTTCTTGCGCTCAAACTATTGTCGGGAACAAGAGCTGGCTGAAACCCGAAATGAAAAAAACTGAGATGTTTAGCGAGATATGGAACGTGTATCAGAAAGGCGGTTAGAGGCCACATGAAGGGGAGTGTTCACTGCAGTTGACAAAAATATTGTCTCTATTGAAGTCGAAATTGAGTGTAACAGTGGTCGCGGATAACAACTCTAGGGAAAACTAATTTAATTGTTTGAAGTTTTTACCTTCCACCCGATTCTGTCGTGACAGTTCTAGAGTCATTCAAAGAATGTCTATGGTCAGTAGCGCGTAAATACCCAGATAATACGTTACTATTTATTTATTTATATATTTAGCGTATGGCAAGTACAAATCACGTTTATAGAGAAATAAGTTGCTACAATAACTTTATAACTTGTCAACGATATTTCGTCGGTTCTGTCCTCCTGTAAATATCATTTCTATGCTGACGACCTCCAGCTCTACCTAAGCGTCAGACCTGAAGACGTAAACACTGCAATCGCTCAGATGAATGATGATCTGTCTTCGGTAGTGACATGGGCGAAAAGCCTGGGGCTTAAACTAAATGCAAAAAAGACGCAAGTAATCTTAATAGCCCATCAGAAATTAATAAGTTCAGATTTCCGCGAACGGCTACCTCCTATTCTGCTCGACGGTACTCCAATACCATATCAGAAAACAGTGAAGAACTTGGGTGTAACTTTGGATGAGCATCTCAACTGGGCGGAGAATACAGTCGCAGTGTGCCGAAAGACGTCTGCTTGTCTCTATGCTCTCAAAAAGTTTCGGAACATATTTCCACAGGACTTGAAACGCCAGCTCGTGCAAGCACTCGTTCTACCGAACCTCCACTATTGTGATGTGATTCAACAAGGCACGAGTAGTGAAAACAAAAGACGGCTAGAGCTAACCATGAATGCCTGTGTGCGTTACACTTGCAACATTCGCTGATATGATCATGTTAGTGCTTCATACTCCGAGCTAAAGTGGCTGCGGCCGGACAAATTGCGTGACTACCACACTCTATGTCTACTTCACAGACTCCTCGTCGCGCAAGCACCCCAGTACCTTGCTTCAGAGATTAAAAACCTGTCATGCCATCATAATCGAAACACGAGGTCACTCTTATTTGGTATCCTAACTGTGCTCACTCACAAAACAAAAACTTTTGCAAACTCCTTCTCAGTTGCCGCTGTCCGCCTCTGGAACAAACTGCCCTTACCTTGCGCAAAATGCAATCTCCTGCTGCTTTTAAGAAGAAGTTGAAGCATTTCCTACTATCATCCTCATAAAGTTCTCCACAAAATTAATGTACCAGGCCAATCCTCTCATCTGTCAAATAGCAAAGCTAGCGTCTCCTATCTTGCTCCTGAGATGCCTTCCCCTTCATCTATCTCTATTAGCCAGGCAATCTTCTTTTCCTTTATATTTCCTTAATTATGTTTCATCATGTCTATTCTTGTCCTCCCTTCACCATGAGTCTCCCTCATACTCCCTGCTGCCAGCACTCCTATCTAAAATTTGTCTCTTCAATAATGTCTAATTATAACAGTACTTATGATCTACGAATATAAACTCTATATGTATGTATTTTTCCAGGTGTACCTTTCAAATTGTTTATTTCACTTTTTGTACTAGATGTAGTTTAACATGCCTACAAAACGTATGAATGTAAAATAAGTAGAATGCCTGGTTACATGTAAGAGAGGGCCTGATGGCCCTAATCTTGCCAGGTTAAATAAATAAGTAAATAAATAAATAAATAAAACTTTGGCACTAAAAAACAAGACATAAAGAATAATACGTTCTGCACTGCTGAAATGAATCCGTAGACATCCTGATCTATACTCGTTACGTTTACGTCGCCTCGAACTACTAATACGTTACTAGTTGGAGGCGACGTAAACGTAACGAGTACAGATCAAGATGTCTACGGATTCATTTCAGCAGTGCAGACAGACAGTCGTGCGAAATGCTTCAGAAAACTATCCTGAGCAGCTAGTTCGGCAGCCCACAAGCAATGGGAATATCTTAGAGGATGTAGCTACAAATAGGCCGGACCTAATCGACAACGTTAGTATAGAAACGGGGATTGGCGATCATGATGTTACTATAGCAACTATGGTTAATAAATCAGTTAAGAAGGCTAGGACAGTGTTCCTGCTACAATGAGCAGATGAGCACTTGCTAGCATCTCAGTTAGACAGTGAAATGACATCACTTAGTTGCAGTAATATGCACATAGAGGAATTAGGGGAACGTTTAAGCAGGCTGTAAATCTTGGTTTGGAGAATTATGTGCCTATTAACTGGATAAAGGACGGAAAAGACCCACGATGGTTTAATAACGAAATTCAGAAAATGCTAGGGAAGCACGGGCTTTTGCACTCTCGGTTCAAAAGAGAACGCGCAAATGACAACAAGCAAAGGTTAGTAGAGATTCGTGCGTCTGTGAACATATCTACACGCAAAGCATACAAATACTACCACTGTAATACGTTAGCAAAAGATCTGGCAGACAACCCGAGAAAATTCTGGTCCTATGTAAAATAGCGAAGTGGGTCGCTTGTTGACCAGTGAGGTGTGGTAACTGAAGACAGCAAGACGAAAGGCGAAGTTTTAAATGTCACGTTCACGAAATCGTTCACGCAGGATAATCATCCAAACATACCGTCGTTTGACCATCGAACAGACTCTCATATGGATGACATAGTAATAAGCATTCCTGGCGCAGAAAAACAACGGAAGCGATGAAAACAAGTAAGTCACCAGGTCCGGATGAAATATCAATTCGGTTTTCAAAGAGTACACTACGGCATTGACCCCTTACTTAGCTTGCATTTATTGCGAATCTCTTGACCAACTTGAGGTACCAAGTGACTGGAAAGAAGAACTGGTGAGTCCTGTGTATAAGAATGGCAAAAGAACGGACGCAAATTACAGATCAATACCTTCAACATAGGTTTGCTGCAGAATCCTTGAACATATTCTCAATTCGAATACAAAAGAATATCTTGAGACCGAGAAGCTTATGTCCACGAATCAGCACGGTTTTAGAAATCATCGCTCATGCGAAACTCAGCTTGCCCTTTTCTCACATGATACTCTGCGAACTATGGATGAATGGAAACAGACAGATTTCTAGATTTCCGGAAACTGTTTGACTCTGTGCTCCATTGCAGTCTGCTAAAGAAGGTACGAACGAATGGAATAGGTTCACAGAAGCTCGAAGACATCTTAAGTTATCGAACCCAGTGCGTTGTTCACGACGGCAAGTGTTCGTTACAGACAAGGGATAGTGAGGAATGCCTCAGGGAAGTGCGATAGGACCGCTATTATTCTTTATATACATAAATGATTTGGCGGACAGAGTGCGCAGCAATCTGCAGTTGGTTGTTGCTGTGGTATAAGGGAAGGTGTCGAATCTGAGTGGCTGTAGGAGGATATAAGACGACAGACAAAATTTCTAGTAGGTGTGATAAATGGCAGATAGCTCTAAATGTAGAAAAAAATATAAGTTAAAGCGGATGAGTAGGAAAAACAAATCCGCAATATTTGGATACAGCATTAGTAGTGTCGTGCTTGACACAGTCACGTCGTTTAAATATCTGGGCGAAACGTTGCAAAGCTATATGAAACTGAACGAGCGTGTGAGGATTGTGGTAGGATAGGTGAATTGTCGACGTCGGTCTGTTGGGAGAACTCTAGGAATGTGTGGTTCATCTGTAAAAGAGACCGCATGTAGGACGCTAATACGACCTATTCTTGAGCACTGATCAAGGGTTTGGGATCTATACCAGGCCGGGTTAGAGGGCGACATCGAAGCAGTTCAGAGGCGGGCTGCTAGATTTGTTACTGATATGTTCGAACAACACGCGAGTGTACGGAGATGCTTCGGGAATTCAAATGGGAATCCCTGGACGGAAGGCGACGTTCTTTCCGAGGAACGCTATGGAGAAAATTTAGAGAACCAGCATTTGAAGCTGACGGAAGAACGATTCTGTTGCCTCCAACATACATCGCGCAAGGAAGACGAAGGTAAGATACGAGAGAGTAGGGCTCATACGGAGAGATATAGGCAGTCATTTTTCCTTCGTTCTATTTGCGAGTGGAAAAGGAGAGGAAATGACTGAGTTGATTGCGGACTACCGATGTAGATGTAGATCTTCAGCGCATTGGATAGGACATTGAAGTAGTATTTGGGAGGAAAAAAATCTAAGTCACCTACGTTGGATTTCCCACTGCATCATTTCACAGCTTAACCACTGGTCCCTTTTCTATCACCTTAGATGCGACGTCAAAACTCTACTCTGTACCAGCACAACTTTCTCCGCTTCTCTCCTATTCCTCCTCCTCCTTACACTTACCCGGCATGTGCAATTTCTGTTGTGGTCAGAGTTGACATTCTTGGTACAAAAGGACGAATTTTCTAGGTGGTGTAACTGACTTTCGAAGGTTCAAGGTCTCCCATAGCGATGTTTATCTTATGTAAGGTGCATGAAGCCGAGCTGCAGAGGAGGTTTACTTATCCGAATATTCGCCCCAAAGTGCTAAGTGCTATGTTGCTGGAGAAGTATGTTCCTTTGTTTCTTTGTGTGAAAGGTCATTGGACTAGGTGTCTGAGATTTTTGTCTACTTTATGCGCAAACACAGGAAGGTGTGGAGCTTCCACCCACAGCCAATACATCAATTTATGAGAAATCTCTTACAAAATCTCTTACACCGACGTATCGCTAAACGACAGTGTATATGTGATATAGGCTTTTTTGAACAGTATTTTGGATTGATATAAAGTCAGTTCCAAATTTCTGCCACCGCTTCTCAGCATGATTTCCGTTTAAATAGTCGTATCTTATATCACCGTAATATGCTTTACAGTTTTAATCCTGTGGTGCACATGTCCACTACAGTATAGAACTGTTAATGGTCACTTCTTTGGCGTTTTCAACTAGTCCTGTGGCTGCAGATGCTCGCAGGGCACAGCACCAGCAAGGAGTGTCCACTGGAATGGACTGTGTTCATTTGCAGCCTCACGACTGGTTGAAAACGCCAAAGAAACGACACTGACGGCTTTCCGTTGTCTGTGCGGCTGGTCCCGGCGGAGGTTCGTGTCCTCCCTCTGGCATGGGCGTGTGTGCTTGTCCTTAGGATAATTTAGATTAAGTACTGTGTAAGCTTAGGGACTGATGACCTTAGCAGTTAAGTCCCATAAGATTTCACGCACACACACTTTCCGTTGCAGTGGAAATGTGCACCACATATTTAGGATAATCAAGAGTATCTTTGATGCTATTATTTATCCTTTATACAGATTTCAGCTGACCTAACGCCAAGAAAAAATAATAATCAACATACAAACATACTACTATCGGTTCCTTGTGTCGCTCTAGTGAAGAACAACTTCATTCACAAGTATACCCCATACAACTGAAACAAAAAGTAGTTGTGTTCTTCATCCTTAAAAAATATACAAAAAAATAAAAAATAGAAAATGATTCGGCTCATCTGTTATAGAATAGTTCACTAATGAAAAGCAATGTAACATGATGCTACCTTCCTATTCATCATCAGCAGCTACACTTGCAAAAACTAAAGAACAGAATTATCATAAATTGCGTAGAATTAGTTTTTAAATTGTCTTATGATGCATATAAATTAAGTTCGTATTTCTCCAAGGTTGTCTGCCCTTTAACATTGAGGAAGTTTGACATAGAGTGCAGAGTGTAAGTATGCCCATCATATCAACAAAAGAATATATATATTGCAACCTTATATATACGCTACAAGTAAATTACAACGACTTTCATATTAGCTATTCAGTGCACTGATTGTCGTTTTAATCAGCTTCAATCAGTAACGAAAGATACAGACAGCCATATATATCAATAAGACACGCTATTTGCGTGTTCTCTAGCCGTCAACGTTGTTACTACATGGTGCCCGATAAGTTCAAGTTATTCTCGCCTCAAGTTGCACGCTAACCGAGATTTATTCTTAACTGAAGCTATCTCCAAGCACCTTCACCGTCATAGATACTACGACAGTGGTGTTAGCCGTCATACTGAAATAAGCACCCATCTGTTTTTGAATGTGAGGAACATATTACCAGTCTGTGCATGAATAACAATCACGGAGAAATCGTTGGTGGAGAGGGAGACGATTGCTTAATCTTGCACAGAGACACCTGTCATCATGTTAGATGAAGCCGAGCGATACGGGAAGTGTACTTATCCGAATATTCACGCCAAAGTACCAACGGAGGTAGCGTGATTTTGAGAAATTGGGTTCGTTTTCAGGAGCCAGTCACAAACTCATCCCCGGCCACGTCGCTTTAGGTTTCCCGAAAACACTTCAGGCGAATCCTGGGGGGATTCCTACAGTAATATCACGTCCACAAATTTTTCCCATTCTTGTCAATTTAGTGATCCGTCTCTAATGTCTTCACTTTCGCAGTGGAACTACGGTGTTACTTGTTACAGGGAGGCGACATCTAGAGCGATAGTTTTCCTTTTTTGTGTAGGCACAGACAGAAATTTATTTGACATTAATAGCATTCCAAAATATATTGTTGTTAAAATTACGAATTAAGTTATGAATTAAATTTACGAACCATTGGTTCGAAGACACGTAGTATTGATTTTAGCCACCATTGAGTGTAACTGACACATTCCGCCGATGTTCCCACCCATGGTATATAACACTATAATTGCTTGCAATGACTGGCCGCTTTCAGAGAATGCTCTTTCACATCTCATTATACAGGGTATGTCAAAAAGATTCGCCGGCCGGGGTGGCCGAGCGGTTCTAAGCGCTACAGTCTGGAACCGCGCGACCGCTACGGTCGCAGGTTCGAATCCTGCCTCGGGCATGGGTGTGTGTGATGTCCTTAGGTTAGTTAGGTTTAAGTAGTTCTAAGTTCTAGGGGACTGATGACCTCAGAGGTTAAGTCCCATAGTGGTCAGAGCCATTTGAACTATTTTTTTCAAAAAGATTCACTCCATTTAACAAGACTGTCTTCTGCATGAATGAAGATAGAAACATGGGGTAGATTTTTATTTAAACACAGGCCCATCAGTTTTTTTATTTTCAAAAGAACCATGCGATTTTACGAAGGTATGTCTTCTACACTAATGAACGTACAACCTTGTGGTACATTCTGTAGGATCAAACATTCCCTTTACTTTTTACAAATGTTCAGTGTGCCCACTACCGGATGCACGACAAACATTCAGACGTCAGCCAAACTCTTCCATGCTTTTACGCGTGGGCAGTTTGCGGGTTTAAATAACCTCGGGGTATGTCCATGCGGTACATTTGACCTGCAGTCGTCACACGGTGGCGCTGGCAGCAGTCCACGTACGCAGAGGTGTGTTGGTGCATGTCAGAGTATGGTGCAGCGAGTAAGTGCCCAGTCGTTTTCAGACGTGCTAATGGCGACTGTGTGTTGAAAATGGCTGAAACAACACATATTGATGACGTTATGAGGGGTAGAATACTAGGGCGACTGGAGGTTGGTCAAACACAAGAAAAAAAATGGTTCAAATGGCTCTGAGCACTATGGGACTTAACAGCTGTGATCATCAGTCCCCTAGAACTTAGAACTACTTAAACCTAACTAACCTAAGGACATCACACACATCCATGCCCGAGGCAGGATTCGAACCTGCGACCGTACCAGTCGCGCGGTTCCGGACTGCGCGCCTAGAACCGCGAGACCACCGCGGGCGGCCAAACACAACAGGTGTGCCACAAAGTGTGGTCTCAAGATTATGGCAACGATTCCAGCAGACAGGAAACGTGTCCAGGCGCCACAGTACGGGACGTCCACAGTGTACAACACCACAAGAAGACCGATATCTGGGCTACACTTGAACCGTATCATTAGCACTTACCAACAGATATCGGGGCTCATCCGACCGGGCAGCAGTTCTCCAGTCGTCTAGGGTCCAACGGATAAGTCACGAGCCCAAGAGAGGCGCTGCAGACGATGTCGTGCTGTTAGCAAGGGCACCCGCGTCGGTCGTCTGCTGCCATAGCCCATTAATGCCAGATTTCGCCGCAGTGTCCTAACAAATACGTTGGTCGTAAGTCTCACATCTGTGGTTATTTCACGCAGTATTGCTTCTCTGCTAGCACTGACAACTCTACTCAAACGGCGCTGCTCTCGGTTGTTAAGTGAAGGCAGTCGGCCACTGCGTTGTCCGCGGTGAGAGGTAATGTCTGAAATTTGGTAGACTCGGCACTCTTGACACTGTAGATCTCGGAATATTGAATTCACTAACGCTATCACCGAGCGAGGTGGCGCAGTGGTTACACACTGGACTCGCATTCGGAAGGACGACGGTTCAATCCCGCGTCCGGCCATCCTGATTTAGGTTTTCCGTGATTTCCCTAAATCGCTCCAGGCAAATGCCGGGATGGTTCCTCTGAAAGGGCACGGCCGACTTCCTTCCCCATCCTTCCCTAATCCGATGAGACCGATGACCACGCTGTCTGGTCTCCTTCCCCAAACCAACCAACCAACCAACTAACGCTATCCGAAATAGATTGTCCCGTGTGTCTAGCTCCAACTACCATGCCGCGTCCAAAGTCTGTTAAGTCCCGTCGTGCAGTCATAATCAATTCAGAAACCTATTCACATGAATTACCTGAATAGAAATACAGCTCCTCCAACGCACTATCTTTTTATACCTTATGTATGCGATACTACCTCCATCTGTATATGTGGCTATCGCTATCATGATTTTGCTCATCTCAGCGATCAGCTCCATACCAGAATTGCAGAGAATCACGAGAAAGTACCAAAATCTGTTAACATGATTGGAAATGATGAGCATTTTTTTTTCTTCTAAGCACAGTGCTTGACAGGAACAAACAAAATCTTTTCAGAGACTCTTCATTTGTGCTTGTAAGTTGGTGTGATGACTGTAATTGTGACTTCTTTAAAACATTATAACTCATGTGGACTGAAGTAGCTGGAACTGGTATATTAACTGTCGCAGACGACCAATTCATTAGAAACGCAATATAACCTCGGATTCGTCAAGCATGTTACAGAAAATCGGTCGTAACTTTTCCGTGGAGCTATCCTGACATTCGACATTAGTGGAGCAGTGAAACCATAAAAATCCTAAATCAGTATCCCAGAGAGCGATCGGAAACATGCTTCTTCCAGATGCCACGAAACTGTGAAGTCACTTACTCGATAGGTGAGTAGGTAAGACTCTCAATACGATCATAAATCACAGAAGTTTAATTCTCAGTCGCTTCTTGAGTTTTCTATACTTATCGCTTCGTTCTTCTCTGTGGATTATTTGTATACGTAAAAACCAAAGCTGATCCATGGTACTGGATCCATCTTAAAGTGTTGTATCCCCTGTAAGTGGCCGAGCAAATTTGTTTAAATGCCGGAGAAAGGCAACGCCATATCACCTCCAACATGACCACGCCTCGTACAACATTACGATACCGAAATTATCTTCGGATCGAGGACAGTTTTACCCTACGTTATGAAGACAGGTCAAGAAAATCTCTTGTAATTTTGGTTTCCACGAGCCGTATAAAATGGACTTTTTTATTGAGTGTTTTAGACTCGTCGACAGCGAGATAATGAAGATTAAGTCAACCGCATCCAACGTATTGCTGCAGACACTGCGTTTAAATCTTTGGAATAGTTGTAAACTTACGTGAACATATTACATGGCCTATGTTGAATGAGATGTAACCTTGGTGCTAGAGCGGAAATTATCCAAATGAATATGAGAAAAGCCATCCGAAATGCTTCCATTAAGCTGCAGAATTTCTTATGTTAGTTTAGTAGTGAAAGACTAAGCTATGTCGTAGTTACCAGAATCTTGCCCGATGAAGGTAAAGAGTTTATGGCAAGCACCCATTAATCACGATTTCGAAAGCCCTAACTCAATAAAAATCATTATTCTGCAGCTCTGTTACGTTAGCCCTAAATGATCGGAAACAAACGCATTCCTTGTTCTGGGATGATACTCTGAAACTTTGACAAACACCATGGGTATATAATTACGCAACATAACGTGTAAATTATGAAGATAGTGCAAAATATATTAAATTATTTTCCCACCAATTGCATTAAGGATCAAATTTTCTTGTATTGTTTTATTTTATTTCCAAGCTAATGTTAATTACCTGCTGAAGGTAACAGTACAGAACAAGTTTCAATTTAAAAAAGCAAGGAACTGTGCCATACGTGAATGTGAACCTCTTTATATTATTTATTGCTGATCCAGTACTGTAGCTCGTTTCTTTACTTAAGTAATAGAAAATTTGTAAATGTGGTTTTAAAAATTGTGACCGACACAATAACAAGTATTCCAAATATAAGAATTTCAAGGCATGTAAAACTTCGTTGCAACCGCTCACCCGCTCGCGCAGCGCCATTAATTGAGGCCCTCAAAGAGAACTCCAAGAGGTGAGTGGTAAGCGCTGAGATACCAAGAGTGCCTCTTGAGTCACACGATTCTTCTTTCAAAGCGGAGAGTGCTGCAACGCAGCTTGTTTGTTGGAATGAAACTACCAGGCTTAAAAGCTTACGGGATGAGCCTCGTGATTGTCATCCACTACGCTGACTTCCTCTGACACTTGGAGAAGTTTTGTAAACATTTATGTTTACATTTGTCTAACCATGACGCTCCCATGAGGCAAAATGACAGCTATAGTCCGTAGGTTGTCGTGAATGTATTGTTTAGTGATTTGGGAAGTACCTTTGTATTCGTAATGAGTGGAGGCCTAGCAGTGTACCATGCAAGTACCTGTCGGGTGAGTCAACGATTGTTCGTTTGGTTATTTTGTTGTAATGATACTGACATTTTTTGCTGCCTTTATGTTGTGGAAATTTTTAAGAGCATACAGACGTTCGAGAAACTAACTTAGTACTTCACATTTAGCTTCAGCTTAATATATGCGAGCTTTCTGCCATCGTAAAATAGACATTTACGTCGTTTCATATCTCCGCGACATCTCTCGCGTGTTCCAGTGCAATATTCTTCAAAACTGAAATTACAGAATTGCACTTTAACACAATAAATTCAATGATCCTAACCTACACCCGCCAATGCTGCGCGAATCGTTCTTTCAACTTTTGTGGCTAGGGTCTGGCCTGTTTGGTCTGCATCAAAGTTGAACATTTATTCAGTATCCATGTTATACATTATCATACTGCAATTATAACACCCGCTTAAGGAAGCTCTTATTCCTGGCCATGTCACTGATGGACCCATGTGTATTGTAGCTGGTTTCACTTCCCAACAATAATAGATGCTGTAGTCAAAAAATAGTGTGAAAATTATTTAAGCCGACAAACTCTGGGAGGTTGCACGGGTCATCAAGACAAATATTGTTCTCTGGTGTCATAATACCCTGTGAGCATTTCTTAAACCGGCTGAGAGTGTAATTGCTCTCAGAACTCGTGTAATTGCGCATAATAAGAAACCAGTCAGACGAATATAGGAAACGTCCTTCATGAGCAATTGTTAATCCATTTGGCTTACAGCATGTGCACTACCTGGAACCCAATGATTATCTACTCAGAGCACAGTTTTCGTAGTGGTACCTGGAACAGTGTCAGACCCATCCCACACTTCCGTCCTCTGTTGTGTTTACAGATGAGGCAATGTTCGGGCGTGATGGGGCCTTCAACATCCACAATTCGCGTATTTTGAGCGAGGTAATCCACATGCCGCATTTACTCGCACTCATCAAGTGCGGTTCGATGTGAACGTGTTGGATGGCATCGATTGCAATTGTTTAATTGAGTCATATCTCCTACCTAGGCTATTAAATCGCAGGAATTATTATAATTTCCTCGCCAGAGCATTGCCAGAGTTGCTGGGTGACGTGCCACTCGCTACAAAGCAGTAGCATGACGGGGCGCCGGCACATTTCAGTCGTCCTGTGCGTCGATTCTTGAACCGACAATTTCCAGAAAACTGGTTTGGCGGTTGTTGTCCTACACCATGGCCTACTCGAACGCCTGATTTGGCTGTTCTGGACATTTTTATGTGAGGAGAGATGTGCAGCCTGGTTAACAAAATTGTTGTTGAATCGGAAGAGGATCCGGTTACCCGGATAGTAGCAGTAGCAGCAGCAGTAGGAATTGAGGACACTCCTGCAACCTTTGACCGTGTTAGACAGAATATGACCCACAAATGTAACCTCTGTCTGTAAGTCAACGGAGGCATTTTTGAACCTGTAGTATAATTGACGTAACTGTGCTGTGTTAATGTTGTTGTGTCTTAGTAAAATAGAATTAAAATTTATTTGTTATTACCTTTTCTCGTCACAGGAAAAACCATTAGAGTTCGTTAGGTTAATTAATTTTCATCTAGAGAAAACTTTCTCTACCTGTTTAAAAAGTCCTTGCAGAAAAATATGGCATTAGAGAAAAATATTTGTTTCGTTGTCCCGTGCAGCCTCCCAGAGTTTTTCAGTTTAAATAATTTTCACCCTGTATACTCCAGTGTCAAACTATAAAAAAAGTTTGTGTATACAGAAAAAAAGACACGATGTGTCTCCAAAGTACGGTCTTTGCTAATAGTCTAAGCAACTTCACGTGTGAATCTAACAGCATGTACGCATGTACGTAACAGAACAGACGTGCTCTCCGTTGTGTTATACGAGCCTAAAAAAATGTTTCAAATGGCTCTGAGCACTATGGGACTTAACATCTATGGTCATCAGTCCCCTAGAACTTAGAACTACTTAAACCTAACTAACCTAAGGACAGCACACAACACCCAGTCATCACGAGGCAGAGAAAATGCCTAACTCCGCCGGGAATCGAACCCGGGAACCCGTATACGAGCCTAATATCACCCTTTTACACTGGCGCTGATTAACGGCTGTAATGGTGTTCGATGCGCACTGACGATCTATTGCCACTCAACGATACATCGGGAGTGTGGTACGGCCGCAGGTAGTGGCCACACTGCAGCGCTTACTCACATCTAGCGCGATATTTGAGCGTACACGACCTAGTGACCCTAGGAAGTCATAACCATTAGTTAGGAGTAGTCGAGTAAATCCACTGGCCTCTATATAAAATAAAATCTGCTCGAACAGGCCATGAAAGCCCAACGGTACTGACCGGCCGCTGTGTCATCCTCAGCCCGCAGGCGTCACTGGATGCGGATACGGAAGGGCATGTGGTCAGCACACCGTTCTCCCGGCCGTATGTCAGTTTACGAGACCGGACTGGCCTCTATATAGAAATGGTGAAATGAATTCGACATGTCACTGTCTTACTTCTCTAATTGAACCAAATATAGTCTGCTGGTCTAAGTATGTATTAAAGTTGGCTTTTTGTTTTCACTGTCATTCACCAAATTGGGGGCAAACGTCAATGTTCCATATCATTCTATAAAAGTTAGGTAAATTGCCTACATTAGCTTACATTCCTCGATGAGACTTAAAAGCAGTATCGCTCTCAGTTCAGTGGAGGTCTCTCCTACCTCACTATTGACGAGACATCAAATAACAGGGAGCAACTGAGTTCATGTATTTCAGCTATATATGAAAATAGCTAGACGCTGTTTTCACGAGATTAATGAATACCGTATCGCATATCCAAAATCTAATTCGAAAGGTTCTGGTTTCCAATCCTAGACAATCCGCCCAGATTTAGATATTTTATAGTTTCCGTAGTTCACTAATTGGAAAACTGGAATGGATCTCTTGAAAGTAATACAGCCAATCTTTGTTCCACTGCTGTTGTTTCGAAACATCATCAAAGCGGCTTAAGAAAAACGTGGGACTCCATGACACTTACTGAACTCTAAGAGACCTTTTATAAATTACTTCCGGCCGCTGTGGCCGAGCGGTTCTAGACGCTTCAATCTGGAACCCCGCGACCGCTACGGTCGCAGGTTCGAATCCTGCCTAGGATATGGATTTGTGTGATCTCCTTAGGTTAGTTAAGTTTAAGTAATTCTAAGTTCTAGGGGACTGATGACCTCAGATGTTAAGTCTTATAATGCTCAGAGCCATCTGAACCATTTGAACCATAAATTACTTTCATAGAAGAACTGTTCAGCCTAGATCTGCAATGTACATTCTAAGAACACATCAGTTTGATGATATTTGTTCGGATGTCGTTAAAATTGCTGCTACCTCTGTGACGTGCAGAACCGCTCGGCCACTGCGGCCGGCTGTGACGTGCAGATTAATGCTACACTATAGCCTCTTCAGGCAAACGGCACGTGATTAAAATTGTGGAGCAGTCACAGGTTGCATTCTAACACATCTTGTTCGTCTTAAACACCTACCGTTTCATATGGCCAAGAGGTTAAAGGCGCTACAGTCTGGAACCGCGCGGCCGCTACGGTCGCAGGTTCGAATCCTGCCTCGGGCATGGATGTGTGTGATGTCCTTAGGTTAGTTAGGTTTAAGTAGTTCTAAGTTCTAGGGGACTGATGACCTTAGCAGTTAAGTCCCATAGTGCTCAGAGCCATTTGAACCATTTACCGTTTCATATATTGCACCCGAATAAACCATAAGCTTAAGACGAAAACGTCGCTATGTCTGACAGCTGAATCTATTCCAAAATTATCTGCAGTACAGGTAATAGATTAGATTAATCATAAGGATATTAATGAGGTGTTGCAAGTACAACACATGTACGTTAACGCCCCTGAAAGCGTTGGTTATTTGCTACAGTTTAATGATACACTGTTACTGTTTTTGGTATTCCATCAGGACCAAAGTGTATACCGACAGGGCCCTGGCTCTTCAGATGAGAAACGATATCTCTTGGTCTAGGTGGTTTATCTTTGAATGTACCTGAATACCTGACCACAGATTTGACGATAACTGTAACACAGCAAACATACTCCACTTTATGTATGGTATGATTTCGGCGCCGTACACAGCGTGATATACGGAATTAAACACGTGGCCGTTGGGTACTAAATGTGAGTTATTAGACAGTAAGTTACATCTGTGATTTTGTTTCATTTTATGTTGGTGTAACATATTTTAATTTCCCACAGTTCTGATGATGCTCGAGTGTGACAAGCGAAACATGCCAATAACGGAAATCTATATGCGACTTGTTGCTGCTTCACAATTTTAATTCATAACGGCCGCTGTTCACCCTGCCGGCGATGCCTGCGCTTGCTCAAACAAGATTATATTTTAATTAACTACCTACGAGGGGCATTCAATAAGTAACGCCACACTTTTTTTATCGACAAGTTTCGGTTGAAAAAATACGTAATATTTCGTGGGACATCGTGGATTATTCTCCCTCCAGCCCCTTTAATGAAGTTCCGATAGATGGCGTCTCTATACGTAGCCTTCAAAATGGCGCCTGTAACGGAAGTGCGTTCCAAGCAGAGAGCTCTCATTGAGTTTCTTTCGGCTGAAAACCAGAGATCGCAGAGTTCATACGCGGTTTGGAGAATGTCTACAGAGACCTGTCAATGTGAGTCGTTGCGAGAGGCATCTGTCATCATTCAAACAGTCATCATTCCAACAAGGTCACGCAAACCTGTCCAATCTCCTACGTGCCGGCTGGCCATGCACAGCTGTGACTCCTGCGCTGTTATGCGGACACTCTCATTCGAGGTGATCCTAGAATCAGAATGAAACTCCTCGCTGCACAACTGGACGTCTCTTTTGGTAGTGCTGACACACTCATCTACCAATTGGGGTACCCAAAGATGTGCGCCCGCTGCCTTCTTCGCTGCCTAACGGAAAATTAGAAAGAGCAACGAAAGACCGTCTGTGCGGAATTGCTTGCGCGTTACGCGGCTGATCGTGACAATTTTCTGCCGAACATCATCACGTGCTATGAAACATGGTTCATAATTTCGAACCAGAAATAAAACTGCAGGCCGGCCGGAGTGGACGAGCGGTTCTAGGCGCTACAGTGTGGAGCCGCGCGACCGCTACGGTCGCAGGTTCGAATCCTGCCTCGGGCATGGATGTGTGTGTTGTCCTTAGGTTAGTTATGTTTAAGTAGTTCTAAGTTCTAGGGGACTGATGACTTCAGCAGTTATGTCCCATAGCGCTCAGAGCCATCTGAACCATTTGGACCAAAACTGCAAAAATGGAGTGCGCCACATCACCTGTCCTCCGAAGCAAAAGTTGAAAACCGCGCCCTCAGGCGGTAAAGTCGTGGCGACCTTCTTCTGGGACACTGAAGGGGTTATTCTGTTTGAGGTCCTTCCGCATGGTGCAACGATCAACTCGGAAGTGTAATGTGCTGCCACCAAGAAATTGAAGAAACGACTTTAGCGTATTCGCTGTCACAAAAATGGAAACAAGCTTCTCCTTCATGACAACGCAAGGCCTGACACAAGTCTGCACACCCGAAAGGAGCTCACAAAACATCACTCGACTGTTATTCCTCATCCACCCAAGAGCCCGGATCTCGCACCTTCCGATTTCGATCTGTTTGTCCCAATGAAGGATGCACTCCGAGGAAATCAGTACGTGGATGACTGGATGACGGGGAGGTTATTGACGTAGCAAGACGTTGGCCCCGACGTGTACTAGTAGAGTGGTACCAGGCGGGCATAAAGGCCCTCCTAGTAAGATGGCGTGAGGCGGTCACATTGAACGGAGGCTTTGTTGAAAAATAGGGTTTTGTAGCCAAGAGAATATGAAATAATACGGTGTACTGGAATCCCAAATAAATCCAGCTTGCTTACAGAAAAAAGTGTTGCATTAGTTTTAGATCTTTGGTGGATATAAGACAGAAAGGCATTACAAGATTCTGTGTCATGTTTCCGTCTTTCGGAGCTACAAAGAAAATAATCATCAGCTTTTCGGGTGACTGTCAGTATGTTTCGGTCACTGTTGGGAACAAGATGACTTACACTGCCAATTGAATACATTGATTAAGAACATATTTAGAACTTTCTAATTGAATGAGCTCTGAAGTAGAACAACAAGAAGAAGAAGTGACATACCGCTAATATGTAAAATATTACAGCGAATGCGAATAAGTAAGGGGTTCACAAGCTTATGTCAGGTAAGCGGGTTCACTCGTACTCGTTCATCAAATACTAGCGATTTTCACATAAGTAATGGTCGTAGATATTATTGTCCATGAACAGTCGTGAAATGTTTACTGACAGAACTGCGCTGCAAGCGTTCAGCTTGCCATAAGCGAGCTGTATCCCAGATCATTCACAACCCTTCATTGTGTGTAAGGTAATGATAATTCTCGGCTTTCCGACCTTTATGTAAATATTGATGCTCTTGCTACTATAAAAACATGCATCCGTGATTTGAAACCGATTTTTAATGAGAAAACTAAAAATCATGCAGATTCAATGTAAAGACGACAGTATTTTCATTGTACAGCTTTGACATCTTGTAAAGAAATATTTGGTTTCATAATCTACGAATTGCCTAATGAGGTCTTCTCGACCGTTGTTGCAGCTGTATGTGATAGTTGCTTTTAAAAGTACATATTTGAAGATTCTGTGCCAAATACAAAAGGTGTTCAGAGAAGTGAACGAAAACAAGGAGCATTCCTTCAACCATTCATTCATCCATTCATTGAATTCAGATATCTCAAGAAACACTGAAAAGAAAGCGCTTAGAGACAATCGGAAGAAAGGTGGAATACGCATATTATACTAAAAATAGAAATATCCTTACACAATATCTGTTATGTGATTTGCCACTATCAAATGGTAGGTCTTTTTACACCAACACCCAAATAGGTTTTGGTATTGTCCCTTCCATTGTCTCTTGGTAACCATCTACCTTCCAAGAACAGCTTCTCCCAATTTGAACTGATTACCGGAGAAGCCATTGTAAATTTCTTGAACACTTTTAACAAGTTTGTGAGAATAATAGTTAGCCCGAAGCAAGTATTATTGTTACATTAACTAACAGAAAATGGTGCGTACAGCCATCTGGTCAACCAAGAATGGCGTTTTATTTCTTGCTGCGGCCGTTGTTTTGGAGCTGCTCTGGAGTACCCTCTCCTTCAGTGATAGCTTGCAAATTTCGCCCCTTTCAATTCTAACATGTGGACGTCGTCCAGGGCTGTCGACCTTTCTGACAAACACTGAGCCGGCCTCTGTGGACGAGCGGTTCTAGGCACTTCAGTCTGGGATCGCGCGACCGCTACGGTCGCAGGTTCGAATCCTGCCTCGGGCATGGATGTGTGTAATGTCCTTAGGCTAGGTTAGGTTTAAGTAGTTCTAAGTTCTAGGAGACTGATGACTTCAGATGTCAAGTCCCATAGTGCTCAGAGCCATTTGAACCATTTGAACTAACGCTGATATTTTACACACTATAGCTCATCTTGACGCCGGTGGGAGTGGTCGTGCGGTTCTAGGCACTACAGTCTGGAGCCGAGCGACCGATACGGTCGCAGGTTCAAATCCTGCCTCGGGCATGGATGTGTGTGATGTCCTTAGGTTAGTTAGGTTTAATTAGTTCTAAGTTCTAGGCGACTGATGACCTCAGAAGTTAAGTCGCATAGTGCTCAGAGCCATTTGCACCATTTGAACTCATCTTGATTTCCTTGCTTTCAAAGAAAACTGGAGAGAACGTCAGCCTTTGTATCAAATTGATAATTTGTTTTTCTTTTACCCACACAGGATTCAGTACATTATGTGCTACTCTCCTGTTCACACGTTTATTTTGTGTAAATAATTTCTGTGACATGATAAGGGAAATAAGAGCTAGTACTGAGGCGTTCAGACAGCCGTTTTTCCCTCGCGCGATCCGTGAATGGAACAGAGGGAGGGAATATGACTTTGGGGCGAATTGTGCCCTCCGCCACACACCACCTGGTGGCTAGCGGAGTATATATGTAGATGTAGATGTAGATGACAAGTTACGGAGCTCTCATCAATTCGACTTAAAGTTATTTCTATATAAACTGAGGTGATGATTTGACGTTAATTCATATTAATTTAAAATACGCATTTATTTATGCTGTATCAAAAATTAGACCTACGGTACTATTTTGGAAATTGAGACAGTTACACCATTATACTCTGAAGAGCCAAAGAAACTGGTACACCTTCCTAATGACAACTAGAGCCCTCGCGAGCATATAGAAGTGCCGCAACGTGACGTGATATGGACTCGACTAATGTCTGAAGTAGTGCCGGAGGGAACTGACACCATGAATCTTGCAGGGCTGTCGATAAATCCGTAAGAATATGAGGGGGTGGAGATTCTTCTGAACAGCACGTCGCAAGGCATACCAGATATGCTCAATAATGTTCATGTCTGGGGAGTCTGGTGGCCAGCGGAGGTGTTTTTACTCAGAAGAGTGTTCCTGGAGCCACTATGTAGCAATTCTGGACGTGTGGGCTGTCGCATTGTCCTGCTGGAATTGCCCAATTCCGTCGGATTGCACAGTGGACATGAATTACTGCAGGTGATCAGACAGGACGCTTACGTACGTGTCACCTGTCGGAGTCGTATGTAGACGTATCAGGGGTCCCATATCACTTCAACTGCACACTCCCCACACCATTACAGAGCCTCCAGCAGCTTGAACAGTCCCCTGCTGACATACAGGGTCCATGGATTCATGAGGTTGTCTCCATAGCCGTACACGTCCATCCGCTCAACACAATTTGAAACAAGACTCGTCCGACCAGGCAACATATTTCCTGTCGTCAACAGTCCAATCTCGGTGTTGACAGGTCTAGGTGAGGCGTAAAGCTTTGTGCCGTGCATTAATCAAGGGTACACGAGTGGGGCTTAGGCTTCGAAAGCCCATATCGATAATGTTTCGTTGAATGGTTCGCACGCTGACACTTGCTGATGGCCCAGAATTGAAATCTACAGCAATTTGCGTAAGGATTTGCACTTCTGTCACGTTGAACGATTCTCTTCAGTCGCCGTTGGTCTCGTCCTTGCAGGATTTTTTTCCGGCCGCAGCGATGTCGGAGATTTGATGTTTTACCGGATTCCTGATATTAAACGTACATTCGTTAAACGGTCGTACGGAAAAATCCCCACCTCATTGGTGCTTCGGAGATGCTGTGTCCCATCGCTCGTGCGCCGATTATAATACCACTTTCAAACTCACTTAACTCTTGATAACCTGCCTGTTTACATATCTCTGTAATTGAATACGCATGCCTATATCAATTTCTTTGGAGCTTCAGTGTATTTACGTCACATAACTCTATCACTTATTTTGTTGTGATAGTGACATTCGTATTTTTACACCTTGTCGTCGGTAAAAAACATGAGTTTTCTCTTCCATTTCAGTTTAAAAACTTGACACAACCTGCCTCCATAGCCGATGTCGCATATGCATGCTTGTATGACGGCACACGACTCGAAGGTAGGCTGCTTGAATGTTGCTGGTGGAATAAGATTTCTGCGCCAGTATTTGGCTTGTAAGAAGATGAGAGATGATGGTGTATATATCCTGATCACCATCCTTTTCGCCACTGTTTTGGATTAGATTCCAAATCTCTCCTTATTGTCCTACGGAGTGGGGACATGAGACTTTGCCAGATGGGACCGTTTAGCCCGGCGCCCCCCTTGATGGTATTCGATGATGATGATGATGATTGGTTTGTGGAGCGCTCAACTGCTCGGTTATCAGCCCCCGTACAAATCCCTAACCCTTGCTCAATCCAAAATCGCCACTTTCATGAATGGTGATGAAATAATGAGGACAACACAAACACCCAGTCATATCGAGGCAGGTGAATATCCCTGACCCCACCGCGAATCGAACCCAGAACCCCGTGCTCGGGAAGCGAGAACGCGACCGCCAGACCACGAGCTGCGGACATGGTATTCGAGTGGGTAGACTGTGTTCCTGCATCGGGTTTCACCCTCTCCTTTCTTTCATCATCATACAACATTATACAGACATTCATTGCTGTCAGCTACAGTCAGCAAATGCACTTAAGAAACAACTCTCAAACGTCCCACGGATAGGTGCCATATTTGCCGAGGAAGAAAACCCTTACCGATTGGGCAACTGAACAACCTCTTGGGTTCACACACATTACAGTGTCATATGAAACTTTCTTTTTTTCTGCGGAACTTACAGCTGTCTCATCAGCTACAGTTTCCCGTCGAAGAATTCATCGAATTCTCAAAGCAATTAGGCTGTATACCATGTGTTCGGCTGCGAGTGTGTATCACTTACGGTATTAAAGAGCCGAGAACGTAAGTGGCTAATTCAGCAACTTCAGTGTTGAACCACATATGAAGGGAGCAGTGCACTCTTTACAGATGAATTCCACATCAGGCCTCAGAATGATTCTAGTCTCTCACTCGGCCGGAGGCAGTGGCTCTGTGCACTATGGGACTTAACTTCTGAGGTCATCAGTCCCCTAGGACTTGGAACTACTGAAACCTAACTAACCTAAGGACATCACACACATCCATGCCCGAGGCAGGATTTGAACCTGCGACCGTAGCGGTCGCACGGTTCCAGGCTGTAGCGCCTAGAACCGCTCGGCCATCCCGGCCGGCCCCCGGAGGCAGTGATAGCCAGTAAAACTACAAGAACATCAGGGAAAGAATCCATTTGGTGTTGGTAGGACATAGGAGAAGCATCAAGGTGGATGGAAATACGGAGCTTAACGTCTACCCATGTGGTCGATATAATACACAAAATATGCAGAGGTAAAAAGATGAAGTACTGCAGTTACACTCTTCTTCCTCCTGTTCTTTTTTTTCCTCTTCTTCTCTTTTTTCTTTTTCTTTGCCTGTTTCCCCGTTTCTCTACAAGGTCGGCATTGTTATATGGGTTTTCGCAATGCTAGTGGCAGTTAGTGACTGGATATTCTTCCTGACGCCACTATTTCCCCGGTACGGAATCTGTGTACTCCATCTGTCAGAGTCTAGAGAAAATCTCATTCTCAAATATGAGATAGTTTCCAAACTGTCAGGGCAGCGGGACGTGGGTAACGGCTCGGTTCTTCCTTTGTTGGTAGTGGGAAACTGCCTGAAAACCACATGCAGACTGGCCAGCTCACCACGCCTCGTCGTTAATCCGCGAGATGGATTCGACTGAGGGCACGTTAACGCTCTCGGTTATTGGAGAGGGTGTAATGAAGTTACATTGCCTGTCAAAAACATTCATAAGGAGAGAAGGAAACAAAATGAAAGTCACGGGTTGAGAGGGTATCAGATTTTATTTCAGTGACTACAACATGGATTCAAATTTACAAAGAACTTTGCAGTATGAACCCATTTATAAGTATAACGCTGCAACCCACTGACCTGGGTACATGAACAGAGCCCTTGTATCATCTCTTGAAGCAAGCTGACCCACAGCTATTACAGCTAGTCCCTGGTATCGTTTTTACTGGCACAAGGACGGAGTTAACGCCCGACCATTTACCACAGTCCCACAAGATCTGGTTACCTTGGTTGCCACGGGAGTACCTCAACATCACCCAGACAGCTCACAGACAACACATGTCATGTGTGGACTAACACTGTTCTGTCGAAAAATGGCCCCACGGTACTGTCGCATGAGGTGTAACACATGGGCACACAGGATCTCTGTGACGTACCATTTTGTTGCCAGAGTTCGCTTCATCACTACCACCCATGATCTGAAGTCATGATGAAGCTACGAGTAACAGCGCTGTACCTCTCTAAAACATTGTAAAAATGGGACCTCTTCGCAGATCGCTGCCATTCTCGCCAACGATGGTCATCCAGGGTAACGGAGAGTTGCGATTCATCGATGAACACAGTGCGATGTCATTTGTCAGCAGTCTAGAACTCCCGGTCACGGCACAACTCCAAACACAGCCGTTTGTGTTGTGGTGTAAGTGGTAACTTACATATGGGACAGCAGTTTCCCAGTTCAGTTGATGCTAGTATCCGACCTATGGTATGGGCTGACACAAGATGTTACAGTCAGTCTATTAGTTGTTCTCTAATCGCAGATGCAGATGTGAAGTGTTTACAATGTGCTTGGTACACAACATGGGGATCCTCCTTTGCAGTGGTCGGACATGGTCGACCAGTACCTTGACGACGACTACGTTTGTCCAACAATGGGCAGTTGTCACATCCGAATATCACACAATCTGGATACCACACGACTCGATGGGCCCACCCAATGGAGACTCACAGTGAGGCCAATTCAAACACTGTTGGGTGCTGATAATGGTGACTCACACGAGTACGCAGTATCTCTGTGCCCTTCACAGTGAACACTAAACATCTGACGCTGTCCACGCCCCTTATAAACCCTACCAGGCCTCGCAGCAACACAAAATACGAACAACACTAATTAATTCAGATGGCCATTCTATCTGTCGCATGTATGCTATGTTATGCTATGTACAGAGAGAATATCGTAGCTGGCGTTGTTGCAGAGGGCGAGGCCGGCAACTGGGGAGCGTGGAGCGCATGGTCAGCCTGCTCCGCGACGTGCGCCGGATCGCGCAACCGCTACCGCATCTGCGACAACCCGCCGCCCAGATACGGCGCCAAGTTCTGCCAGGTAAGCCAACATCTCATTCCTCGTCATCTCACTCTTCAACAGTTTAGTTAGGGACACCTCCTTAGTGGCGTGTCACCACTTCACAAGATACATGAAATGTTGGGGTGTAACACATCATCGCAACCAAGTTGTGGGTTCGTCCTCTTGGCTTTTAGGGAGATGAGGGTCAGCATTCTTCATCCGGAGGATTTAGGCTTTGTGCAGCCCAGATCTGAGGGATATGTCTTTCCCTTAGCTGCCAAAAGCGGCTTTTGGCCTTAGGACCCTGATGGCAGTTGTTTTCGAGAAGCAGCTCTTTGCAGAGGACAGCTATTAGTGGGAGGAGCAAACGAACACTGATAATTTGCCGAGTCGGCGAATTGGCCACCAGCCCTCCAACGTCTCGGGCCCTCTTGATCTTACAAGTGTTTCATATTCTTGAGTTTCAGAGTTAGTGATCCGCAGCAGTCGCCAAAGTTATTCCGCCAATGCAAAAAGCGTGCAGAAAGCTAATAAGGATTTAAAAATGTGTTCTCGTGTGTGGGAGGAGAACTCTGATCCGTTTTCCAGTTACTAGTAGCTGTTGTGGCGGTTCAGTGAGTGTGGACATGATCGGTAAGCAGAGGTCATGTATCAAAGGGTGGAGACATTATCCAGATGAAAGAGATGGTCTTGCCGAGGCCTACTTGAAGGCATCACACCCAGATTAGCCACATCATTATGACCACCGACTTACTGTTAATACAAACCGTCCAGGCGATAGTAGCGTCACCTGGCGAGAAATGGCTGCTAGTCAGACATACGCATGGCGCATGCACTATCGTCCGCAGCTCGTGGTCGTGCGGTAGCGTTCTCGCTTCCCGCGCCCGGGTTTTCGGGTTCGATTCCCGGCGGGATCAGGGATTTTCTCTGCCTCGTGATGACTGGGTGTTGTGTGATGTCCTTAGGTTAGTTAGGTTTAAGTAGTTCTAAGTTCTAGGGGACTGATGACCATAGAGGTTAAGTCCCATAGTGCTCAGAGCCATTTGAACCATGCACTATATATGAGCGAGCTGTCAGTGTACAGTGGGGAAGGCGCGCGATATGACCGAGGGCAGATTGTGATGGCCCGGAGGCTCTGCATGAGCATTTCGGAAACTGCAAGACTTGTCGGGTGTTCGAGGAGTGCTGTAGTGAGCGTATTCAACACGTGGCGAAACTAAGGTGAAACCGTCTAGACATCGTGGGATTGGCCGGCCACTCTTCATTACACATGTCGGATGTCGTAGGCTGGGCTGACTGGTGATACAGGACAGGCGGTGAACTGTGGCGGAACTAACATCAGACGTTAATCCTGGGCGGAATACAAGTATACCTGAACAAACAGTGCAACGAACACTCCCAACGATGGGCCTAAACTGCCGACGACCCATGTACGTGCCAATGTTAACACCACGGCATCATCAACTACGACTGAAATGGGCACGTGACCATCGGCAATGGACGTTTGTGCTGTGGTAGAGCGTTGTATCGTCTGATAAATTCTTATACCTTCTTCATCGTGCTGATAGTAGTGCTCGAATCCGTCGTCTTCCAGGGGAACAGCTTCTTGACATGTGCACTGCGGGATGGAGAGAAGCTTGCGGCGGCTCCATTATGTTCTGTGAAACATTCACGTGGGCACCCATGGGTCCAGTGGAGCTCGTGTAAGGCACCATGACGGCCAAGCAGTATCTTGCACTGTATGCAGACCACGTACACCCCTTCGTGACGATCATGTTTCCTGATGGCAGTGGCATTTCTAACAAGATAACGCGGCATGTCACATGGCCAAGAGTGTGATGGAGTGGTTCTAAGATCATGTTTCCTGATGGCAGTGGCATTTCTAACAAGATAACGCGGCATGTCACATGGCCAAGAGTGTGATGGAGTGGTTCTAAGAACACATTGGCAAGTTTCAAATGATGTGCTAAAGTTGTTACTCCTCGTTGTAGATTTGGATATTACCGTGTTTCCTTAGGATGGTAGGTAGAATTCCATTCATATGTAAATTGACAGATTTTTACACCAAGGAGCGGTGCCCCTAATGATTTATATAATTTGTGACGAATAATGCTCCTATCACACTCCATTTGGCACGCCCAAAGCTAGTTTTACGTCTGAAGATCTCAGTGCACTAAGAATGACATGCTGTGTTCTGCTTGTTAGAAACTCTTCCAACCAGTCACAAAACTGGTCTGGTATTCTGTATGTTCGTATTTTGTTCATTAGGCGGCAGTGTGGAATTGTATCGAACACCTTCCGGAAATCAAAGAATACAGCGTAACCTGGGAGTCTGTATCTATTGCTTTCTGGGTCTCATGGACGAATAGAGCTAGACGGGTTTCTCCTGATCGTTATTTTCGGAGCCCATGTTGATTCCTACAAAGCTAATTTTCGGTCTCCAGAAATACCGTAATACGCGAGCGCAAAACATGTTCCAAAGTTCTTCAACAGACCGACTTCAGAGCCATAGGCCTGTAGTTTCTTGTGCCTGTACGACGACCTTTCTGGAAAATGGAAATGACATGCGCTTTTTCCAATCATTAGGAACTCTTCGCCCCTCCAGCGACCTACGGTACTCTTTTGCTAGAAGAGGAGTTAGTTCTTTCGCGTGCTCTATTTAAAATCAGGCTGGTATCTCGTTAGATCCAGTGGCCTTTCCTCTGTCGAGCGATTGTAGTTGCTTTTCTATCTCATTGTCTCCTATTTCGAGATTTGTAATTTTGACGTTCGTGTGGTGACTTTAGGGAGAAAAGTGAAACAGTGATGCAGTCATCAAAACTCTTGAACAAATCTTCTACACTCTTCTTGTCTTTAAACGGCGATAATGCCAACATTTCATCCATAAATACTTCACTTTCAATGTCAAAAAATCTTACAAAAGCTAGTGTTATTCATCAACAACAATGTCACATGATTCGTCAAGGTTAATGGTTTAGCATGGTATCTTCTGTAAACGTTCAACAAACTGTTATTATTGTTGGCAGCCAAAGTTTCTGTTCTTCCTGTACTGCTTCTTACAGACAATGGAGTAACGTGAATAACAGTGATAATACCCTTGTTCTCTTCAGAAATTGTTCACTTGTAACATACAGTCTTTCACTATCTCAGAACCTGAAAATGGCTTCTGGCTCTTATAAAGCTTCCAGCAAACATGCAGTGCTGCTCCTGCTGATTTTTCTTGCACCGGACTGTGCTTTTTTTTTTTTGTTAAACGTGAAAAATGCCTGACGTATATCTTAGCGCTTCACTGCCAGGGGGAGCGTTTTTATGGAACTACGCATGAGTTGTTTCGTAGTGTCGCTTTAAACCAGCACACTTAACAACGACCGTTTTGTTGCACATTTGGTAAACTGGAACGGCCTTAGCCCTATCAGGCAGAGCAAAATAATATTATTCGGTCCACTCAGATACTTTCTATTTTCACTGTCAGCTATACGCTTTTTACGAACGTATTGATTGATGCAAGAAAATTTATTAGCAGGTGTCAATAAAAGACACAAACTAAAGAACGTTCTCATCGCATAGGATCGCGACGACGAACGTCGGACAGCTACCACCAGCATCACAACACACACTTTCGTCATACAAAGGGTGAACACAATTGGTAGAGGGAAAAGCTGTGAGGTTTCTGTGCTAGATATGTTTCAACATTGCTGACGCTGAAATAAAATCAAAAATTAATAAACTTAACTACAGTCTCCGTGAGCCTCAAAGCGGATGTTCAAGAATGCGAACGCGGATGCTTACTAGAATTAAGTTTATTTATTTTTCACTTTATTTCATCGTCAGTAATGTTGAATTCCCTCCGTGTAGAAATCTGTTCGAGTATGCTTTGCTCTGCTCTCTGCCAGATGTGTGTCAGCTCTAAACCAACATAATCCTGACTAGTCACCGGACGGCCTCCTGGATGCTAGTACAGGGCAGAGTTACGAGTCCCCTCTAAACATTCTTGTACCTGCGGCTCAGTCACGCTATTATCAGGGTGGCAGAACATAATGGCAAGCACAAAGAAAGACAAATGTCTCTTGAATGGAAATTGAATGAGAAATTCATGTTTCAAAGTATTTCTTAGCGGTCTTCAGCCTTCTGCAGTCTGGATAGGGACCGCTGTCCACCGATTTCTGATCGTTGCCCTTGTCACACTACCTAATCAAAAGTATCCGGACACCCCTATGTTATGTAGAATTGTCCTCTAGATGTCACATGACGCGATCCTGAGAGTATAAAATGGAGCGGGGTATGTTGCGACGTTGGCAGAGAAGCAGTAACAGCACTAAGAGTCGATCAAGAAGCTTAGTGACTTCGATGCAGACTAGTCATTGGACGTCATCTGACTAACAAATCCATCAGGGATATTTCAACTCTTGTAAAGCTGCCCAGGTCGACTGTTGATAATGAGACTGTGAACTGGAAATGCGAAGAAAAGAACCACAGTTAAACTAAGACCTGGCAAACCTCATGTACCGACGGAGAGGGACTGTCGAGCATTGTGGAAAATGGTTGTAAAAGATCGCATGAAATCCGTGAAACTACTCACTCGTGATTTCCAAAATGCTACCAACAGTCCAGCTAGCACAATGACTGTGCCTAGGGAGTTAAATACAATGGGGTATAATGGTCGAGCCGCTGCTCGTAAGGTACACGTTTCTATAGATAGTGCTACGCTGCCCTTGAGGTGGTGTAAAGAGCGACGCCAGTGGACAGTGGATGACTGGAAAGGAGTGTTTTGGAGTGTTGAATCACATTATACCCTGTGATAATTCGATGGAAGAGTTTGGGTTTGACAATTGCCTGGATAACTTTACTTGCCATCGCGTGTAATGCCAACAGTGATGGTCGGAAGAGTTGGTATTACGGTATGGGGGTATTTTTCGTGGTTAAGGTGTAGTCCTCTCATTGCCCTTAAGAGAACGCTAAGTGCGGAATGATATTAACACATTTTACAGCCTCCTGAATGCTTACAAAAAAAAGGGCTCTGAGCACTATGGGACTCAACTGCTCAGGTCATAAGTGCTCTAGAACTTAGAACTACTTAAACCTAACTAGCCTAAGGACATCACACACATCCATGCCCGAGGCAGGATTCGAACCCACAACCGTAGCGGTCTCGCGGTTCCAGACTGTAGCGCCTAGAACCGCTCGGCCACTCCGGCCGGCGAATGCTTACACTTCGGAGATGATGATCATTTGTATCACCATGGCAATGCATCGTGTCATAAAGCAGCATCTCTGAGGCAATGGTTTGTGAATAATTACATTCTTGAAATGGACTGACCTAAGCAGTCCCGATGTTAACTCAGTGGAAATTAGGACACTTGACTTCACTCCAGACCCCAGCGTCCAAAGTGACTAGCTTATCTGGTTTCAGCTTCTTTGGAAGAATAGACTACTATTCCTCCACAAACATTCCGACTCGTCATTGGAAGTGCTCCCAGCAGACTTCAAACCGCCACAAAGGCGAATGGTCCAACAATAGGTGTTCGGGCGCTTTTGATCAGACAATGTATGTACTAATGTTTCGAACTGAAACTAAAGTAACAACAATAAACATGAATAATTGATTGTTGTAGTAGTAAACTGTACGACGAATATGCTGTGGCATGTTATTGTAATTAAGTCTCTGAACTCTGTTCAGGAGTCTAGTTCAAATTCGCGTTTGATCTTCCCGTTTTGCACTCAGTTCCTTTAAATCAGAGATAGCTGCCGCGCTGGAGAGAGACAGAGAGATAGAGAGAAACAGACAGACAGAGAGAGAGAGATAGGGGCTAGGGGGAGGCGCTTCTGTTGTTACAAAGAATGGAATAGTTCAGCTTGTTACGTGACTGGTGTGTCGTCTGACATACTGGTAAGATTGTGGTAAGTTCTTATGGGACCAAACTGCTGAGATCATCGGTCCCTAGACTTACACACTACTTAATCTAACTTACGCTAAGGATAACACACACGCTCATGCCCGGTGGAGGACTCGAAACTCCACCGGGGGAGCCGCGCGAACCGTGGCAAGGCGCCCCAGACGTACGGGTCGTCGAGCGCAAGAGTAAAAGATCCGACAATAGAAGTTTTCAAGTGATGATAGGTCGTATGAACTAGAAGGACGTGCTCGTTATGGTTGCATAGAAGCATACAAAGCGGCGCTTCGCGCCTGTCAACAGTAAAAGAAAGGAGGACCAACGTCGAACCCCCTGTCGACGACGGCTTCATGAGAGACGAAATACAAGCTTGGATAACGGAAGGATGAGGAAGAGATTCGGCCATTTTTTTTAAAGAGACTTTCCTGGCATTGGCCTTAAGAAAATTAGTGAAACTGCAGAAAACCTACGTCTGGGTGGTCGTATCGGGATTTTTACCATCGTCCTCCGGAATGCGAGTCCACTTTCGTGTAAACATGGTAGCGATCCGTTAAGTAAAAGAGATATTCTGATATTGAAGGTATTCCTCTGGAATGTGGTAGGGCCTCTGCTACGTCTGCTATAGTCTCTCATACCCTCTCAATATCTCTCCTGAATGGTGTCACAACGGTTTTAGGAGGTGCTTGTGAGACCCCTAGACCACATGGCCGTAACTCTGCAGAGCACTTTGAGACACCATCGAACAAGACGTGCGCTTCTCGGAGCCAGTCTCCGTGATCTGTGGGCAGCAGCTGTTGCTCACAGAATAGTGTGGCTCCTCAACACTCTGGGTATTTCATGTTATTCCTGCAACAACGCATGACCGCCGTCATCAGGATGACATATTACTAGGTAGTTGAAGAATGAGATTTTCACTCTGCAGCGGAGTGTGCGCTGATATGAAACTTCCTGGCAGATTAAAACTGTGTGCCCGACCGAGACTCGAACTCGGGACCTTTGCCTTTCGCGGGCAAGTGCTCTACCAACTGAGCTACCGAAGCACGACTCACGTCCGGTACTCACAGCTTTACTTCTGCCAGTACCTCGTCTCCTACATTCCAAACTTTACAGAAGCTCTCCTGCGAACCATGCAGAACTAGCACTCCTGAAAGAAAGGATATTGCGGAGACATGGCTTAGCCACAGCCTGGGGGATGTTTCCAGAAATTCTGGTTAACATCCCCCAGGCTGTGGCTAAGCCATGTCTCCGCAATATCCTTTCTTTCAGGAGTGCTAGTTCTGCATGGTTCGCAGGAGAGCTTCTGTAAAGTTTGGAATGTAGGAGACGAGGTACTGGCAGAAGTAAAGCTGTGAGTACCGGACGTGAGTCGTGCTTCGGTAGCTCAGTTGGTAGAGCACTTGCCCGCGAAAGGCAAAGGTCCCGAGTTCGAGTCTCGGTCGGGCACACAGTTTTAATCTGCCAGGAAGTTTCATACTAGGTAGTTATCTCCACTTTGGCTGCCTATCAGCGGTAGTTAACATCTTTACCCTAGTACTAAATTCTCCCTACGAGTCGGGAACACTGGAACACCAGTAGTCAACACAGCGTTTGAGGTGGCCAACTGGACCTGGATAACGCGCTTAAGATGCTCTTGGAAAATCTATTTCTAACCTACACTAAAAAATGTATTTAAGCCCTAAGAAGCTCCTCGCTGCATCACACATTGTCATATTTCATGTATTGCTACTCAGGATAATCACATTCATCATTCACCCTATTGTTACATTTCCTAGGACAAAAATCTTTTATCTGTAACTGCGTGTTTTTTATTTTATTTATTTATTTACTTATTGTTCCGTGGGACCAAATTAAGGAGAAATCTCCATGGTCATGGAACGAGCCAATACATGAAATTATAACACGATAGTAGAAACAGATAAAATGAAATATAAGAAACATATTCAGGCGACAAGTCGTAAGTTTAAATAAAGAAAATCAACAATGTAACACTGGAATTTGCTTAATTTTTTACCTCTTCCAGGAGATCCTCGACAGAATAGAAGGAGTGAGCCATGAGGAAACTCTTCAGTTTAGACTTAAAAGAGTTTGGGCTACTGCTAAGATTTTCGAGTTCTTGTGGTAACTTATTGAAAATGGATGCAGCAGAATACTGCACTCCTTTCTGCACAAGAGTCAAGGAAGTGCATTCCACATGCAGATTTGATTTCTGCCTAGTATTAACTGAGTGAAAGCTGCTAACTCTCGGGGATAAGCTAATATTGCTAACAACAAACGATATTAAAGAAAATATATACTGTGAGGGCAATGTCAGAATTCCCAGACTATTGAATAGGGGTCGACAAGAGGTCCTCGAACTTACACCACATATAGCTCGAACAACCCGTTTTTGAGCCAAAAACACCCTTTTTGAATCAGAAGAATTAACCCAAAAGATAATACCGTACAACATAAGCGTGTGAAAATATGCGAAGTAGACTACTTTTCGTGTTGAACTGTCACTTATTTCAGATACTGTTCTAATGGTAAATAAAGCAGCATTTAGTTTCTGAACAAGATCCTGAACACGGGCATTCCACGACAGCTTACTATCTATCCGAACGCCTAGGAACTTGAACTGTTCCGTCTCGCTTATAATATGCCCATTCCGTCTGATCAAAATACCGGTTCTTGTCGAATTGTGAGTTAGAAACTGTAAAAACCGAGTCTTACTGTGATTTAGCATCAAATTATTTTCCACAAGCCACGAACTTACTTCACGAACTACATTACTTCATACTGTTTCAATATTACACACAAGATCCTTCACTACGGAGCTGGTGTTATCTGCATTTATTATTCATATCCTATTACATATTTAGCTCTTTATTCGCACGAAGTAGTGGCCGCTATCGACAGGGGATCTCAGGTTGATTTCGTATTTCTGGATTTCCGGAAAGCTTTTGACACTGTTCCTCACAAGCGACTTCTAATCAAGCTGCGGGCCTATGAGGTATAGTCTCAGTTGTGCGACTGGATTCGTGATTTCCTGTCAGGAAGGTCGCAGTTCGTAGTAATAGACGGCAAATCATCGAGTAAAACTGAAGTGATTTCAGGTGTTCCCCAGGCAAGCGTCCTGGGACCTCTGCCGTTCCTTATCTATATAAATGACCTGGGTGACAATGTGAGCAGTTCTCTTAGGTTGTTCGCAGATGATGCTGTAATTTACCGTCTAGTAAGGTCATCCGAAGACCAGTTTCAGTTGCAAAGCGATTTAGAAAAGATTGCTATATGGTGTGGCAGGTGGCAGTTGACGCTAAATAACGAAAAGTGTGAGATGATCCACATGAGTTCCAAAAGAAATCCGTTGGAATTCGATTACTCGATAAATAGAACAATTCTTAAGGCTGTCAATTCAACTAAGTACCTGGGTGTTAAAATTATGAACAACTTCAGTTGGAAAGGCCACATAGATAATATTGTGGGGAAGGCGAGCCAAAGGTTGCGTTTCATTGGCAAGACACTTAGAAGATGCAACAAGTCCACTAAAGAGACAGCTTACACTACACTCGTTCGTCCTCTGTTGGAATATTTCTGCGCGGTGTGAGATCCTTACCAGGTGGGATTGACGGAGGACATCGAAAGGGTGCAAAAAAGGGCAGCTCGTTTTGTATTATCACGTAGTAGGGGAGAGAGTGTGGCAGATATGATACGCGAGTTGGGATGGAAATCATTAAAGCAAAGGCGTTTTTCGTCGCGGCGAGGTCTATTTACGAAATTTCAGTCACCAACTTTCTCTTCCGAATGCGAAAATATTTTGTTGAGCCCAACCTACATAGGTAGGAATGATCATCAAAATAAGAGATATCAGAGCTCCAACAGAGAGGTTTAGGTGTTCGTTTTTCCCGCACGCTGTTCGGGAGTGGAATGGTAGAGAGATAGTACGATTGTGCTTCGATGAACTCTCTGCCAAGCACTTACATGTGAATTGCAGAGTAGTCATGTAGATGTAGATGTAGATTGGAAGCAATTTCTAAGTTTCACCAAAGATTCAGCAGATAATTTTAGCGATTTCTTAGGACGTTGGTGATGGTGCGCTTTGCGCAGGGCCGCGGCTACGAGTCGGAGTCGTGCGGCGCGGAGGACTGCGCGGACGGCGCGCTGGAGCCGGGCCCGGGCTGCCGCTGCGGCGGCTGCCAGCTGCGCGTGCGCGACGGCGCCACCGCCAGACTCGCCGCCTCCTCCACCAGCTGCCCTGGCCGCAGCCTCTGGCTGCTGCAGGTACTGCCTACGTCCAGCTTCAACAAAATCTACTCGCGAGCAGTTGCCCCGATAAAACTACCCACATTCTACTGTACGCTACGTACTGACTGCCCGAGACCTACTTACACTACTGGCCATTAAAATTGCTACACCACGAAGATGACGTGCTACAGACGCGAAATTTAACCGACAGGAAGAAGATGCTGTGATACGCAAATGATTAGCTTTTCAGAGCATTCACACAAGGTTGGCGCTGGTGGCGACACCTACAACGTGCTGACATGAGGAAAGTTTCCAACCGATTTCTCACACACAAACAGCAGCTGACCGGTGTTGCCTGGTGAAACGTTGTTGTGTAAGGAGGAGATATGGGTACCATCACGTTTCCGACTTTGATAAAGGTCGGAGTGTAGCCTATCGCGATTGCGGTTTATCGTATCGCGACATTGCTGCTCCCGTTGGTCGAGATCCAATGACTGTTAGTGGGTGGGTTCAGGAGCGTAATACGGAACGCCGTGCTGGATCCCAACGGCCTCGTATCACTAGCAGTCGAGATGACAGGCATCTTCTCCGCATGGCTGTAACGGATCGTTCAGCCACGTCTCGATCCCTGAGTCAACAGGTGGGGACGTTTGCAAGACAACAACCATCTGCTCGAACAGTTCGACGACGTTTGCAGCAGCATGGACCACCAGCTAGGAGGCCGTGGCTGCGGTTACCCTTGACGCTGCATCACAGACAGAAGCGCCTGCGATGGTGTACTCAACGACGAACCTGGGTGCACGAATGGCGAAACGTCATTTTGCGGATGAATCCAGGTTCTATTTACAGCATCGTGAAGGTCGCATCCGTGTTCAGCGACATCAAGGTGAACGCACATTAGAAGCGTGTATTCGTCATCGCCATACTGGCGTATCACCCGTCGTGATGGTATAGGGTGCCACTGGTTACACGTCTCGGTCGCCTCTTTTTCGCATTGACGGCAGTTTCAACAGTTGACGTTACATTTCAGATGTGTTACGACCCGTGGCTCTACCCTTTATTCGATCCCTGCGAAACCTTACATTTCAGCAGGATAATGGACGACCGCATGTCGCAGGTCCTGTACGAGCCTTTCTGGACACAGAAAATGTTCTACTGCTGCCCTGGCAGGCACATTCTCCAGATCTCTGACCAACTGAAAACGTCTAGTCAATGGTGGCCGAGTAACTGTCTCATCACAATACGCCAATAACTACTCTTGATGAACTGTGGTATCGTGTTGAAGCTGCATGAGCGGCTGTACCTGTACAAGCCATCCAAGCTCTGTTTGGCTCAATGCCCAGGCGTATCAAGGCCGTTATTACGGCCAGAGGTGGTTGTTCTGGGTGCTGAGTTCTCAGGATCTAAACACCCACTGCACGGTCCGTTACAGTCGTGCGGATAAGATGCCTGTAATCTCGACTGCTAGTGATTCGAGACAGTTGGGATCCAGCACGGCGTTCCGTATTACGCTCCTGAACCCACCGATTCCATATTCTGCTAACAGTCATTGGATCTCGACCAACGCGAGCAGCAATGTCGCGATACGATAAACCGCAATCGCGATAGGCTACAATCCGACCTTTATCAAAGTCGGAAACGTAATGGTACACATTTCTCCTCCTTACACAAGGCATCACAACAACGTCTCACCAGGCAACGCCGGTCAACTGCTGTTTGTGTATGAGGAATCGGTTGGAAACTTTCCTCGTGTCAGCACGTTGTTGGTGTCGCCACCGTCGCCAAGCTTGTGTGAATGCTCTGAAAAGCTAATCATTTGCATATCACATCATCTCTTCCCTGTCGGTAAAATTTCGCGTCTGTAGCACGTCATCTTCGTGGTGTAGCAATTATAATGACCAGTAGTGTATATGATAGAGGCCACCTAATTTGAAAAGGTGCAGTACGAATGGATGAGTAGGCAGCCATTTAAAACGTTGTAGGGGAGTCTCTTTCGAGTTCAAAAACAGAACAGTTTGATACTTGTGGTACCACTCCCTATTTGCGTAAGTGTAGACTTGACTTTGAATTGTCGAACTGCGTGAAGGTGAAGCTGAGCGACTGCCCGCAGGCGGACGACGGCTGGGTGCTGAAGCTGACGTTCGAGCACGTGGTGCTGCCGTGCGGCTCGCACTGGCTCAAGGTGCGCGACGGCGACTCGCTGTCGGCGACGCTGCTGGCGCAGCTGAGTGGCCGCCCGCACGTGCCGCTCACCGTCATCTCGGAGGGGCCCTTCCTGCTCATCGAGTTCTTCTCCGACGTGCCGCTCGCCGTGCTGGGCTGCAGCGGCAGCTTCGTCGCTCGCGCCACTCCCCTCTGTAAGTACGTCTCTCAGCTGCGCCTGCGACATCTGTTTGCTATAACAACAAAATCAAAAATGCACGCTAGCGATTTAATCGTAAAAAGTCCAAATTACTCATTTAGGTCGACTCTCCACCATAAAGACTTTCCATTACACCAACCCTCACAGTGCGTACCTGACAATTGCCTTCTCCAACCGAAACATCTAATCAACTGCAGTTATGGACTGTGCGGCTGGTCCCGGCGGAGGTTCGAGGCATCCCTCGGGCTTGGGTGTGTGTGTTTGTCGTTAGGATAATGTAGGTTAAGTGGTGTTTAAGCTTAGGGACTTATGACCTTAGCAGACCCGCCGGGTTAGCCGACAGCGCTAATGCGTTGCTTCCTGGACTCGGGTAGGCGCGCCAGCCCCGGATCGAATCCGCCCGGCGGCTTAACGACGGAGACTGGTGTGCCGGCCAGCCTGGATGTGGTTTTTAGGCGGTTTTCCACATCCCACTAGGTGAATACCGGGCTGTTTCCCACGTACCGTCTCAGTTACACGGCTCGCAGACATCTGAACACATTTGCACTATTCCATGGATTACACCAGACACAGACAGTTGGGGTACACTAATTCCGTCCGTCCCGGGGGTACGGTTTGGCGGCAGGAAGGGTATCTGGCCAACCCTTAAATTAACCTTGCCAATTCCGATTAACCATGCCGACCCTGCGTCATTGCGGTAAACAGACAGAATCAAAAGAAAGAAAGAAAGAAAGAACTGACGACCTTAGCAGTTAAGTCTCATAAGATTTCACACACATTTAAACATTTTTTTATAACAGAAGCTATTCCATTATACATATCATTCCTGTGGATCATGGGGCATACCAGGACTGCCAGGAATGCGGAAGAAAACGGACTGCCACAGAACGCAGTAACTAATAGAATAAAAAATGGCTCTGAGCACTATGGGACTTAACATCTATGGTCATCAGTCCCCTAGAACTTAGAACTACTTAAACCTAACTAACCTAAGGACATCACACAACACCCAGTCATCCCGAGGCAGAGAAAATCCCTGACCCCGCCGGGAATCTAACCCGGGAACCCGGGCGCGGGAAGCGATAACGCTACCGCACGACCACGAGCTGCGGACAACTAATAGAATACAGGAGACACGTGTTCCAGGTAAAAGTCTAGTTTCCGTAGGCAGCAAAATGGCAAAAGATCAGCTTAACACCTGCTACAAAGCCAATCGCATACACCAAACGCGTAATGGTCCGTAGGAAACTGGAATATGAAACATGATTCTACTGGCAAAAGTAGCACGAGACGGTTACTGATTACCTTTGTCAGACGGAAATACAGCCACCGCTGCTACCGAAAACGGTTTCATAGAATTCATGTTGCCATCCGCACACTGCGACTGTGGGGGAATCCAGGTCAGTCCCATATACGAGGGCGTGCTGAAAAGTAATGCCTCTGAATTTTTTATGCATAAACTCTAAATCTTTTTAAATAAAACAAACGTAATCAACAGTTTACATCTTTGTTCTTCATGTCTACATGTTTATTTCTCAGCATGGTCACGCTGGTGACGAACGCAATTCTTCGAATGAGAGTCCAGTTTGTTGATAACGTCGCTGTAGAATGTTTGACGTTCATGACCCACCTCTCTGCTTGCAGCGCTTCTTCGCTATCAAAGTGAAGTTCTCGAAAGTGTTGTAGAAGTTTTGGAAACAGATGAAAGTCGGATGGTTCTGAGCACTATGGGACTCAACATCTTAGGTCATAAGTCCCCTAGAACTTAGAACTATTTAAACCTAACTAACCTAAGCACATCACACACACCCATGCCCGAGGCAAGATTCGAACCTGCGACCGTAGCAGTCCCGCGGTTCCAGACTGCAGCGCCAGAACCGCACGGCCACCGCGGCCGGCAAAGTCGGATGGTGCCAAATCGAGATTGTGTGGAGGATGATCGATGTTAGCACTTTTATATACGTAGTAGCGGTCGTGTGTGGTCTGACACTATCATGCTGAAGGAGTAAATGTTTCATGTGTGGACGCTAGCTGCAGAGGGCTGAAAGTATGTAGACAGGAAGAATAAAGCTGTAGAATGTTACTAACGTTTCTTTTAAATGAGTTTTCTTCAGAGAGAGAGAGAGAGAAAGAGAGGGGGAGAGATGTGTATCTGGGTTAATTATATGTATTTAGAAAACAAGTTGTTAGCGTAAGAGGCAAAGTCTTTTTGGTTAATTTACTTATTGAAGTGTTATCTCTAATCTCATTGCAATTCGTTTTAAATTGCTCATTAGCTGTTCTTTGTCATATTGCTAATTTTAATTATGACAGCTACTTTTTCGTGTTTTAATGTTTTGTTTCCAATTTTTTTTATGTTAAAAAACTATGGTTGAAGAACAGATACTTAGCTGCGACCAGCCTTTCCCTACGTTATCTAGGCGTAAAATATCTGGATAATTCCATTATTTGAGAGAGATACCATTTCTACTGCGTCCATACTGGAGAGCATCCGAGGCTCATCCAGAATACCTATAGCCGGCCGGAGTGGCCGTGCGGTTCTAGGCGCTACAGTCTGGAGCCGCGTGACCGCTACGGTCGCAGGTTCGAATCCTCCTTTGGGCATGGATGTGTGTGATGTCCTTAGGTTAGTTAGGTTTAAGTAGTTCTAAGTTCTAGGGGACTGATGACCACAGCAGTTAAGTCCCATAGTGCTCAGAGCCATTTGAACCAAGAATACCTATACCCAAACAAGTTCCGTCTATTTATGGTCTCAGAATGTGACTACAAGTGCGCAACTTCCAGAGCAACAAGTGTTCCCTTAAACATACTGGTGCAGTGATTATGAATCTGCGCTCGGATTATGGGGAACAGGATGAAAAATCCGTATAGCGTGGTTCTTAGTTATGTCTTCCCCAGTTTCACTAATGAGTACTCCTAGACCCCGCATGTGCCATGAAGAAGAGATGTTGGGTGTGTTGGTTTATTTATTTAATGTTGTTCGTATTTGAATATCTGATTCTTTGTATTCTTACCACTGATATAATTCAATGTTTTGAACAACAGGTACGAAAATTAATGCTTTTAGCCACTCAAGTTTTAGGTTACTTGAGCACCATAATTTCGACTCTGTATAACACAATATCTATTCTGTGAGATTACTTGTCGATTTCCGATGTGCTAGCAGTTCTGTTACGAAATGCTCTGCAAATTGTTATGCACCATTCTGTAGGAGGCAGAATGTTGTCGCCTCATTACAACTCACACGTACAATTATAAGTGAGCGCACGGTAATTTGGCAATTTTCATGAAAACGAACCTTTGCCAACCATTAAAGCAAATTAAAATCTTGCCAATTAGGATTTGAGCTCAGAATCTTCGGGTGAATGTCGTGACACATAAAGAAGGATGCAGTTTCATTTGTTAGCAGTTTTGCAAGAAAGGAAGGAATATTAGTGTTTAGCGACGAGTAGGCGACACAGTTATTAGATTCGGAGCACAGACTCTGATTGGAGAGGGAAGGGGAAATAAATCGGCCGTTATCTTTCATAGGAATTGCGTCAGCATTCGCCTGAAGGCGATTTAGCGAAATGACAGAAAATATGGACCTGTATGGCTGAATGGGATTTTAACCGCCGTTCTCCCGAATACGAATACAATTTCTCAGCACTGCGTCACATCGCTCGCTAATTTTATAAGAATAGCTGTTTAAGTGAATTTGAACATTTTATAGGAGAATAACTGTCACTGTAAGATTAGTGCCGTACTAAAATATGGCACCCTGGGAATAATATGCGACGGAAAGCATCAATCTGTTCTGTAGCGATAAACAGACAACGTAACTAATGACGCTACGCTAGACACAGACGCCATAATATAGCAGTTACGAGTTTTAATGGTAGCCGCAACGCTCCCATTATAGAAGGTATCTTGTCCCAAGTTATCAGAATCGTCCAAATACTCGTCATGTCAGTGTTCTGTCACTGCATACAAGGGGAGCATGCAAATTCGTTAAATATTCATGAGAGTCTGCGGTATTGCAGATCAGAGACTGTTAGCACAAAGCGGTGAAACACTGCTGCAGCTTGCGGCCGAGAGATTATAACCGTCAGCCACATATGTGACATCGTGGTTAGCCACACTAAATCTAATTTTCTCCACGGGAAAATCTGGAGTTGTTTAGGTCCTTGTCATCTCCTTTCAAAGTTTTTTTCTTCTGCTACCTCGTAATATTATATGTTCTCGATGTGCCCTTACATTTCAGATAGACGTCAATTGGTCTCTCGTCTCTGGTTGTCTCATTAAAACTGTGAAAGCTACAATTAGATTTAGTTAGTTTTTCATGTTCTGTGGTTGATACCTGTCATAAACTCGGCACCACGCAAAAAATCTAGTACGTACACCAACAAAACTACTTTTTCCTTTTGAAAACATGGCTAGATGCTGTTGATTTACATACATAAGATGTTTCTTTACTTCCAACTAGCAATCCGACCTGGATACGCACGGGTAGCACTGAGTTCCTACACTGGTGTCCAAAATTAAAGCAACAAATGGAAATTTTACAAGGTTGTGTTTATTTTGTCACAAAACAATATAATCAGGTGATAGTAAAGTAGAAACAATGTAAAGAATACAGAACGTAATCAACTGCAACATGCATAACGGTAAACAAAAATGTTCTTCGTTCTTTTTCAAGTTAACGTATTTGCACGTACATTCTGACAACTGGTTAATGTGCTCAGTATGAGGTGTGACAACCTCGGGCACCAAAACAGGCTTGACAACGATGGGACGTGCTGTAAATGACGTCGTAAATCTCATGTTGAGACAATAACCCCTAGTCTTCCTGCAGAATTGCCCACAACTCGTGGAGAATTGTTGGTGGATGTTGACTTGATGCAGCCCGTCTCCCTATTGCATCCCTGACATGCTCCATGGGATTCAAATCGGGAGAGCGAGTAGCTCACGCTATTTATGGAGTATCTCCGTTTCCAGTGCTCTATGAGATCGAGCATTATCGCCCATCAGTATGAAGTCTGGACTCACAGCACCTCGCAACAACCGCGCATGAGATCCCGAGATCTCGTCATGGTACCTGACAGCAGTTAAATCTTGTTGATTCACCTGTACAATGTCATGAAGAGGTGTTCGAGTGGTCAACATAATCCCCGCCCACACCATTAAGGATCCTCCACGATATCGGCCTCTTTCCACAACTTTTGGGTCCTAAAATCGTGTTACACGTGCCCTCCAGATGCGAATCCGTCGAGATCACTCTCCAGACCAAATCGTGACTCATCTGTGAAAAGAACATTGGCCGACTGTTCGACTGTCCAGGTGGCATGTGGACGGCTCCCCTCTAGACGTTCCCTTCTTCGAAAACACGCCAGAGGTAAACAGACATCAGGTTTCCAACAATAAAAGACACTCTGCTGAAGCCTTCTGTACACCGTATGTCTCGATACAACACGTCCAGGGGATGCTGCAACGTCAGATGCCAGTTGCAACGCAGTACTAACGCGGTACCGTGGTGCTCTTACAGTCAAATAATGGTCCACTCTTTCTCATGTCACACGTGATCGGTCCTGTCCTGGCATCTATAAACTGTCGCCTCATCCGGGAAACAATAGAACGATTCACATTAAGCCATCGGGCCAAATCAGTTTGCAAGTCTCCTACTTCCATTCTTCCTAAGGCCCTCCACAGCAGAGAGTCTGTAGGTATCTTCTCTGTGCCATACTGCACCGTCTGTGACTGTGTTCAAAGTGACTGTGGATGTGGGACTACCTTGCAAACACTACCCCGCTTGATAGGTGCCATGACGTCATTGTTAGCGTGGTTGTCCGTTGATCGGAATGCCATCTTACGTGCAGAACACGATCGTAACGACATATTTTGACATCTTATATGATTATATAGTGAATGAGACACAGGACGGGGAAGCAGCAGTTTGTTGCTTTAATTTTGGACACCAGCGTATGTATGGCCGGGCGGCTTGTTCGTGATATGTAGTGACACACAAACCTTCCTTCTGAGTCAATGTATCTATTAGCGAAAATAGTATCAAAATCACTACAATAGTCCCTGAGATTAGCATTCACAGGGATACAAAAAACACGGCAGGGGCTATAATTTACACGTAGTATACATAGATTTTGGTCAATCCTCGCCACTCTCTCGAGATGCGGCGACTGTTTACTGCTTTTCCCGACAGATATCGCCTCCCCAGTAGCTGGCCAGCATATAGCTCCCATTATTGTAAACAGATGTCACTTCAATTGCCAATTAAATATGCAGTAGATAGCAGTAAATCTATTACATACTAAATATTACTGTGAATATAAATTATACACCTTCCCCATGAACCAGTCTGTCTTTTAGTGAAAACCATGTCAAAATCCCTACAGTAGTTCTTGAGGTAAGCCATAATGTACAAACAGAAAGACGTGAGGGGAAACTTTGATTTATAACATGTACAGATTTACACTAAAATTCTATAAATGTATCCCAGCCACAGACCGATATTGTCCATTCAGAAATTCTGCTAGACCGTAGAAGAAGTTATCAAGAAGATATACAAGGTAGTCATAATTATACTTTCGCTACTTGGGCTAGTGTAGCCGGAGAACTTTTATCATATGGGTACCCCACTTTGTAGAACTGATGTTCAGACTGCGCACTGCGGTATTTCCGTTGTTAATAGCGTTAGTGTCATAACATCCCTTAAGGCGCCGATACTGGCACGCCGACGTAGGGTTGAAACACAAGCATCGAGTGTGCATTACAGTTGCAGTCAACATGGATCTGGACAAGGTGAACAGGACTCTACTTGTAAAACTGTTTTTTATCAAAACAACAGCAGTAGTTCTGCTGTTCCTCATGAGTATCGGCGCACTAAAAGATACGGAGAAGTCATTTTTCCGCACCGTAGTTGAAGGACATGATTCGGAAGTTCAAGTTAACTGGCGATTTGGGAATAGTGCCTGCGAGAACCTCATGGTCAGTTGAGCCACAAATTGTTGAAGAAGTTATTGTTGCCATGGCTAATAATGTAGGACGCAATGTGCAGTCTTCGAGCAGTAGATGAACTGTGTCACGACAACTGAACATTTCATTGTCCACCATTGTTTCGGGCAGCAGTAGAACAATCTTCAGTGCGGTTCCAGGCTATTGTGGATGCAGATGGTCGTCACACTGTGCAAAGTTTGTAACCTGGAACTTAAACATGATATGCACTAACCAAATGTTACCATCCAATGTGTAAATTAATATGTGTTTCTTTAAATGGTTTATTCATTACTTCTCTTCAGAATGTCCTTACAAATGTTTCCACAAAGTTTCTTGTCCTACAATCACTCGTTTTTCACGGGGATCCTCTCAAGTAGCGAAAGTTTGATTATAAACACAGTGTATCTCAGCTTGTTTTTAAGACTTTCACCAGTTTTCAGCACTACATCTACATCTACATATACATCTACATGCATACTCCGCAAGCCACCTGAAGGTGTGTGGCGGAGGATACCTTGAGTACCTCTATCGGTTCTCCCTTCTATTCCAGTCTCGTATTGTTCGTGGAAAGAAGGATTGTCAGTATGTCCGCAGCTCGTGGTCGTGCGGTAGCGTTCTCGCTTCCCGCGCCCGGGTTCCCGTGTTCTATTCCCGGCGGGGTTAGGGATTTTCTCTGCCTCGTGATGACTGGGTGTTGTGTGCTGTCTTTAGGTTAGTTAGGTTTAAGTAGTTCTCAGTTCTAGGGGACTGATGACCATAGACGTTAAGTCCCATAGCGCTCAGAGCCATTTTTTTTTATTGTCGGTATGCCTCTGTGTGGGCTCCAATCTCTCTGATTTTATCCTCATGGTCTCTTCGCGAGATATACGTAGGAGGGAGCAATATACTGCTTGTGATTTTACCCTCATGGTCTCCTTGCGAGATATACGTAGGAGGGAGCAATATACTGCTTGACTCCTTGGTGAAGGTATGTTCTCGAAACTTCCACAAAAACCCATACCGAACTACTGAGCGTCTCTCTTGCAGAGTCTTCCACTTGAGTTTATCTATCATCTCCGTAACGCTTTCGCGATTACTAAATGATCCTGTAATGAAGCGCGCTGCTCTCCGTTGGATCTTCTCTATCTCTTCTATCAACTCTATCTGGTACGGATCCCACACTGCTGAGCAGTATTGAAGCAGTGGGCGAACAAACGTACTGTAACCTACTTCCTTTGTTTTCAGATTTCATTTCCTTAGGATTCTTCCAATGAATCTCAGTCTGGCATCTGCTTTACCGACGATCAACTTCAAATGATCATTACATTTTAAATCACTCCTAATGCCTACTCCGAGATAATTTATGGAATTAACTGCTTCCAGTTGCTGACCTACTATATTGTAGATAAATGATACGGGATCTTTCTTTCTATGTATTCACAGCACATTACACTTGTCTACATAGAGATTCAATTGCCATTCTCTGCACCATGCGTCAATTCGCTGCAGATCCTCCTTAGTTTCAGTACAATTTTGCATTGTTACAACCTCTCGATATACCACAGCATCATCCGCAAAAAGCCTCAGTGAACTTCCGATGTCATCCACAAGTTCATTTATGTATATTGCGAATAGGAACGGTCATACGACATTCCCCTGCGGCACACCTGAAATCACTCTTACTTCTGAAGACTTATCTCCATTGAGAATGACATGCTGCGTTCTGTTATCTAGGAACTCTTCAATCCAATCACACAATTGGTCTCATAGTCCATATACTCTTACTTTGTTCATTAAACGACTGTCGGGAACTGTATCAAATCCCTTGCGGAAGTCAAGAAACACGGCATCTACCTGGGAACCCATGTCTATGGCTCTCTGAGTCTCGTGGACGAATAGCGCGAGCTGTGTTTCACACGATCGTCTTTTTCGAAACCCATGCTGATTCCTACAGAGTAGATTTCTAGTCTCCAGAAAAGTCATTATACTCGAACATAATACGTATTCCACAATTCTACAACTGATCGACGTTAGAGATATTGGTCTATAGTTCTGCACATCTGTTCGACGTCCCTTCTTGAAAATGGGTATGACCTGTGCCCTTTTCCAATCCTTTGGAACGCTACGCTCTTCTAGAGACCTACGGTACGCCACTGCAAGAAGGGGGGCAAGTTCCTTCGCGTACTCTGTGTAAAATCTAACTGGTATCCCATCAGGTCCAGCGGCCTTTCCTCTTTTGAGCGATTTTCATTGTTTCTTTATCCCTCTGTCGTCTATTTCGATATCTACCATTTTGTCATCTGTGCGACAATCTAAAGAAGGAACTATAGTGCAGTCTTCCTCTGTGAAACAGCTTTAGAAAAAGTCACTTAGTATGTCGTCCTTTAGTCTAGCATCCTCTATTTCAGTACCATTTTGGCCACAGAGTGTCTGGACATTTTGTTTTGATCCACATACCACTTTGACATAAGACCGAAATTTCTTAGGATTTTCTGCCAAATCTGTACATAGAACTTTACTTTCGAATTCATTGAACGCCTCTCGCATAGCCCTCCTCACACTACATTTCGCTTCACGTAATTTTTGTTTGTCTGCAAGGCTTTGGCTATGTTTATGTTTGCTGTGAAGTTCCCTTTGTTTCCGCAGCAGTTTTCTAACTCGGTTGTTGTACCACGGTGGCTGTTTTCCATCTCTTACGATCTTGATTGGCACATACTCATCTAACGCATATTGTACAATGGTTTTGAACTTTGTCCACTGACCCTCAACACTATCTGTACTTCAGACAAAACTTTTGTGTTGAGCCGTCAGGTACTCTGAAATCTGCTTTTTGTCATTTTTGATAAACAGAAAAATCTTCCTACCTTTTTTAATATTTCTATTTATGGCTGAAATCATCGATGCAGTACCGCTTTATGATCGCTGATTCCCTGTTCTGCGTTAACTGTTTCAAATAGATCGGGTCTGTTTGTCATCAGAAGGTCTAATATGTTATCGCCACGAGTCGGTTCTCTGTTTAACTGCTCAAAGTAGTTTTCAGATAAAGCACTTTAAAAAATTTCATTGGATTCTTTGTCCCTGCCACCGGTAATGAACGTTTGAGTCTCCCAGTCTATATCCGGAAAATTAAAATCTCCACCCAGAACTATAACATGGTGGAGAAATCTACTCGAAATATTTTCCAAATTATCCTTCAGGTGCTCTGCCACAACAGCTGCTGAGCCAGGGGGCGTATAGAGGCATCCAATTACCATGACTGAGCCTGCTTTAACCGTGACCTTCACCCAAATTATTTCACATTTCGGATCTCCGTCAATTTCCTGCGATACTATTGCGCTTCTTATCGCTATAAACACGCCTCCCCCTTCACTGTCCAGCCTGTCTCTGCGGTATACATTCCAATCTGAGTTTAGAATTTCATTACTGTTTACATCTGGTTTCAGCCAACTTTCTGTCCCTAGTACTATGTGGGCATTGTGACCGTTTATTAATGAGAGCAGCCCGCCGAAGTGGCCGTGTGGTTAAAGGCGCTACAGTCTGGAACCGCAAGACCGCTACGGTCGCAGGTTCGAATCCTGCCTCGGGCATGGATGTTTGTGATGTCCTTAGGTTAGTTAGGTTTAACTAGTTCTGAGTTCTAGGGTACTAATGACCTCAGAAGTTGAGTCCCATAGTGCTCAGAACCATTTGAACCATTTTAATGAGAGCAGTTCTGGGACCTTTCTGTAGACGCTCCTGCAGTTTACTATTAGCACATTAATATTGTTAATCCCTGTTGCATTTTGCCTACTCCTACCCTGCCGCGTCTCAGGAGGCGCCTTGTCGGGCCTAGGGAGGGAATTCTCTAACCTAAAAAATCCACATGTGCACTCCACACGTACTCCGCTACCCTTGTAGCCGCTTCCTGAGTGTGGTGCACGCCTGACCTATTCAGGGGGACCCTACATTTCTCCACCCGATAGCGGAGGTCGAGAAATTTGCACCCCAGATCTCCGCAGAATCGTCTGAGCCTCTGGTTTAAGCCTTCCACTCGGCTCCAAACCAGAGGACCGTGATCGGTTCCGGGAACGATACTACAAATAGTTAGCTCAGATTCCACTCCACAAGCGAGGCTTTCCGCCTTCACCAACTCCGCCAACCGCCTGTATGAACTGAGGATGACCTATGAACCCAGACGGCAGGAGTCATTGGTGCCGACATGAGCAACAATTTGCAGTCGGGTGCACCCAGTGCTCTCTATCCCCACCGGCAGGGCCTCCTCCACATCTTGGATGAGAGCCCCCGGCAAGCAGACAGAGTGAACACTGGCCTTCTTCTCCGACCTTTCCGCTATTGCCCTAAGGGCATCCATCACCCGCCTAACATTGGAGCTCCCAATCACTAATAAACCCCTCCCCCCCGTGTGCCTGCTCGGACCTTGCTGAAGGAGCGGCCACATGTCCACTCACAGGCAGAGCGGGTGATGTCACACGGCCAGCCTCCACATTGACCCTCCGCCTCGTGCGCCGCGAACGCCGCTGAACCCGCCACTCCCCTTGGAGAGAGGGTGGCCCAACCGCGCCCGGTACCCGCGAAGATGTCTCGACAGCAGGGACAGTGGGTGAAGCATGTAACACCTGGGGTGTAGCATGCGACGCACCAGACTCCCCACTGCCGCTACACTCCGATGCACTCCGAATCCCAAGGGAGGTGGTCAATTATTTTTACGGCAACTCCTCTTTGTGCAAGAATAAGATTAAGTTGTGGATAGTGGAGGCAATTAATGTTCCTCTTATTACATTCATTAATGATATTATTTTCAAATTTAAGACTTGTCCTTCCTAACAAACTACGCATTCGTCTGCTTATAGAACCCTGGTAAGCCTTGGATACCTGAAAGTCAGGTGCTGTGGCAGTGCCGGATGAAATGGGCAAAGTTCACACCTGTAGCGCTGCCTAAAGCAAGCTAGAAATGGCTACAGGCCACACAAAAAGTTATGGCTTCTGTCCGTGGTTAACATGTTCATGGTGGCACCGAATCGAAAGGTGGGATTTACCCTACTTCTGACACTAGATGTACAAGATGGGTTTCGGATAGGCGGATGGGCAAACATCCAGGATAGTTGTGTTTGTAACATGGTTCAAATGGGTCTGAGCACTATGGGACTTAACTTCTGAGATCATCAGTCCCCTAGAACTTAGAACTACTTAAACCTAACCAACCTAAGGATAGCACACACATCCATGCCCGAGGCAGGATCCGAACCTGCGACCGTAGCGGTTGCGCGGTTCCAGACTGCAGCGCCTAGAACCGCTCGGCCACTCCGGCCGGCTGTGTTTGTAAACCGAGAACTAAATGAATCTGGTTGATTATTGCTCTATAAGGGATACATATGGCGCACCTAAGTAAGTTCTTGGAAGCTTTTACAGCCAAAGCGTATCAGAGCAGGAAAAAGGACATGTTAGAAATTTGAAGCCGGCAGCCAAGAGGGCGTATCAAAAATGGCTACATTCTAGAACTCAGGTAGACAGAGAAAGTTATGGTGAAGAAAGAAACAAAGCCAAACAGATAATTGCAGCATCCAAGAAGAAACCCTAGGAAGACTTTGGAAAAAGGTTGGAGACTTTGTGTCAATCTGCTGGAAAACCATTCTGGAGTGTAATTAGCAGTCTTCGAAAGGGAGGTAAGAAGGAAACGACAAGTATTTTGGACAGGTCAGTAAAACTGCTGGTGAATCCTGTTGATGCCTTGGACAGATGGAGGGAATATTTTGAAGAGTTGCTCAATTTAGGAGAAAATACGATCAGTAATGTTTCAGATTTCGATGTACAATAGGATAGGAATGATGATGGAAATATGATCACATTTGAGGAAGTGGAGAAAATGGTCAATAGATTGCAATGCAATAAAGCGGCTGGGGTGGATGAAATTAAGTCAGAACTCATCAAATACAGTGGAATGTCAGGTCTTAATGGCTACACAGGATAATTGAAATGGCGTGGGAGTCGGGACAGGTTCCACCAGACTGGACGAAAGCAGTAATCACACCAATCTTTAAACATGGAAACAGAAAAGATTGTAACAACTACAAAGGTACCTCTTTAATCAGCGTTGTGGGTAATATCTTCTCAGGTATTGTTGAAAGGAAAGTGCGAGTATTAGTTGAGGGCAAATTGGATAAAAATCAATGTGGGTTTAGGCCTCTTAGAGGTTGTCAGGACCAGATCTTTAGTTTACGGCAAATAATGGAGAAGTGTTACGAGTGGAACAGGGAACTGTATCTATGCTTTATAGATCTAGAAAAGGCATATGACCGGGTTCCTAGGAGAAAGTTATTGTCTGTTCTACGAGATTATGGAATAGGAGGCAAACTTTTGCGAGCAATTAAAGGCCTTTACATAGATAGTCAGGCAGCAGTTAGTGTTGACGGTAAATTGAGTTCATGGTTCAGAGTAGTTTCAGGGATAAGACAAGGCTGCAACCTGTCTCCACTGTTCATATTATTTTTGGATCATATGTTGAAAACAATAGACTGGCTGAGTGAGATTAAGATATGTGAACACAAGATAAGCAGTCTCTCATATGCGGATAACTTAGTTGTGATGGCAGATTCGATTGAAAGTTTGCAAAGTAATATTTCAGAGCTAGATCAGAAATGAAAGGTATGAAGATTAGCATCTCCAAAACAAAAGTAATGTCAGTGGGAAAGAGATATAAACGGATTGAGTGCCAAATAGGAGGAACAAAGTTAGAACAGGTGGACGGTTTAAAGTACTTAGGATGCATATTCTCACAGGATGGCAACATAGTGAAAGAACTGAAGCGAGGTATAGCAAAGCTAATGCAGTGAGCGCTCAGCTACGATCTACTCTCTTCTGCAAGAAGGAAGTCAGTACCAAGACTAAGTTATATGTGCACCGTTCAATATTTTGACCAAATTTGTTGTATGGGAGGGAAAGCTGGGTGGATTCAGGTTACCTTATCAATAAGGTTGAGGTTACGGATATGAAAGTAGCTAGGATGATTGCAGGTACTAGTTCAAAATGGTTCAAATGGCTCTGAGCACTATGGGACTTAACATCTGAGGTCATCAGTCCCCTAGAACTTAGAACTACTTAAACCTAACTAACCTAAGGACATCACACACATCCATGCCCGAGGCAGTATTCGAACCTGCGACCGTAGCAGTCTCGCGGTTCCGGACTGACGTACCTAGAACCGCACGGCCACCGCAACTGGCCAGATACTAGTAGAGGGGAACAATGGCAGGAGGGTGTCCACAATGAGGAAATCAAAGAAAAACAGGGAATGAACTCTATAGATGTAGCAGTCAGGGCGAACAGGCTTAGATGGTGGGGTCATGTTACACGCATGGGAGAAGCAAGGTTACCCAAGAGACCCATGGGTTCAGCAGTAGAGGGTAGGAGGAGTCGGGTTAGACCAAGGAGAAGATACCCGGATTCGGTTAAGAATGATTTTGATGTAATAGGCTTAACATCAGAGGAGGCACCAATGTTAGCACTGAATAGGGGATCATGGATTAATTTTATAAGGGGGACTATGCTCCAGATTGAACGCTGAAAGGCATAATCAGTCTTAAATGATGATGATGATGATGAGCCTAGAGGGCGAAGTGTCTTTGTACTAGCCCTCAGCTACCAACGTCTTGAATTTCACTGAAATTTTCCTAAGCTTCTACTGGACGAAAATTGCGACCGATTTTTTCCAGGACGTCTGTACATCAGCAATCCTTGCCGTGAGAACCATGCTTAGCCCACCATCACGCGTTGGGACGTTCGTCAGGCTGTGAGCGGTCTCTGAACAGCAGCAAACTCAGTTACCGAAATGAACTAAGAAATAAAAATTTTGAATAATTCGTCTGTACTCCCTCCAAACGGATGGTCCCTGCATAATGCACATGATTTTAGAGTTTCGTCTGTATTCACCCTATTGTTTAAATGTTAAGAATATTCTGGAAAAGAGATGAAACAGAAAGAGGGAAGGAAAGAACTCATTAATGTGTGTCAGTATTTTTCCACAAACCAAAATTGAGCCATCTGCATGGAAAAGGCATATTCCTTGCTCCTAGTAGGCAGTTGATTCAATGTATCGAATGCATGAGTCCACAATGTTTCAGTTGTGTTTACATTTGTCTTTGTAAGCAGTTTTTAGTATCGCAGCGAATTGTATAACTTAATGCCGCATGGCGCCCCTTACATCCTAATGTGTAGCAAAGCCCAATCGGACGGCATCAAGCAGGTTGGACAGAGATATTAGATTCGCAGCTCTGAATATGCCGCAAAATGTCGTCTCCGGACATCACTGTGTTTTCGATAGATAGCAAACTTACGTCGGAGGCCAGAACAATAACGCCCAATATTAACGATGGCCAAGCGGGTGAGATATATGACCGTAAATGAATTTGAACTCGAACGATATCTGCAATAAAATTACCAGTAGAACTTAAGCCTGCGTCAAAAGCCACTGTTTCACGCTAAATTATGCACAGTAAGTTCAGAACAATTGGCATGTATGTCATATGTGTGGCAGAATGTGTCTCACTCTCGGTATTGAAAATGCGACCAGGGTTTTTGTGGATTCAGTAACTTCAATAGCCGACCGTGGTGGCCGAGCGTTTCTAGGCGCTACAGTCTGGAACGGCGCGACCGCTACAGTCGCATGTTCGAATCCTGCCTCGGGCATGGATGTGTGTGATGTCCTTAGGTTAGTTAGGTTTAATTAGTTCTAAGTTCTAGGGGACTGATGACCTCAGATGTTAAGCCCCATAGTGCTCAGAGCTATCTGAACCATTTTTGAGCCAACTTCAAGATTAGACCACATACAGGGTAACGCACTTAATACGAGTGAACCTGAAGTATTCGTAGAACGGGAAAATATATCAAGGCCCGGTTTTCGCTAAGTTATGGCGGGCAATGCGGCGAATTTTTTGACGTACGCAGGTACTTTTAAACTGACCCAACTTTACCAACCGGCCGCCGTGTCATCCTCAGTCCACAGGCGTCACTGGATGCGGATATGGAGGGGCATGTGGTCAGCACCCCGCTCTCTCGGCCGTATGTCAGTTGACGGGACCGAAGCCGCTATTTCTCAATCAAGTAGCTCCTCAGTTTGCCTCACAAGGGCTGGGTGCACCCCGTTTGCCAACAGCGGTCGGCAGACCGGATAGTCACCCACCCAAGTGCTGGCTCAGCCCGACAGCGCTTAACTTCGGTGATCTGACGGGAACTGATGTTACCACTGCGGAAAGGCCGTTGGCACAAACCTACTATTTGACATAAATATCAGGTGATTCAACCATTGGCCTTTACGACGGCTTGAACTCAGCTGGGGACACTTTCATTGGGGTGTCTAAATGTCTATGGAGGATTGGCAGCTCTTCTTCATCAAGAGCCAAAACCAGAGAATGTAGTGATGTTGGACGGTGGTTTATAGAGCTAAGCTGACTTTATAATTCATCCCAGACGTGTTACAGTGCGTTCGACTTGGGAACCTGTGCAAATCAAACCTTTCCAGGAATGTTACTGTCCACATACCGTTGCCTCACAGAAGCTGTTTTGTGACAGAGTGCGCTGCTATACTAATATAAACAATTATCGTCTCAGAACTTTTCCATTACTGAACGCAGAACACAATGGTGCGAAAAATGTTGATATTCTTCTGTATGTATCGTTTTCTTAAGCGCAAGAAGGGGAGCACATCCTATCCACGAAAAACACCCCCATATCGTAACGCTATCCTCTTCGTACTTCACTGTTGACACTAGACATGATGGAGGATAAGATTCACCAGGCATTCGCCAAACCCAACCAGTTCCATCGTATTGCCGCAAGGTATAGCGTTAGTTATCACTCCAAATCACTCATTTCCAGCCATCCACTGTCCAGTGGCATCGCTCTTTACACCACCTCGAGCGTCTCTTATCACTGACTACAGCAATGTGCTGAACTGCTCGTAGTACTTTGGAACTCACCAATGATTTCTTTTATTGACTTCATGCGATATTTTACAACCATTCTCCACAATGCTTGACGGTTCCTGACCGTGAGTACAAGATATCTGCCTGGTCTTGCTTCAACTGTAGTTCTTCCTTCGTATTCCTACCTCACAGTGGCATAACCAACAGTCGACTTTCGTAGCTTTAGAAGGGTTGAAATGTTCCTGATTGATTTGTTACTCAGATGATATTCAATCCAGTTGTCCTCTGCGGCGAATGTTCATCACAGAGAATGGTATCGTCAGGAGTGTCCCAGAGAAATGTGATAGATTCGCTGTCATTTTCTACATACAAAACAAATCTTCTGTCTACGGTTGGTTGGTTGTTTCGGGGAAGGAGACCAGACAGCGAGGTCATCGGTCTCATCGGATTAGGGAAGGACGAGGAAGGAAGTCGGCCGTGCTCTTTGAAAGGAACCATCCCGGCATTTGCCTGGAGCGATTTAGGGAAATCACGGAAAACCTAAATCAGGACGGCCGGACGCGGGATTGAACCGTCGTCCTCCCGGATGCGAGTCCAGTGTCTAACCACTGCGCCACCTCGCTCGGTTTCTGTCTACGAATCACTGCGATTTTAGAAAGCATCGCTTGTCCTAAACTCAGTTTTCCTTTCGAAACATGATATCCAGCGAGCTATGGATGAAGAACAACAGACAGATTCCATGTTCCTAGACTCCCGGAAAGCGCCTGGAACGGTGCCGCACTGCATGCTGTTTACGAAAGTAAGAGCTTATCAAATAGGTTGCCAGATATGTGAGACGCTCGAATACTTCTTAAGTAACAGAACCCAGTACGTTGTCCTCGCCAGCGAGCGTTCGTCAGAGACAAGGGCATCGACAGGAGTGGTCCTGGAAGTGTGATAGGACCGCTGTAATTTTTTTATGTGTATGAATGATCTGGCGGACAGGGTGAGCAGCAATCTGCGGCCTTTTGCTGACGACGCTGTGGTGTACGGAAAGGTGAGTGATTGTAGGAGGTTAGACGATGACTCTAAATGTAGGAAATTGTGAGTTAATGCCGATGAGTAGGAAATACAAACCCGTAATGCTCGAATACAGAATTGTAATGCGCTAGTTCACACAGTCACGTCGATTACATACCTAGGCGTAACGATGCAATGCGATATGAAATGGAACAAGCACGTAAGGATTGTAGTAGGGTAGCTGAATGTTAAGCTTCGGTTTACTGGGATAATTTTAGGAAATTGTGGTTCATCTATAAAAGAGACCGTATATAGGACACTAACGCGACACATTTTTGAGTACTGCTCTAGTGTTTGCAATCCGCACCAGGTAGGATTGAATGAAGACGTCGAAGCAATTCAGAGGCGGGCTGCTCGGTTTGTTAGCGGTAGATTCGAACAACACGAAAGTCTAACAGAGGTGCGTCCGGAACTCAAATGGAAATCCGAAATCCGTGGAAGAAAGGGGATGTTCTTTTCGAGAAACACTAGTGAGAAAATTTAGAGAACCGGCAGCAGAATCTGACTGGAGAACGTTTCTGCTGCCGCTAACGTACATTTCGCGTAAGGGCCACAAATATAAGAGAAATTAGGGCTCGTACGGAGGCATATCGACAGTCGTTTCTCCTCGCCTTATTTGTAAGTGGAACAGGAAAGGAAATGACTAATACGTATGGGGTATTCTCCACCACGCATCGTATGATGGCTTGCGGAGTATGTAGCTAATGTATTGTATTGCATTGTATTGTATTGTATGTTAACCGGGGACCTAGAAACGACGGAGAGGCTCCGTCCCCGCCGCAGCCGCAGTGATCCACAACCCCACGACGACTACCGCAGTTCACTTCATCCCTCCGCCGCCCCACACCGAACCCAGCGTTATTGTACGGTTCGGCCCGCGGTGGACCCCCCAGGGAACGTCTCACACCAGACGAGTGTAACCCCTATGTTTGCGTGGTAGAGTAATGATGGTGTAGGCGTACGTGGAGAACTTGTTTGCGGAGCAATCGCCGACATAGTGTAACTGAGGCAGAATGAGGGAACCAGCCCGCATTCGCCGAGGCAGATAGAAAACCGCCTAAAAACCATCCACAGACTGGCTGGTTCACCGGACCTCGACACAAATCTGCCGGGCGGATTCGTGCCAGGGACCAGGCGCTCCTTCCCGCCCGGAAAGCCGTGCGTAGACCGCACGGCCAACCGGATGGGCTAGATAACTGTAGGTAGATGAAGAATGATTAGCTCATGTCCGAAGTTGAGCCCTTCTGTTACTTACCGCCTCTTTACTGAAAACATAGTACTCCTTGCCTCCTTTTATACTGACGTATCCGCCTCTCTTGACATTTAGTGGCGAATTTCGCATGGCATAGGGGTCTTCGGATACGTTTGATCAGATAGTGTGTATACTATTATTTTCTGGTGAATCCGAAAGAGCTTTCGAAGATGACTTGAGCGACATAACGTGTGTGGATCTCGATCAAACAGTAACAAAATATCAGCGCTACAAAGCACCGTTCCGCCCACAGCAAAAGTGGTCTCCAGCTGCAACGATTGTGAGAACTTCCGTAGGGGTAAGGCTCTGGATACTCTTTTACGCTAACTGTTGTTCAAATCCCACATTTAGGTTTCCCGAGATTCCACTAAATAACTCGATGTGAACGACGAGATGATTTTTTTTGATGGAGCACTTCCAATTTCCTTTCCCATGCATCCAAAATAAGACCTTCAGCTCCGTTTCTGAAGACGCCGCCGTGGACGCGACGTTAGACCCTAGTTCTTCTTCTCGCAGCTACATTACGCTAGTCAACATATAGGTTTACATGTGAATAGGCAATTAAGGTGTCTTAATTTTATGTTCCGTAAAGAGTAGTTCTTTAAACCTTCATGTTCTCATGGCGTATTACTTGATTCATAAAATCACGGGAATCCAGCCGTAACCAACTTTGTCAGCTTGCTGAAATTTCGGCTGTAGTCCGTTTAGCTATCTTCGGAACTAGCCATATTACTTCCACTATGATCTTCCGAGTACGCATGCGCAATTGGCTCGTCCTTTCGGTATATAATGTGGACACGAGCGCTTTACCGCCATTATTCACTGATCACTCCAGATATGGGCGAACGGTTTGCACTCGAAATATTAGCAGAAGACAAAGTTTGGCTACGGCTAAATTCCCGCAATTTTATGGATCAGGGTAGTTTTTGCCCACGTGCTATAAAATTTTTGAAGCCTTTATTACTGCATAGTATGTAGTGCTCTTTCTGTAACCTTAAATTTACCTGTTATTGCATTTTCTGATGTCGTTGCGCTAGTGGTTATTTCATGAAGTTTGTACAGTAGCTGCGATGATATCACTGGGATACACTCAAAGCCTGTTACTTTGCGTAAGCAGATTGTGTATGAGCGCATTTACTATTTTTGTGGGTTGTACAGCATATGTGATTGTTTCTTAATATTACTGTTGGTCGCATGTGGGCTAAATATCACTCATTACGTTGATTTCCTTACGTGTTTGCCGTCTTTACAAACAATAGTGTGTCTATAAATTCCACGAAACTTTTATTGACATACATGATTGTAACAATATGTACGCTGCTAAATAGTTTTGCAACGTTGTAAAGGCACGGAGATATTCGCTTCGATGTCCTTAACTCTCTGTGTGCATATCAGCCTGATGCTTTCGGAGAACACTGAATTGTTTAGGAAGCCAGAGGCAGAAATTTGCTTTAACGATTGTGTGCTCTGCATTCCGCAGCGTGGGGAATCCATAAAGTCTGCATGTTCAACCCGAGCAGCACAGGAAGGGAGCAAATTTTCACCGTATTCTGCTGGTGAAAGTGTATGGCAGGAAAACTCAATGTTTCAGCCAGAGTTCTGTATTACAAAAGAAAACTCCTACACTGAAGAAGATGAATCGCGCTGTCAAAAAACACAAGCGCTCAGTCTGTGCTATGAGAGTATTTTAACACTGAGGGACAGCCACAGTATTACAGAATGGACAATTAGACATGTTTTTCTTTAATTTTACCTCTATTTTAATGCCTTCTCGTAGTTTAGTGCTACGTTCACACACAAAATAGCTAACGTAACGGTGAGAAACTGATGCGACATCATGGCAAAGCGGAATGAAAATAATTCTGTTTTTATTGGATAATTTGGATTTATTTCAACTGAGGTACATCAAACCGATGTCAGGTCACGTATTGGACTATAGCGCTGCCGTACGCTGTATCTTTTTCATTAGCGCTTGACCAAACACAAATGTCGTCATTACGTCCAGAGGCTTCATTGTTCATTTTGTTTCAACTGATGCTAACGTGTGTCTTTCTTTATTTCCTTCTGACACTAGGAGGAGTCTTACTCGTCTTTAACATAATAACTAACTGCAAATCACACAATACGACCGTACTGTATTCCATTACGTCCCTGTAGAATACAGTCCAGGCTCAGCGTTACTAGTTTCTCGCATCATCTGCAAGTCAGAATGTTATACTGAATGACAAAATAATGGAGGGTGGGTGTTAAGGGTGCTGATGATGACTCCGACAGTTAAAAAAGTTCAAGTCACGTTGGATATCATGCTCGCCTTTTTCGGGGTGCGACTGGTGATCCAAAGAAAGCATCACTCTGTCAGAATTTTATAGACCAGGATACATTATAGGGAAGCAGGACTTTGATTATAACAAGAAAACAGTACTGGATAGTACTAAAACAAGAGGAATCTTCGCAGTGAATGCTAAGAACCATGCTGACAAGTGCACCTACTTTGCCCATCCAGGAGCTGTTAGTCTCGATTTAAGCATAGAATGAAAACTGTATATCAGTTTACATGTTTAGTAATGCCACATCCAGTTACTAAGACTTCTGGTATCTTAAATAAAATCTACAAAATTCGCGGACGTTCCTTGACATCTTGTGCAAAATAGCACCACACGACACATATTGCTCGAAGAAGTAGTCCTCGCTTACGAAAATATAAGGGGTAGGCAAAAGGAATCGAGGAAGACGGGAAAAAAGTAAGTAAACTGTTTATTATTTCACAGTTAATCGCCGTAATTATTAATATACACTCCTGGAAATTGAAATAAGAACACCGTGAATTCATTGTCCCAGGAAGGGGAAACTTTATTGACACATTCCTGGGGTCAGATACATCACATGATCACACTGACAGAACCACAGGCACATAGACACAGGCAACAGAGCATGCACAATGTCGGCACTAGTACAGTGTATATCCACCTTTCGCAGCAATGCAGGCTGCTATTCTCCCATGGAGACGATCGTAGAGATGCTGGATGTAGTCCTGTGGAACGGCTTGCCATGCCATTTCCACCTGGCGCCTCAGTTGGACCAGCGTTCGTGCTGGACGTGCAGACCGCGTGAGACGACGCTTCATCCAGTCCCAAACATGCTCAATGGGGGACAGATCCGGAGATCTTGCTGGCCAGGGTAGTTGACTTACACCTTCTAGAGCACGTTGGGTGGCACGGGATACATGCGGACGTGCATTGTCCTGTTGGAACAGCAAGTTCCCTTGCCGGTCTAGGAATGGTAGAACGATGGGTTCGATGACGGTTTGGATGTACCGTGCACTATTCAGTGTCCCCTCGACGATCACCAGTGGTGTACGGCCAGTGTAGGAGATCGCTCCCCACACCATGATGCCGGGTGTTGGCCCTGTGTGCCTCGGTCGTATGCAGTCCTGATTGTGGCGCTCACCTGCACGGCGCCAAACACGCATACGACCATCATTGGCACCAAGGCAGAAGCGACTCTCATCGCTGAAGACGACACGTCTCCATTCGTCCCTCCATTCACGCCTGTCGCGACACCACTGGAGGCGGGCTGCACGATGTTGGGGCGTGAGCGGAAGACGGCCTAACGGTGTGCGGGACCGTAGCCCAGCTTCATGGAGACGGTTGCGAATGGTCCTCGCCGATACCCCAGGAGCAACAGTGTCCCTGATTTGCTGGGAAGTGGCGGTGCGGTCCCCTACGGCACTGCGTAGGATCCTACGGTCTTGGCGTGCATCCGTGCGTCGCTGCGGTCCGGTCCCAGGGCGACGGGCACGTGCACCTTCCGCCGACCACTGGCGACAACATCGATATACTGTGGAGACCTCACGCCCCACGTGTTGAGCAATTCGGCGGTACGTCCACCCGGCCTCCCGCATGCCCACTATACGCCCTCGCTCAAAGTCCGTCAACTGCACATACGGTTCACGTCCACGCTGTCACGGCATGCTACCAGTGTTAAAGACTGCGATGGAGCTCCGTATGCCACGGCAAACTGGCTGACACTGACGGCGGCGGTGCACAAATGCTGCGCAGCTAGCGCCATTCGACGGCCAACACCGCGGTTCCTGGTGTGTCCGCTGTGCCGTGCGTGTGATCATTGCTTGTACAGCCCTCTCGCAGTGTCCGGAGCAAGTATGGTGGGTCTGACACACCGGTGTCAATGTGTTCTTTTTTCCATTTCCAGGAGTGTATTTATCCCACTGTGAGATAAGACGGTCAATACCTTCATGGAAAACCACATGCGGCATTCACCTCTTCGTCCGAAGCAACTCGATTGCCGCAAAAATATTTCTTAAGGACTCCAAAAATAATTAAAACGCATGGGGAGATATCGGGGCTGTATGGAGTATGTGGAAGGGTGTCCCAGCGAAATGTCTGCAGATTTCTCAAAACAACTTTGACAACGTGTGGACGGGCACACACAAATTCGCAGTCATAAGAAGAAAATCATGTGATAATTGTTTTAAGTGTCCAGGTACAACCTCCTCTAAAACCGTGTTCATTTGTCTTGCCTAGTACCATTATAAAGGTATTCAAACGTGCTGTATGAACTTCTGAAGACAAAAATAGGCTGTAAAGCACTCATGACAACAACGGTATAAAATGAACCACATGTTTAACCAGTGTATTTATTAAAATATGCGCAAGAAAATGACAACTCCAATGAAATGCAAAAACCTACACAACATACATCGAAAGAATTCAGATATGTGTTGCTAGGATCGCAATAGGTCTGCGTATTCCATACGAAATTATAACTGGTATACTCACAAAATTAAATGGGAATCTCTGGAAGAAAGAAAGCAGTCTTCTCCTGAGAGTGTGTTACGTAACTTTAAGATACCGGTATTCTTGAAAAACTGTACAGCATTAGTACTGCCTCTATTGTATATAGGGTGATGCAGCTAAGGCGGGGTAAACTGAACATGTGGTGGTCAGAAATACTCTGAAAGTAGTCAGAAACAGTGTGAATAGCTTGTAAGGATACTGCAAGGTAGGCTGTGCTGAGAAAAACTGTTAAGAAAAAAATTCTGATAGGTTGCGCCCTATTCGAGTTAATTAACATTGAAGTTAGCCAATCATGCAAGTGCGCGTGGAAATTTAAGCGGTCCACCACATACAATTACTGTCAGTTGTTCTCATAGTGTAGGTGATGGCGCAAGAGGCTACTCAGCCTTTGCCACGGGTACGACACTTCCTTCCGTCCATGTCCAATTTTTTACATTAGCCTCTTTTTCCGTTTTAGGAAGCCAAACGAAGAACACTTTTCTCGACACCGTTTCAGGCAGGCCGCATTGCGCGCGCAACCGTCTGATTGACTAGCTTCAATGCCAATTAACTTGGATGGTGCAACATATCGAATTTCTATTAACAAGTATCTTTCAGCACAACCTACCCTGCATGACCTTTACAAGTTTTTCAGACTGTTTCTAACTACTCTGCGTATCCACAATGAGTAAACACACAGTTTAAAACTGTGTGCCGGACCGATATTGCTTCCCCCTACTTATACTTCCCGAGGAGATCACGAATGTAAAATTAGAGAGATTAGAGCGCGCACGGAGGCTTTCAGACAGTCGTTCTTCCTGCGAACCATACGCGACTGGAACAGGAAAGGGAGGTAATGACAGTGGCACGTAAAGTGCCCTCCGCCACACACCGTTGGGTGGCTTGCGGAGTATAAGTGTAGATGTAGATGTAGAGACTCTAACTCGGGACCTTTGCCTTTCGCGAGCAAGTGCTCTACCAACTGAGCTACCCAAGCACGACTCACGCCCCGTCCTCACAGCTTTACTTCCGCCAGTACCTCGTCTCTTACTTTCCAAACTTCGCAGAATCTCTCCTGCTAAGGCTGTGGCTAAGCCATGTCTCCGCAAAATCCTTTCTTTCAGGAGTGCTAGTTCTGCATGGTTCGCAGGAGAGCTTCTGTGAAGTTTGGAAAGTAGGAGACGAGGTAGTGGCGGAAGTAAAGCTGTGAGGACGGGGCGTGAGTCGTGCTTGGGTAGCTCATTTGGTACAGCACTTGCCCGCGAAAGGCGAAGGTCCCGAGTTCGAGTCTCGGTCCGGCACACAGTTTTAATCTGCCAGGAAGTTTCATATCAGCGCACAGTCCGCTGCAGAGTGAAAACCCCATTCTAGTAAACACACACTCTAAATACATTAATGTGACCACCGCCTGTGTTCGACGTCAACTCACAGACAGCAGGTGGCAGCACTAGCAGTGGAGCATATATAAGGTGTGTCGGGGGGACGTGGAAACAGTGCAGTCGTTGTAATTTGAGAACGGAGCGATTTATCTGAAGTCCAAAAGACCATGAACATTGAATTTCGGGCCAAGTTTGGAAGCATTTCCAAAATGGCTAAATGTGTGAACTTTTTACGTGCCGTCGTAGTAGTGCATTGCAAACTGGTGCTATCCAGAACCGGCGCACAGGCAGTTGTGGTGCACCGCGGGCCGTAGATGACAGGGGAGAGCAACGGCTGCGGAGATGTGTACGGGCCAGACGAACCAAGGAGCTACCAAAAGTGTCTCTTCAACGACCGTCCAGCGAGCGTTGCTGCGTACGGGCCTCCACAGCAAGCGCCTGGTGCATGGAGCCATGCCAACTGCTGTCCATCGGCAAAGGTCTAGGTTAGGTTAGGTTAGGTTAGGTTAGGTTAGGTTAGGAATTCGCATACCAGTACCGCAAATGGACGTCCACTGAGTGTTGACAGGTGGCGTTTGCAAACGAATCATGTTTTATGCTGCATTTGATAATTGGCCTTTGGCGTGTGCGGCATAAAACGACTGAAAGCAAACATCTTGTAACAGTCGTAGGAAGTGTCCAGGCCGAGGCCATTCCCTTAGTGATCTCGTCATACTGGAAGGCACGCATCTCTCCTTGGAGACCCTGTCCACCCCTTCATGCAGTTTGTTTTTCCTCTTCACGATGGCATCAACCAGCAGGACAATGCAACGTGTCACACAGCTCACTGTGTATGCGTATGGTTTGAAGAGCACCAGGATGAGTTTACCATAGTCCCCTGGCCACCAAACTCCCCGGATTTACACCCAATCTAGAATCTTTGGGACCATCTCGGTGCGGCTGTTCGCGCCATGGATCCTCGAGCGAGAAACCTAGCGCTGCTGGCCATGGCACTGGAGTCAACATGGCTCCACATCACTGTTGGGTGCTTCCAGAACCTTACTGACTCTTTTCCTGCACGTCACGGAGCGGTCCACACTGGAAAAGGTAATCATTCAGGCTTTTCACAGGTGGTCACATTACTGTGACTGGACAGTGTGTACGGAGTTGCTGTTATAGCGAAAAATTTGCCTAATTTTACGGCGTACGCTATAAATATTTAACGATCATAACCGTCGAATAATGATTTCGTCAGCTATGCACTCAAGCACGTGCAGATGCAACAACATTCGCAGATGGTTTCGGTATTTTGAAGAAACAATTTGTTTATACAAATGGAAATTCCCGGAAGGATACGTGCATCAGCACAACAAGTTGAAAGTTTCGCCTTTAATTCGAACGCAGTCCACAGGAATCGACAAACAAAGCCAGTAAGGAGCTACAAATGCCACAAACGACAGTTTGACCTGCTCTATAAACGCAGCTGAGACTGTGGAATCGACAAACAAAGCCGTTAAGGAGCTACAAATGCCACAGACGACAGTTCGTCCTGCTCTATAAACGCAGCTGAGACCGTGCGCGCTCGAATCTCTCTAATTTTACATTCGTGATCTCCTCGGGAGGTGTAAGTAGGGGGAAGCAATATATTCCATACCTCATCCAGAAGCGCACCCTCTAGAAACCTGGCGAGCAAGCTACACCGCGATGCAGAGCGCCTCTCTTGCAGAGTCTGCCACTTGAGTTCGCTAAACATCTCCGTAACGCTATCACGCTTACCAAATAACCCTGTGACGAAACGCGCCGCTCTTCTTTGGATCTTCTCTATCTCCTCTGTCAAACCGACCTGGTACGGATCACACACTGATGAGCAATACTCAAGTATAGGTCGAACGAGTGTTTTGTAAGACACCTCCTTTGTTGATGGACTACGTTTTCTAAGGACTCTCCCAATGAATCTCAACCTGGCACCCGCCTTACCGACAATTAATTTTATATGATCATTCCACTTCAAATCGTTCCGCACGCATACTCCCAGATATCTTACAGAAGTAACTGCTACCAGTGTTTGTTCCGCTATCATATAATAATACAATAAAGGGCCCTTCTTTCTATGCATTCGCAATACATTACATTTGTCTATGTTAAGGGTCAGTTGCCACTCCCTGCACCAAGTGCCTATCCGCTGCAGATCTTCCTGAATTTCGCTGCAATTTTCTAATGCTGCAACTTCTCTGTATACTACAGCATCATCCGCGAAAAGCCGCATGGAACTTCCGACACTATCTACTAGGTCATTTATATATATTGTGAAAAGCAATGGTCCCGTAACACTCATTTGTGGCTCGCCAGAGGTTACTTTAACATCTGTAGACGTCTCTCCATTGATAACAACATGCTGTGTTCTGTTTGCTAAAAACTCTTAATCCAGGCACACAGCTGGTCTGATATTCCGTAGGCTCTTACTTTGTTTATCAGGCGACAGTGCGGAACTGTATAGAACGCCTCCCGGAAGTCAAGAAAAATGGCATCTACCTGGGAGCCTGTATCTAATATTTTCTGGGTCTCATGAACAAATAAAGCGAGTTGGGTCTCACACGATCGCTGTTTCCGGAATCCATGTTGATTCCTACAGAGTAGATTCTGGGTTTGCGGAAATGACATGATACGGGAGCAAAAAACATGTTCTAAAATTCTACAACAGATCGATGTCAGAGATATAGGCCTATAGTTTTGCACATCTGCTCGACGACCCTTCTTGAAGACTGGGACTACCTCTGCTCCTTCCAATCATTTGGAACCTTCCGTTCCTCTAGACACTTGCGATACACGGCTGTTGGAAGGGGGGCAAGTTCTTTCGCGTACTCTGTGTAGAATCGAATTGGTATCCCGTCAGGTCCAGTGGACTTTCCTCTGTTGAGTGATTTCAGTTGCTTTTCTATTCCTTGGACACTTATTTCGATTTCAGCCTTTTTTTTTTTTTTTTTTTTGTTTGTGCGAGGATTTACAGAAGGAACTGCAGTGCGGTCTTCCTCTGTGAAACAGCTTTGGAAGAAGGTGTTTAGTATTTCAGCTTTAGGCGTGTCATCCTCTGTTTCAATGCCATCATCATCCCAGAGTGTCTGTATATGCTGTTTCGCGCCACTTACTGATTTAACGTAAGACGAGAACTTCCTAGGATTTTCTGTCAAGTCGGTAAATAGAATTTTACTTTAGAATTCACTGAACGCTTCACGCATAGCCCTCCTTACGCTAACTTTGACATCGTTTAGCTAAGAGTATACGACTTGCTGCTGGCAGCTGCTTATCCAACGGCGGCAGGGAGCACTCTGGCTGTGACCAACTGACACTGGCCGTTCAAAACAAAAACAGAAGACAGACGACTGCGCGAATTTACACTATTCAGGTACTAAAGCGCGATGCTACAACTCTCAAACACTATAATACGCCCGAAATTTATGAATTAAACAATACAAGTACCCAAAAGCACGAAAGGAAATTAAGAATTAAACTATGTAACAAATAAGTGTGCTAAGAGTATACGACTTGCAGCTGGCAGCTGCTTATCCAACGGCGGTATGGAGCTAAACGTTCGATTTATGCTACAGCAAATCTGGAAGGTATGGAGGAATAAATATTTGTTGCACGTCTCATTTTAGTAACGAGGCATCCATCCACATATGTGGCAAGATTCCACTGCACAACATTCGAATACGCAGTACAAAAAGCCTAGGTGTTTAACTGAACATCAGCGTGACTCACTGAAAGTTAATGTGCTATGCCAGCACAAAACTTGTGCGATCCATTTATCTTCACTGAGTTTAGTGTTTCAACAAACGTTTACCTCGACAAGCTTCAGCAATAGCTGATCCCACGGCTTGATAAGGATTACACGAATTACATCTTTCAGCAAGATGGAGCATCCACACATTGGGGTCTGGAGGTTCGTACATTTTTAAATAGACGGCTTCCAAACCTTTGAATCGATCGCACTGGACATGATAACGCTCTGTTCTGTTCTTGGCCGTTTACATCTCTGGATCTGACACCCATTGTCAGGTGAAAGAGCGTGGCGTAAAATGGGTTATTGCTTAGATGTTATCCGTATGACCATGGGGAATCTATAAAATACCTATAAAATATGCAAAAACTTTTTGGGCCTTCTTTTAGATTTTCTGTTATTCTTATGGATGTGTTACTATGTACTAAATACACTTGTGTGCATAACTTAAGGATGAAAGTAACTTTCGCATAATATGTGACTGTAACATACACTACTGGCCATCAAAATTGCTACACCACGAAAATGACGTGCTACAGACGCGAAATTTAACCGACAGGTAGAAGATGCTGTGATATGGAAATGATTAGCTTTTCAGAGCATTCACACAAGGTTGGCGCCGGTGGCGACACCTACAACGTGCTGACATGAAGAAAGTTTCCAACCGATTTCTCGTAGACAAACAGCAGTTGACCGCCGTTGCCTGGTGAAACGTTGTTGTGATGCCTCGTGTAAGGAGGAGAAATGCGTACCATCACGTTTCCGACTTTGATAAAGGTCGGATTGTAGCCTATCGTGATTGCGGTTTATCGTATCGCGACATTGATGCTCGCTTTAGTCGAGATCCAATGACTGTTAGCACAATATGGAATCGGTGGGGTCAGGAGGGTAATACGGAACGCCATGCTGGATCCCAACGGCCTCGTATCACTAGCAGTCGAGATGACAGGCATCTTATCAGCATGGCTTTAACGGATCGTGCAGCCACGTCTCGATCCCTGAGTTAACAGATGGGGACGTTTGCAAGACAACAACCATCTGCACGAACAGTTCGACGACGTTTGCAGCAGCATGGACTATCAGCTCGGAGTCCATGGCTGCGGTTACCTTTGACGCTGCATCACAGACAGGAGCGCCTGCGATGGTGTACTCAACGACGAACCTGGGTGCACGAATGGCAAAACGTCATTTTTTCGGATGAATCCAGGTTCTATTTACAGCATCATGATGGTCACATACGTGTTTGGCGACATCGCGGTGAACGCACATTGGAAGCGTGTATGCGTCATCGCCATACTGGCGTATCACCCGTCGTGATGGTATGGGGTGCCACTGGTTACACGTCTCGGTCACCTCTTGTTCGCATTGACGGCACTTTGAACAGTGGATGTTACATTTCAGATGTGTTACGACCCGTGGCTCTACCCTTCATTCGAACCCTGCGAAACCCTACATTTCAGCTGGATAATGGACGACCGCATGTTGCAGGTCCTGTACGGGCCTTTCTGGACACAGAAAATGTTTGAATGCTGCCCTGGCCAGCACATTCTCCAGATCTCTCACCAATTGAAAACGTCTGCTCAATGGTGGCCGAGCAACTGTCTCGTCAGAATACGCCAGTCACTACTCATGATGAACTGTGATATCGTGTTGAAGCTGCATGGGCCGCTGTACCTGTACACGCCATCCAAGCTCTGTTTGACTCAGTGCTCAGGTGTATCAAGGCCGTTATTACGGCCAGAGGTGGTTGTTCTGGGTACTGATTTCTCAGGATCTATTCACCCAAATTGCGTGAAAATGTAATCACATGTCAGTTCTAGTATAATATATTTGTCCAATGAATACCCGTTTATCATCTCCATTTCTTCTTGGTGTAGCAGTTGTAATGGCCAGTAGTGTAGTTCAACGAATCTCGGACCATACATGGGAAGAACAACTACTTTATAGTACAAAAGCCAACTGAAAGAAATACGCTATGAGGAGAAAAGAAATGACATTCGTGCCCTCATATGGCGGGAGGTGGGAATATGTCATACATGTGGGAAGATTGGTGAAGACGATCGTTTTGGTGGCCAGGTGTTATGATGTAGGGAGTTATAATGTTGCATGGACTTACCGACCTCCAGTCCTTTGAACACGGTGTACTGGCCGGTGAATGTTATTGTGCTCGTGGAACGAGAGCATATTCGGCGAATGGACTGGCCTGCCTGTTCTCCGACTTAAATCCCACCGAGTACCTGTGGGCTGCGTCGTGGAGACGTACTGTAGCGCTGCCACATGCACCAATGACCTTCCAGTGGTTGGTTACTGACGAGCTGGTGGAGGACTGTAACGCCTGTCACAACAACTGCTTACCAACCATGTGGCCAGCATAGGAGCACGTTGTAGACCATACTATGCTGTCGGTGGAGATCACACACCCTAAGAACCACGTCCCGCATTCTGTGACGTCCTGTTGTCTATCATAAATCCCTGTGACTTCTGTACAATTATTGTCTTCGAATAAAAATGTTATTTCTTTTCGCTTCATTCCATATTTCTCTCAGTTACTTTCTGTAATGTACTGTAACAATTGTCGGCCGGAGTGACCGAGCGGTTCTAGGCGCTACAGTGTGGAACCGTGCGACCGCTACAGTCGCAGGTTCGAATCCTGCCTCGGGCATGGATGTGTGTGATGTCTTTAGGTTAGTTAGGTTTAAGTAGTACTAAGTTCTACGGGACTGATGACCTTAGAAGTTAAGTCCCATAGTACCCACAGCCATTTGAACCATTTGAACTGTAACAGTTCTTTCTATGTATGGTGCAAGTTTCATCGAGCTAAGTTAGCTGATAGTGACACATCATGCAGAAGTTACTTTCGTACGTACGTTTTGCACACCAGTGTACTTATAGTCGTCCATAACCGTTATATTCATTTTCGACTGCTTTGTACTTTTGTCTGTGGCATTGAAATGAGTCTCCGTAAGGGCGGTCAATGATGTAATGTGTGTGGAACTTGGTCAAGTGATAACAAGATAAAAGTGCCTCAAACCATTGTCCCGCCGTCAGAAGAAGAGGCCGTACAAACGTCTGTCCTGTACCAAACGTAATAAAACGCGTGATACAGATGTGATTCGTGTGTTTACTCGTAAAACTGAATCCTATCAGTCTGAGCTCTGCTGGTGTAGCAAAAAAACAAACTCGTCATGAAGCTATTCATATTTTCACGATGTATACGACAGCCGCAAACGTGGATTTGGTTTTCCTTTATTGTGAATGCCGCCAAACTGCTGCAACAGCAGTGTGACTGTATGCTCAAAGGTATCCTGAGCGTTTCACGCCACGGAGACCTGTATTTGGTAATATAAAAAAACTTGAAGAAATTGGAAGGATGTGGAATAAAATATGCCAACAAAGAAACAGGCGCAACTGATGAGAGAAATGGAATTAACATGTCGCCATTGGTAACATACAATCCACATGTCCCTACGAGGCATAATGGTATCAGTAAAAGAATGTTATGTGATCACCACATCTCAATACATTTAATCCATTCCACATTTCTCTACATCAACAGCTTCATGGTAGCGATTTCCAAAATAAAATCCTCTCTGTTCTCAAGCTGTATTATGTTTCCCAACTTATTGTTTGGCCTCTCTTGTACTACTCTTCTGTTTGTGTTTCCTCGGTACCAGTGCTGCCGAAACTTTTGTTCCAGATCAGGTGAGGCTATTCTGTGGCGTTCAGGCGTTGCACACGTGTACCAAGCGTGTGTATGTGGCTATCTGGCGAGTGTGCTGTTTTCTGGCAGGAAACCCGCCCAATCCATTATATCCTCTCGTTGATGAGAGGCACCTAGCTGATACTGTGGTGGTCGGCGAATCGAAAATTCGAGTCAGATGAAGGATTAAGCGGGTCGCCCTATGCTGGAGTCTGTGGCGCCACTTTATGTTGGTCTTCGCAGCGTTGCGCCATACGATGCCCATGTACCGGAGAATGGGATGCGTTAGGGTCACATACATGGTATCTCCAACTTGTGGCGGGAGTGAAGATTGCGGATTGAGAAAGGTGTAGAGTACCCGCTGCCTACCTGTCACCCTTTTGTAGAGATCAACCATGTCTTGATCCCAAGTGAGGCGGCGGCCGATGATGACACCCAGCAGTGTGTTCCCAAGGTAGTGTCATTCCCTGAGCGTTTATCGGCATGAGGTCCACAGGAACCGATCTTCTGGCGATGACAAGGGCCTACGTCTTTGCCCTGTTTAATAGCCAACACTTCGTTGCCCACTGCATCAGGAGGTCACAGGCCTGTTGTAGTTGGTAGTTGGCGTTGAAGAATAGCGGCCTTCATGCATTGGAAAAGATATTATTTCAGCTTTATTGAACTCAGGTGGTACATGACCAGTATGCATAACATGTGAAAAGAACTGACTCGGCCGTTATCTGGTCCACCGGCCGCTATGTATTAGGAATTCAGGTAGGGCACCACCAAATCCTGAAGCCTTCCCTGTTTTCATTCTACTGGTGACAGTACTTCCTTCATCAGTTGCGAAGGAGGAGACTTTATCTGGAACTTGTACCGTCTGACAGAATAGTTTCCTTTGGTGCTTGACGAAAGTGATATATTTCCAGTACTTTGGAGATCTTGGTAAGGATACAGTTCATGTGTAAATTTGGTTGGGAGAGACATCTGATATTTGTCGCTCAGCATTATCATCTCTGAGTTTCCTTAAGATATTCCATGTCTTCCTTCTTGATGGCTTGGTGAAGTTTAATGGTTCCGTGGTTTCTTTCCGTTTACTCCTTCGGATTGCATGCAGGTTTTGTACTAGTTAGTCAGCTGTTTCGACGTCATTCACCTGCAAGACTCTCTGGCACAGTTGCTCCGTCTCTTCATTCCATCCTCCAATAAGTTACTTGAGATAACGCAGGATAATATATCGTTTTGTACCTGCTATTGTTATATTTACAAATCTACAATAGCTGTACTGCCTCGTACTGATCCATCACAGAATTTGGTCAACGGCATTACAATATTTTTTCCAGTTTGCGTTTTGCAAGTTCCACGAAAGACTCGGGAGGGAACAGATAAAAGGGATACTGATTCCAATTTCTAGAAGGATGGGGCAGTACTGACTGAATGGGAAACTGTCCTTAATTATTCTACTTTTGGGTATACGATATGACCAGTAATTCCATGTAGTAAAGCTCAGGAAAGGGTTCGTTTCAGTTTTGTGAGCAGCAGATTTGAAAGTGCATTTATCTTTTGCACCAAAGACCAGATAAAGATTGTTTTCTTCGGCCCTGTTTGATAAATTTTTCCCACTGTCATCGAATGTACGATATTTCCAATCGGCACGTATTGTAGAGTGGAGATGAGTATGTATAACATACTATGGCCATGCTGTTTAAGGGGGCTTTTATACCTTTACCACCGTTAGTTCACCAATTTTTGTGACTATTTGTTGGTAACAGTCTGCTGAAGTGTTTTCGATATTGCTCCTCACGCAGAATGTGAGACCGCATTGTCAGTGATACACAGCTTCCACTGGATCATAGCCATGGATACTACCTCTGGGCTGCTGTTGCTGGCTATAAAAGGTATTCGGTGCCAGAACTACTACGCCCCGTTACATTCAGTTGGAAAATTCGGGTGGTGCTGCCCAGCTGTCTTGTCAGTACAGAGTCAGGATCATGTTACTTCTACGTCTTCATATTCGAATTAATCAGCTCAGTTGTTTGAAAACCAGAAAAAACCTCGAGTGGTTTTACTGCCGTGACTTCTGGCTCTAGGCTTGTGGCTTGAAGTGATTCAGGCTTACCACCAACCAAGGGACACGTGTACCTTAAGGAATGCTATGAACGTGAACAGTCGTTCATCCACTGGTGATGGTGGAGTATCTAACAACCCTACCACAACAAAGGTCAAAATTTAATAATGATTGTGGTGTTGCTCACGCTGCTAAATACTGCATTTTCGGGCAACAGCAAAGTTATTATGTGGCAGGTGTCATTAGAGCACAGTTCATAAAGTCATTTCATGTAACAATGAATAAACTAGGCACTCATCTTTTCGTGTTTCCCACGCTGGTCTCGTTGTAAAATCATGGCTCAATCTTCGAAAATGTAGGTAGTGATGATTCCAAGCTCGGATGCAAAGAGGCCTAGGTTTTATTATGCGATATTCAAAAGTTTTATAGATGTGTTTCACAAACCATTCTTGAAGATTAAACCTTTGAAAGTTAGCACAATGGTGATGTAAAAAAATAATCAGCACTCCGAATGTAGGTTACACTTCCTTTTTATTGCTTTTGTTGCAATATCTCGTAACACACAAAACATCACTTCACAATACAAAACATACTTGAAAACATCTTCCTCACTGTTAAAGTTCACATTTTACAAGCTGACTACAATATGCGTCTTTCGAACATGACGTCCAAGACTTGACATTTTTTCAGGTCCGATTCTCTAACACTCTGCTTACGCGCCCAAAAATCAAGAGTTACAAGTATGTCAAAGATCATAGTGACAAAAGAAAGAATACACATAAGAATAATATCATTGCAATACAAACATATGGATGTATCAAAATACCTCTACATTAATGAAATCAAATCTGAATGTTGTCTCAGAAATATGTCAACTACTTTACAGAAACACAGTAGAATATTGCTGGTATCGAGAGGTTGAGGTGAGCTGACGTAATGGTTACGTAATTCAAGTACCATTACAAGTACCAGCACATTGTGCTTCGCCTCCAGGATCTGTGAATGTAATTCTTATACCTCCTTTTCTTGTTGTACCAGCTTGGATCCCCTTTTCAGTGGCTTACGACGTCTATCGCAGGTAGCAGTGCTGTCAGCTCACTGGAAACCAGCAGTTGGCCTGATATCACTGTTCTAAGCATGGACCACGTTGGGAGCGAGTTTTGCGCGCCGGCTATAGTACAGTCGACTGGCTGCTTGGGCAGTCGACACCTCTCCATCGACGAATTCTTGCAGCGTTTATGCAAGTTATGACACTTTGATAAGCACTGTACACAGCAAGGCGAAGAGTGCAGTCAGGTCGACACTGGTCATGGCAGATCTTGTACTGTGACAGTGCACTGCCTCAGAAGTAGTAGTGCTTCTGCTACTGCCGCCTGCCACGGTGCTGGTGACCTCTGCTAGGTATCTGATTTTGAGCCGGCCACAGTAGCCGAGCGGTTCTAGGCGCTTCAGTCTGGGATCACGTGACCGCTATGGTAGCAGGTTCGAATCCTGCCTCGGGCATGGATGTGTGTGATGTCCTTGGGTTAGTTAGGTTTAAGTCGTTCTAAGTTCTAGGGGGCTGATGACCTCAGATGTTAAGTCCCATAGTGCTCAGAGCCATTTCAACCGCTTTTTTGTATCTGATTTTGCCCCTGGGAGGCTCATCTCAGTGATCGTCTGGAATGCTCATCCTGGTACGCCTGTTGGCACATACGAGGCTTTCTCTGCTGCCTCCAGGTGTAGAGCATCTCTAGGCGGCCTTGGAGCCGTCCTGGCGGTGATAGTCTGGCCTTCCTTTGTCCGTCTGACTGGGAACGAACGTCAGGCGGAGCGATCGTCCATCCTCTTGCAGGGCACGCCACTTTCACGAGCTACCATGGCCTTAAATTTCTCACAGTCACGATGACTCGCAATTCTCTAGTCATTGCACTTTGGTGGGTATGTCTTCAGATGCAGGCAAATTGATCTCTTTTGGCCACCCGCACACTTCACCTACGCTTACATGAAGGTGCAGTGGCATGTCACGTGCCCCACTCTTTGGTAGGAAAAGCACTGAGACAGCCTCTCTTTAGCCTCAGTGGCTCGACGGTGACCATTGTGTAGGCCAGCTTCTTCAGTTGGAAGAGCCTTCTCTCGGTTTCCGGCTGCAATAACCAAAAGAGACTGAGACTCTCTCTGTATTCCGGGGGACATGACGCACGTCATTGTGCGCATCCTAAATGTGAGCTCTTCCAGCTCCTCTTTCAGGAGATCAGGGTCCGTACAGCATGGAAAACCGTTGGAGACGGCCTTGATGAGTGGTTCTGTAACGGCGACGAGCGAGCAGGAGGACAGCGAAAGCGCTGTCGCCTCGCTCGCCATATTCTAGAAGTCGTCATAGTTAGCAAGCTGAACTCGCATCGAGTCGTTTCCCACAGAGCTCAGGGTGTAGTCGGAGGTTGTCCACTACACGAGGGGCTGCAGGAATCCTTTGTAGGCGTCTTTGACTTCAGTTACTATTGGTGCTGGCCTCTGCTCGGATCGCCAAAGCGAAGAGCACTTGGTTGGACCTGGCCACTTCTGCATTCGGTTGCTTTCTGTTGGCTCGCGCTCCGCCGACAATGGTAGGAACCGTTTGGCAGTGAGGGTTGCAGTTGCTTTGGCATGCTGTGCCAGGCGAGCCGCAAATTTTGACGACACACGACGCTTGTGTGCTCTGTTGGTTGCTCTGGGACACGACGGGGTTGCGGGCACGGCCCGCAGCGCTGATGTTTACTACACCGCTTCTTCCCACCGGTAGTAGTAACAGCGACCCATCACCTCTTCTTTCCCTTCTTTCCTTACCGGTCGCATGTGCTTCACGGTTCCGCTGCTCGCTGTCGAACCGGAACAGCACAGCCTTTCGACGCTTGCTCATCTCATCAAGGAGTTGTGCGCTCCTTTGCGGTACGTAACGAGCACTCTCCGCGTCGCTATCATCAGTCACCACCCTGCTCATGTTCAGATACATAGGTCAAGTCGACGTACGTGCGGAGCCAAATGCGGCCTCCAACGGTGCAAGCTCCTCCGGATGGCGATCCGCCACACCCGTAGCTCTATTCAACGCTCGACAAAACTCAGGGCGGACACACCACATCTCTTTGCCGCGCGTGAGCGACGACTGGGTAGCGACTAAGAGACGGGAACGGTGCGCCACTTATACAGGCTCGGTAGTACATTCTGGAACCTTCCAGAGAAGACAGAGGTTACGCATGCGCGTGGAGGACACGTGATAACAGCTGCAGCCCGCTGCGGGACCGAGTGACGTCGTACGGCACCACGTTTGAAACTGTCGCTCCTACGTCCCTAAAAGCGTCAAGCATCCGTCCTTGCTTCCCCTCGATTTCCAAACACCACCTACATGTCATACTCAGCGTGTAATCCTGGTGTCGATTAAAACTGTTGCGGCTTATTATGATCTCAGACGCTCTTTGAAATGGAACTCAAATATTGTGACACGCGAGCTAAGACAATCTTCTTTTCAAATTGAATTTTGTGCCTGTTTTTCAGGCAATGTTCAGCCTTCGCCGAACTCACAATTTCTCTTCAAATGGCTCTGAGCACTATGGGACTTAACTTCTGAGGTCATCAGTCCCCCAGAACTTTTCGTATCTTGGAGGCATGTCCCCGCAGTACTCATCCCTTCTTTCTTGTTGGTCCACAGTACGGAAGGAATACAGACGACTTCGCCTATTCCGTCAATTTAAGAGGCGTCATTCGTCGGTGGCTCCGTAAAGAGTTTGTAATGTCTCCCTATCTGTAACACCCAACTCAAAAGCTGCAATCCAGACTGTAGATCGTCGTCGTCAGAAATAATCTTCTCTCTGTGAACTAACGCCTTCAGGACATCATTCTTTTGTACAAGGTGATACAACTATTTACGTTCAACTATCGGTTAGTGTGCGGTTTTTAACTCCTAATGGCAATGGCGGTGGCGGAAACAGCTGTCGAAAGCTCGAGTGTTTTATTCGAAGTGACGCCGCTTGCAAACCGAGATTTTATTCAGGCATGCCACCGCGAAAGACTCTGAGGATAAATAATTTCCAAAATCGGTTAAAGTTCTCCGAATGGTGTCAACTGTAAATTGATGCGGTGTTTCTATTCAAGACTTTTTTTGAGGATGAAGTATCGTTCACAAACTGTGGGCAAATCATCTTCCAGATAAACATTACTGGTTGGTTGAAAATCTACACTGGCTGAGAGAAACGGATAAACAAAGACCGTGGTCTATCAACGTGTCGTTCGTGCTTTTCAACAATCGCATCATAAGTCCCTGGTTCATGGATGGGACTCTACATAGCCGCAAATACGACGTTTGTTGGGAAAGTAAAGTCCCATCGATTGCGAAATGGAAGTAACAGCAAAAATCCGATGAAGCTTTGCATAGATACGTTAGACAGTGTCTCTCGTATGCATGTCGATCGCGTCAAGTCGCTCTTTTCAGTTCTGAGCGCGTGGTTAGCACTAAAGGTGCCTAGAAAATGATGACTCCAGCAAAGTATGAGTGCCTGTGACAGATTACGCCTGATTTCCTGCACGCCAAACGACGTAATTACCATGCATTACCTTCTTCATGACAATTCTCGACCGCACACTGCAGGGATAAAGAGGACGCTCCTGAAGTGTTTTCGATAGGATGTGTTTGATCACCCACCATGCAGCCCGGACTTGGCTCCATCTGATTTTCATCTCTTCTCACATGAACCGTTGTTTATGAGGACAGCATTCTGGCACAGGCAACAAGCTGGAGATCAGTGTGGAAATCGACAGAAAGCAGGGGCGCTTGCCGTCTGTGACGAGAATATTGGAAAGTTGGTACAATGCTACGAAAAATGTCTCAGTCGGAGCAGCGGCTACGTAGAGAAGTAGCTAGAAGGTTTAGCTGACTGTTACAAATAAAACATTTTTTGTTTCCACTTCGCGACTGATCGGACCTTGCTTTTCGAATAGCCCTGGTATCTACTTTGTCTCGAAACCTGGCAGAAAATCCAAAGAGATTCTGGTCGTATGTGAAGTATGTTAGAGGCAAGAAACAATCAATGCCTTCTCGGCGCGATAGCAATGGAGATACTACCGAAGACAGTGCTGCCAAAGCAGTGTTACTAAACACAGCCTTCCGAAATGCCTTCACAAAAGAAGACGAAGTAAGTATTCCAGAATTCGAATCGAGAACAGATGCCAACATGAGTAACGTAGAATTAAATATCCTCGGAGTAGTGAAGCAACTTATATCACTTAATAAAAGCAAGTCTTCTGGTCCAGACTGCATACAAATTAGGTTCCTTTTGGAGTATGCTGATGCATTAGTTCCATACTTAACAATCACGTACAACCGTTCGCTCTACGAAAGATCCGTAACCAAAGACTGGAAAGTTGCACAGGTCACACCAATATTCAAGAAAGGTAGTAGGAGTAATCCACTAAATGACAGGCCCATATCGTGAACGTCGATATGCAGCAGGATTTTAAGAACTATATTGTGTTCGAACATAATGAATTACCTCGAAGGAAACGGACTATTGACACCCAGTCAACATGGGTTTAGAAAACATCGTTCCTGTGAAACAAAACAAGCTCTTTGTTCACATGAAGTGCTGAGAGCTATTGACAAGGGATTTCAGATCGATTCCGTATTCCTGGACTTCCGGAAGGCTTTTCGCACTGTACCACACAAGCGGCTCGTAGTGAAATTGCTTACTTATGGAATATAGTCTCAGTTATGTGACTGGATTTTCGATTTCCTGCCAGAGAGGCCACAGCTCGTAGTAATTGACGGAAAGTCATCGAGTAAAACAGAAGTGATTTCTGGTGTTCCCCAAGGTAATGTTATAGGCCCTTTGCTGTTCCTTATCTATATAAACGATTTGGGAGACAATATGAGCAGCAGTCTTCGGTTGTTTGCAGATGACGCTGTCGTTTATCGATTATTAAAGTCATCAGAAGATCAAAACAAACTGCAAAATGATTTAGAAAGAATATCTGAATGGTGCGAAAAGTGGCAGTTGACCCTAAATAACGAAAAGAGTGAGGTCATCCACATGAGTGCTAAAAGGAACTCGTTAAACTTCGGTTACACCATAAATCAGTCTAATCTAAAAGCCGTAAATTCAACTAAATACCTAGATATTACAATTACGAACAAATTGGAAAGAAGACACAGAAAATGTTGTGGGGAAGGCTAACCAAAGGCTGCGTTTTACTGGCAGGGCACTTAGAAAATATAACAACCTACTTAGGAGATACACGACGCTTGTCCGTCCCCTTTTAGAATACTGCTGCGCCATGTGGGATCCTTACCAGGTGGGACTGACGGAGTACATCGAGAAAGTTCAAAGAAAGACAGCACGTTTTGTATTATCGCGAAATATGGGAGAGAGTGTCACAGAAATCATACAGGATTTGGGCTGGGAATCATTAAAAGATATGCGTTTTTCGTTGCGACGGAATCTTCTCACGAAATTCCAATCACCAATTTTCTCCTCCGAATGCGAAAATATTTTGTTGACACCGATCTACATAGGGAGGAAGGATCACCACGATAAAATAAGGGAAATCAGAGCTCGTACGGAAAGATATAGGTGTTCATTCTTTCCGCGCGCTATACGAGATTGGAATAATAGAGAATTGTAAAGGTGGTTCGATGAATCCTCTGCCAGGCTCTTAAATGTGATTTGCAGAGTATCCATGTAGATGTAGATGTAGATCTACATTTTCTAGCAGATATGCTGTCAGAAGACATCCCATTGGATGTAAGACAGTCCATGTGGTACCAACGTGACGGATGGTCCTGTAAGTCCGGCCAACGACCCCAAAAAAGCATTTTAAATTTTGCTTAAGCTACGTAGAGTCGACATACGATAGTACCTTATTACATGATATGTATTTGCAATTGCGAATACGGACAACCAGTAGGTGTATAATGGAATGGCGACAGTGAAAATTTTTACCGGACCGTTACTCGACCCGGGATTTCCCGCTTCACACATTTTCCCTCCTGTACGGGAATTACATAACGTGTTCGAGTGCAGGTTGTGACAGATGAACGACGACATACGGAAGTTTGGATCTGGCAGTGAGTCGTGCACGGATAACCAAAGCGGTTAAGGTGATCGCTCGCGTAAAGCCGGCAATCCCGGTTCGAATCTCGAAAAAATGGTTCAAATGGCTCTGAGCACTATGGGACTCAACTGCTGTGGTCATCAGTCCCCTAGAACTTAGAACTACTTAAACCTAACTAACCTAAGGACATCACACACATCCATGCCCGAGGCAGGATTCGAACCTGCGACCGTAGCAGTCGCGCGGTTCCGGACTGCGCGTCTAGAACCGCGAGACCACCACGGCCGGCGGTTCGAATCTCGGTCCGGCACAATTTTCATTGTCGTTATTCCATTATACAATTGACTGTTGTCCGTTTTCGCAACTGCGAATATATTTCAAGTATTTCACTGCGGCTACAGTTACCGCATGTCCAAAGGAACGTTGCATAGTACTCCTTAACAACACAGTCACTGCATTATAGTAAATGCCTTATTACTCAGGATGATTAATTATAGAACATGACAGAAAATGTAATATTTTAGTAAACGCCCTTTACCAGCTAAATGTTCGTTACTTTCTCTTATACAGACGTTATATAGATGGATCACTACGAGCTCCCACCAATTTTAAAGAAATGTGCAGCTGCACACACGGAAACAGTGGACGTTGCTATCAGATCATGTAACACGAAGCCACTGCGGTCACGTTCCGGCGTAAGTGAGCAGATTTATGCCCGAAGCTCACGGGCACGTGCTTTAAAATTACACAGACGCCACAAATATTAGCGCCTGGAGCTTTTTGTATACTGATAAGATCGCTCCTTCCGTGTCGAAAACCATAGAACGGTCATTGATTTGTATCATTATCTCTGTAACATTACACAGTTCAAATTTACCCTCCATTAACAAACGAAAGATTAATAGTCCTGATATTTTTGGAACAGTATACTTTTTACCGAATTTCATTGCCAGTCGCGTTTACACCAGTGGCAAATTTATTACATACGAAATGGAGATAACTACACGACATCCGGTACTGAAAGACGATTTTTAAGTCTCCTTCACTTCGCCTGAACGATGTTATAGATAGTAGAACCTTATGAGCATATTATGGCGGAGACAATATTCTCGATGCATCATCCAAAAAAAAAGAGTTCATGGCGACTGAGGAGTCGAGGTGTTCTGCAACGGGTGAAATGCCGGAAGGGGCTGTTGATTCCCTGCTGTATACTTCTCCAGGCACTCAAAACTAACTGTGACGTTAAACAGGAACACTCTTAATGAATCCTAGCTACTTTCGAGGTATCCTAATGTCTAGTTTTGAGGACATTTTTATCATCACAGCGCGGGAATTTTGCAGCCAACTGATCCATCTCCAAACAAAAAATGAATTCTGTCGCGCTCTGTTGTAAGACTCTCAGCAGTTTCTCAAATAATAAGAAAAACTGTAGATTATATTATTTCATCATACTACTGTAATTTTGTTTAACAAAAAGCCCGTCACGTAATAAAAGAAGGAAAATGATTAGCCATTCATCAACGTCGAAGTTATTAGACATAGATCATTAACGCAATAGGGTGGTACGGGAGCGGAAATCGGCCTGGACCTTCTCAAACGAATCACCCTAGCACTTTCATTTATTGTACTCACACGACACAGCTCTCACACATACACTTGGAAAGAGGGCCAAGGAGCATGGAAGAGGAACAGCGTTACCGACCGGCGGCTGTACCCACCCTGTGGTATATCCCAGCCAACAATACCACATGACATTTCCATACTTCATAAAACAACCTGACGGTTCAACAGGCATAATCTGAGCACAGATATTCATTTGCTAATACACTGCTTAGAAATCTTTACTATCATGTGAAGTTATTTTTATGAGACCAAGTCAGTGCTCTGAAATCGGCGCTCACCTGTTATTCTACCTGAACTTTTATTAATTTACTGGTAGAATAAATATTTTACACAGTCGCAGCCTCAAAAAATGATTTAATAGTTACGACGTGTTTAGACAGTCACATTATATTCAGATAGCCTGCCTTTATGTTTATTCTCTTGTAGCTCATAATCAGCCGAGAGACGTCATTTTCTGTAATAATCCGCAAGATGAAAACGCAGCTGTTACTGGTTTCTAGAATATATATAACATGCAGCCTTCCTTGCTCGCATCGCATCTCATAACGTTTTAACTGTAGTTATATCCGTAAAGAAAACTTCGGAGTAGGTATTAAAATCCATGGAGAAGAAATAAAAACTTTGAGGGTTCGCCGATGACATAGTAATTCTGTCAGAGACAGAAAAAGACTTGGAAGAGCAGTTGAATGGAATTGACAGAATCTTGAAAGGAGGATATAAGATGAACATCAACAAAAGCAAAACGAGAATAATGGAATGTAGTCGAATTAAATCGGGTGATGCTGAGGGAATTAGATTAGGAAATGAGACGCTTAAAGTAGTAAATGAGTTTTGCTATTTGGGGAGCAAAATAACTAACGATGGTCGAAGTACAGAGGATATAAAATGTAGACTGGCAATGGCAAGGAAAGCGTTTCTGAAGAAGAGAAATTTGTTAACATCGAGTATAGGTTTAAGTGTCAGAATGTCGTTTCTAAAATTATTTGTATGGAGTGTAGCCATGTATGGAAGTGAAACATGGACGATAAATAGTTTGGACAAGAAGAGAATAGAAGCTTTCGAAATGCGGTGCTACAGAAGAATGCTGAAGATTAGATGGGTAGATCACATAACTAATGAGGAGCTATTGAATAGAATTGGGGAGAAGAGGAGTTTGTGGCACAACTTGACTAGAAAAAGGGATCGGTTGGTGGGACATGTTCTGAGTCATCAAGGAATCACCAATTTAGTGTTGGAGGGCAGCGTGGAGGGTAAAAATCGTATAGGGAGACCAAGAGATGAATACACCAAGCAAATTCGGAAGGATGTAGGTTGCAGTAGGTACTGGGAGATGAAGCTTGCACAAGATAGAGTAGCATGGAGGGCTGCATCAAACCAGTCTTTGGACTGAACACCACAACAACAACAACATATCCGTAATAGTGTCTTTGGTTAATAAAGTTAAGAAATCAGTCAAGAAGGCTAGAAGATCATTTCTGCGAGAAATAGCAGATAGACAGTTGTTACTATCCCACTTAGACAATGAATTGACATTATTTAGTCCCAGTGCGATAGAGCTAGAGGAATTACGTGCAAAGTTGAAACGGATTGTAAATCATACTCTGGAGAAGTACATGGAGAGCAAGTGGATTAAGAACGGAAAAGACGCACCTTGGTTTCACAATGAAATTCAAAAAATTCTGACGAAGCAAAGGCTGTTGCATTCTCGGTTCAAAAGAGAACGTGCAAATAGCGACAGGCAAAATTGAATAGAAATCCGTGCGTCTCTAAAAAGATCGATATGCGAAGCTTATGACAACTACGACCGTCATACCTTAGCAATAGATCTTGCCGATAATCCTAGAAAATTCTGGTCCTACATAAAATTGGTAAGTGGGTATAAGGCTTCTGTCCAGTCACTCGTTGACCAGTCTGGTGTGGCGGTAGAAGGTAGCAAAAGCAAAGCTGAAGTTTCAAATTTCACAGTTAAGAAATTGTTCACGCAAGAGAATCGTACAAACATAGCGTCATTTGACCATCGTACAGACTCCCGTATGGACGATATAGTAATAATCACCACTGGCATACAGAAACATTTGAAAGAGTTGAAAGCAAATAAGTCACAAGTTCCTGATGGAACCCATTTTCGGTTTTATGCAGAGCACTCTACAGCATTGGCCCCTTACTTTACCTTGCATTTATTGTTAATCTCTCGCCACGCACAAAGTGACAAACGACTGGAAAAAAGCGCACGTGACTTCTGTATATAAAAAGGGTAAAAGACGCATCTCTAAAATTACAGGCTAAAATCCTTAACATCGGTTTGCTGCACAATCCTTGAACATATTCTCATTTGGAATATAATAGATTTTCTTGAGAGCGTACAGCTTCTGTCCGCAAATCAGCACGGTTTAGAGAGCATCGTGCGTGCGAATCTCAGCTTGCCCTTTTCTCACATGATATCCTGCGAACTATGGATGAAGGGCAGCAGGCAGGTTCTGTATTCCTAGACTTCCTTAAGGCGTTTGAGGTGATGCTACGTTCCTGAATGTTAAAGAAGGTACGAGCATACGTAATAGGTTCCCATATATGTGATAGGCTTGAAAACTTCTTAAGTAACAGAAACTAATATGTTGTCCTCGACGGCGAGTATTCATCAGAGATAAACGTATAGAGCCCCAGGAAAGTGTGACAGGATCGCTGCTAATTTCTACACTGAAGCGCCAAAGAGACTGGTATAGACATGCGTATTGAAATACAGGATCAAAATGGCTCTGATCACTATGGGACTTAACATCTGAGGTCATCAGTCCCGTAGAACTAAGAACTACTTAGACCTAACTAACCTAAGGACATCACACACATCCATGCCTGAGGCATGATTCGAACCTGCCACCGCAGCGGTCGCGCGGTTCCAGACTTAAGCGCCTAGAACCGCTCGGCCACACCGGCCAGCCTGAAATACAGGGGTATGTAAACAGGCAGAATGTGGTGCTGCGGTCGGCAACGCCTAAGTGAGACAGCAAGTTGGTTGGTTGGTTGGTTGTTTTGGGGAAGGAGACCAGGCATCGAGGTCATCGGTCTCATCGGATTAGGGAAGGAGGGGGAAGGAAGTCGGCCGTGCCCTTTGAAAGGAACCATCCCGGCATTTGCCTCGAGCGATTTAGGGAAATCACGGAAAACCTAAATCAGGATGGCCGGACGCGGGATTGAACCGTCGTCCTCCCGAATGCGAGTCCAGTGTCTAACCACTGCGCCACCTCGCTGGGTGAGACAGCAAGTGTCTGGCGCAGTTGTTAGATCGGTTACTGCTGCTAAAATTGCAGGTTATCAAGATTTAAGTGATTTTGGACGTGGTGTTAAAGTCCCCGCACGAGCGATGGGACACAGCATCTCCGAGGTAGCAATGAAGTGGTGATTTCCTCGTACAACCACTTCACGAGTGTTTCGTGAATATCAGGAATCCAGTAAAACATCAAATCTCCGACATCGCTGCGACCGGAAAAAAAGTACTTCAAGAAAGGAATCAACTACGACTGAAGAGAATCTTTCAACGTGACAGAAGTGCAACCCTTCCGCAAATTGCTGCAGATTTCAGTGCTGGGCCATCAAAAAATGTCAGCGTGCGAACCATTCAACGAAACATCACCAATATGTGCTTTCGCAGCCTGAGGCCCACTCGTGTACCCTTGATGACTGCAGAACACAAAACTTTACTCCTCGCCAGGACTCGTCAACACTGACGTTGGATTGTTGATGACTGGAAACATGTTGCCTGGTCGGACGGACGTGTACGGGTATGGAGACAACCTCATGAATCCATGGACCCTGCATGTCAGCAGGGGACTATTCAAGCTGGTGGAGGCTTTGCTGTGTTGTGGGGCGTGTGCAGTTGGAGTGACAGGGGACCCCTGATACGTCTATATACGACTCTTACAAGTGACACGTACGTAAGCATCCTGTCTGATCACCTGCATCCATTCATGTCCACTGTGCATTCCGACTGACTTGGGCAGTTCCAGCGGGAAAATGCGACAGCCCACATGCCCAGAATTGCTACCGAGTGGCTCCACAAACACACTTCTGTGTTTAAAGACTTTCGCTAGCCACCAGACTCTCCATACATAAATATTAATGAGCATATCTGGGATGCCTTGAAACGTGCTCTTCAGAAGAGATCTCCACCCCCTTGTACTCTTACGGATTTATGGACAGCCCTGCAGGATTCACGGTGTCAGTTCACTCCAGCACTACTTCAGACATTAGTCGAGTCAATGCCACGATGTGTTGCGGCACTTCTGCGTACTCTTCAGTGTCTTCAGTGTATATATATAAGTGATAGGTGGACAGGGTAAGCAGTGGTCTCCGGCTGTTTGCTGATGATGCTGTGGTGTACTGTAAGCTGTTGAAATTGCATGACACTATGAGAATACAAGATGACTTAGATAAAATTTATAGTTGGCGTCATGAATTTCAGCTAGCTCTAAATGTAGAAAAATGTAAGTTAACGCAGATGCGTAGGGAAAACGAATCCATAATTTTCGAACACATCAGTAGTAGTGTGCTGTTTGACACAGTCACGTCGGTTAAATATCTAGGCGTAACGTTGCAAACCAATATATAATGGAATGAGCAGGCAAGAAATGTAGTAGGGAAGGCGAATGGTCGATTTCGGTTTGTGGAGAGAATTTTAAGAAAGTGTGTTTCATCTGTAAGAACGGAACCAACAACGACTGGAGAGAATACTTCAACGTGACAGTAGTGCAGCCCTTCCGCAAATTGCTGCAGATTTCAGTGCTGGGCCATCAACAAGTGTCAGCGTGCGAACCATTCAAGGAAACACCACCAATACGGGCTTTCGCATCCTGAGGCTCAGTCTCTGCACCTCTACTTTAGCAATTGTATTCTCTGCTGCCGAATACTGTGCTCCGATTTGGCTAAACAGCCCACATGTAAAAAAGGTGGATCTCCAGTTGCATAACACTCTAAGGATAATTTCTGGAGTAATTAAACCCACTCCAACGCAATGGCTCTCAATATTAAGCCACATCCCGCCGCCACACCTGCGACGTACTGACGCCCTTGTACGTGAATACAAAAACATCATGGGAAATCGAAGGCTGCCAATCCACCAAGACATTGAGGCTGCAAACACTAATAGGCTTCGATCTAGGAACCCGCCAACAAGAACAGCAAGGACCTGTGTACAAGAAGGTTTCAGTATCACAAACGCATGGTCTGAAAAAATGGAATGCATGGCAAAATCATAAGATGCCTTGCATCACACAAAAGCCACCTGGTTTTGACCTACCGCGCAAAACGTGGTCCAATCTAAATAGGATTCGAACTCCTCATGGCAGATGTGCTTACTCCCTGTATGAATGGGGTAAAATACCATCCCCTCAGTGTGACTGCAGAGGAAATCAGACCATCAGCCACTTTGTTGAAGAGTGTTCCAGGAAAACCTATAATGGGAGCCCCGACAACTTCCTGCTCGCAACTCCAGAGTCGATAGATTATATTAATACACTTGATGTTTGTTTGTAATCCTTAAACTTTGTTATGTTAGTGATGTTTGTTTGCAATTATTAATATTTGTTGTATTAGTGATCTGTCTGCTTCTTTCTCATGTGTCTGTATTGCCATACGATAAATAAATAAATAAAGGAGACCGCAGATGTACGACAGTAGTGTGACCCATTGCTGAATACGGTTCGAGTCTTTGGGATCCGCACTATGTCGATTAGAGGGAGATATCGAAGTAATTCAGAGACGGGCTGATAGATTTGTTACCGGTAGGTTCGAACAACACTTAAGTATTACGGAGATGCTTGGGAACTCAAATGGGAATCAGTGTAGGGAAGACGACATTCTTATCCAGGAGCGGTATCGAGAAAACTTAGAAAACCGACATTCGAGGCTGACTGCCGAGCGACTCTACTGCCGTTAACGTACATTTCGCGAAGGACCACGAAGATAAGGTTAGAGGGACTAGAACTCATACGGCGGCATATAGACAGTGGTCTTTCCCTCGCTCTGTTTGCGAGTGGAACAGGAGAGGAAATGACCTGTAGTAGTACAGGATAGCCTCCGCCAAAACCGTATTGTGGCTTGCGAGGCATGTATGTAGATGTAGGGGTCGGTGTATATGTAAATGAAACATAGGCGGTAAAGTCGGAATTAACTCAACGACTTAGGTACATTTGTCGTTATTTTTATGTAACATTAAGTTTTAGTATCATAGATCGTTTGCATGTTTTTATCAAAATAATGTGTAATGAAGTAGTTTTTAGGCAACGAATACATGATGTTTTTGGGAGTATGGCTACCTGCTGGCCATTTACAAATAGCATGCTGGCTTATATTTCATTAGAATGAACATATGAGTCTTCGATATTACTCATGTAAACTAATGATACACCTAAATTTAGTTTCTTCTTTCTTTGATCTACACTTGCTACTGCCAGTTTTCAATTTATATGTGTCTATGAAATTGATGGAGTTGTTCTAAGCGAATCATGTTCGACTTGATTGAAAATTTTCTTTCCTTGCCTACTAGACTTTTATGATTTTCGGCAAATAAAAAATGAATTTTTTGGCTGTATGTTTATCTTTATATTGTTCTAGTGTTATAGAGATCGACATCACTATTCCTCTCAAAATTTTGTGGATTATTTATATCAAATTTTACTAGCGAATATACAAATTGTGAAGAAGCATCTGAAATATCTAACTCATTGAAGAAGCGTCTACAAGATTATTGTGGGTGGACGCCACACAACATTCTCACTGGCCTTTTTGTGGAATCAATACCATTTTTCTATTTGTTAAGTTACCCCAAAAAATTATGCCATGAGACATTAGTGAGTGGAAAGAAATCAGATATGTTAAAAAGTTGATTTGTTTCCAAAGCTAGTAAGCTTAGGAAGAGCAAAGTCGTTAAACTTCGATTCAGTAGTTCGGTTATATGTTACTTTCAGCTCATCTTTCCATCATTCTGCACACCCAGATGGCAGCCACAGCACACGCTTCGACAACACACTGGATGCTCGTAGCTTATGTTGTCAGCTGCTATGTTGGTAACCAACACACATGAGCATGTCGGCTCTTGGACCCAGTACTTTCCTGTGTAACATTTATAAGGGCCATTGTCTGTTGCTTGACATAGGCCGACAAGAACACACCTTAATCGGTTAAGTGATGACAGCTCGTCATGTTAACACTGACATGGTATTCATCACAGACAGGTGTAGTAAATCATGGCGAACGAATAGCTAAGATATGCCGTTGATATAGCTGTCCTGGCTGAAAGTGAAGAAGATCTTGTAGTCCTACTGAATAGAATAAATAAAGTTATGGGGGAAGTATATAATATGAGAATTAATAAAGCAAAAACAAAAGTAATGGCAAGAGACAAAAAAGATCAAGTGAAAGTCCAAGTTCATGTAGGCAATGAACTGCTTGAACAAGTTGATAAATTTTCTTATCTGGGCAGTAATATTACCAGGGATGGAAGGAGCCAGGCAGAGGTGAGAAGTAGAATTGCTCAAGCAAAGGCTGCCTTTAACAAGACGAAAAACATCTTAACATCTAAGAGCATCAGCCTTGAAATCATGAAAACATTTTTGAAATCATATGTGTGGAGTGTGGCATGCTATGGGTGTGAAACATGGACTCTCGGGACAGAGGAAGACCAGAAGCTAAATTCTTTTGAAATGTGGTGCTATAGACGCATGTTCAAAATAAAATGTATCGACAAGGTCACAAACGAAGTGATTCTGGAAACAGCAGGTGAGAAGAGAAGCTTCTGGAATTTCATTGTTAAAAGAAGAGTGCAATTTACAGGCCATCTATTAAGACATAAAGGACTCCTGAAGACAATCTTAGAGGGATATGTCGAGGGAAAAAGACCAAGAGGAAGACCACGGCTGAGGTACATGGATCAAATTGTGAAAGATGTGGGATGTAACACCTATAAAGAAATGAAGAGAAAAGCTGAGAGGCGCACAGAATGGAGACAAGCTGCCATTGTAGCTGTTGCGAACCAATCCTTGGATTGACCACTACAGAAGAAGCACTGAATTGAGGAACACTGAGAACATTGTCTAGCCACGCCTGCTGTTACTCTGCGGCATACTGCAATTAATCCCTATACCATATGAAATAGCATTTATATAGGGGAGAGCGGGAAATACCATGCACGTAAGCCATTTTTCAAATATTTCGTATTTTTCGTACTCAGTTGAAATGCTGAACACCTTTTTTTGGGCACGAAATCAATGCCCTTCACGTTTATGGCTTCATAATTGCTATATTAAATCGATATATGTTCCTACAGCCGTCTTACAAAAGTGTTACGTTACACCGTATTACCCCGAGGGGTGGGGTAATACCGCGCAATATATCTTATGATACAGCATAGCACATAAAATGACAAAAACTCTGTAAAAATAAATCAAATTAAGAAATTCGAAATTCAGAGTTTATTTATAATTGAAAAACATAAATTTTACAAGTTATTAAAGTTTCTAAAGACAGAAGATCCGTTTACTGGTAAAACAAAATTATTGGATTACGGTGTCAACTTGTCTCTGAACACTACACTACACTCTGAATGAACCCATCCACTGCAAATCATACATCGAAACCACAGCTCCCTGTTTTTCTCAAACTCTCCGCAAAGCATGCAAACAGAGTCGTCTCCCCTAAAAGTTCCATTCTTGCTCGTAGGCCTAACACTAGTTTATCCGAAAGGGTCAACATCATCTATCTAATCGTCACTACAAAGTTTGTGCAATGGCAGGTCCAAATCATCATCCGATGAAGAATCAAAAGAAAAATTCTGTCGATATTTCTTTGTTTCAAATTTTTGAGGTCTTATCTTTGAAGCAAACTTTCTGAACTTGCTTTTTCCCTTAGGCTTTAGCACTGATTTTCTTTCTCTATTTATTAATTTTGCTTTTTTGCTCTCTGCTGCTTTTCTTCCAAATATATAGTCCATGAAAATACCAAAAGAAATTACCATATATGCACGGTATTGCCCCAAGACAACATGACTCGCCATTGTAAATTCTAACTCAACAATCACGAAATTTAACGTCTAACATTTGATGTTTAAAAGAATATCAAGAAATGCGTAATTAAATAGAGCTACTTTAAATATTGTTGCTATTAACAGATTTCGCTCACCTCTAGACTTATTATCTTCAGATTTTATAAGAAAACAGTCGAAATCAGTTGAAACCGATTGTCGAAGACGGTCTGCGCCGTTGAACGATGTAGACCCCTCCGTATCTGATTATAGTTACTTCCGCTATGTGGCAGCACATGCAGCGCCCTTTGCGCTCACTGGGAAACTGGATAAAGCGGTGCACGGTATTACCCCGCTGTACTGCATTGCCCCGCTCTCCCCTACACCAGAAGATTCAACTTAGAAGTTGTGTCGGTCTATAGCTGACTTAAACAAATTCAGATACAGCAGACTATTGGATTTTTCGTTCTGTTTTATATTTAATAGTTTTAACACCTGTGTTTAAACAACTGTTTAATTAATGAATTGTCAATCAGTCATGTACAACCTGTGTAAGTAATTGGAGTGGATCAAGTATTGAAACCTGTGACCGAAATGCATAAAGCAGCGTACTGACGGTTACTGTGCAGCTTCCGGCAACGAGACGGGCGTCGCCGTGGCGGGAGCGGCGGCGTCGCAGGCGGCGGCTGCGGGGTCGGCGGGAGAGGCGGGCGCGGGGGCGGCGGAGGCGGCGCTGGCGGGCCGCGTGGGCGCGCTGGTGGTGGGCGCGCTGACCCTGGCGGCGGGGCTGGCGCTGGGCGCGCAGTACGTGCTGCGCTACCGCCAGTACCGGCTGGCCGTGCAGCGGAAGCCCGCCTCGGCCTGCTCGCTGCTCGGCTCGACGCTGACGCTGCTGTCCGACGTGGTGTCGCTGCGCCGCTCGCACCGCCGCCTGCCCGACTGCGAGCCCGACGACGACCACACCGACAAGTACGCTCCCTACACACTCACTCGTCGGCAACCTGCCATAAAAGAAAACTGATCGGATGGCACCGGCGTACACGTCTCAGCAGTTACTTACGAAAGCCTCTGCAGATATAACTGGATATTCCATCAGAAAAACGCCTCATTCAAAGTGTATATTGCCCAGTCTACTCTGATACTTCATCGCCCGACAGGAAAGAAACTATACGAACGCGTGGTGTCTGTTTTTTCGGACATACACTACAGGCCATTAAAATTGCTACACCAAGAACAAATGCAGATGATAAACGGGTATTCATTGGACAAATATATTATACCTGAACTGACATGTGATTACATTTTCACGCAATTTGGGTGCATAGAACAACCACCTCTGGCCGTAATAACGGCCTTGATACGCTTGGGCATTGAGTCAAACAGAGCTTGGATGGCGTGTACAGGTACAGCTCCCCACGCAGCTTCAACACGATACCACAGTTCATCAAGAGTAGTGACTGGCGTATTGTGACGAGACAATTGCTCGGTCACCATTGAGCAAACGTTTTCAATTGGTGAGAGACCTGGAGAATGTGCTGGCCAGGGCAGCAGTCGAACATTTTCTGTATCCAGAAAGGTCCGCACAACATGCGATCGTGCATTATCCTGCTGAAATGTACGGTTTCGCAGGGATCGAATGAAAGACAGAGCCACGGGTCGTAACACATCTGAAATGTAGCGTCCACTGTTCAAAGTGTCGTCAATGCGAACAAGAGGTGACAGAGACGTGTAACCAATGGCACCCCATACCATCACGGCGGGTGATACGCCAGTATGGCGATGACGAATACACGCTTCCCATGTGCGTTCACCGCGATGTCGCCAAACACGGATGCGACCATCATGATGCTGTAAACAGAACCTGGATTCATCCGAAAAATTGAAGTTTGCCACTCGTGCACCCAGGTTCGTCGTTGAGTACACCATCGCAGGCGCTCCTGTCTGTGATGCATCGTCAAGGGTAACCGCAGCCGTGGTCTCCGAGCTGATAGTCCATGCTGCTGCAAACGTCGTCGAACTGTTCGTGCAAATGGTTGTGGTCTTGCAAACATCACCATCTGTTGACTCAGGGATCGAGACGTGACTGCACGATCCGTTACAGCCATGCGGATAAGATGCCTGTCATCTCGACTGCCAGTCATATGAGGCCGTTGGGATCCAGCACGGTGTTCCGTATTACCCTCCTGAGCCCACCGATTCCATATTCTGCTAACAGTCATTGGATCTCGATCAACGCGAGCAGCAATGTCGCGATATGATAAACCGCAGTCGCGATAGGCTACAATCCGACTTTGATAAATTCGGAAACGTGATGGTACGCATTTCTCCTCCTTACACGAGGCATCACAACAACGTTTCACCAGGCAACGCCGGTCAACTGCTGTTTGTGTATGAGAAATCGGTTGGAAACTTTCCTCATGTCAGCACGTTGTAGGTGTCGCCACCGGCGCCAACCTTGTGTGAATGCTTTGAAAAGCTAATCATTTGCACATCACAGCATCTTCTTCCTGTAGGTTAAATTTCGCGTCTGTAGCACGTCATCCTCATGGTGTAGCAATTTTAATGGCCAGTAGTGTATAATCGACTCGCCTCGATGGACAATTAATCCACGACCTTCAGTAGGGATGCACATTTACGTTCGACCTCCAGCGGGAATTTGAAATTAGCGACCATGGAGGACACGGACGGGGTCTGTGGATGTATGGCGTTCGGTGGGATTGTGAGTCGGCCGGGGAGCGTTCCGAAATAGTCTGCGCATTTCCGTTGAACACTATGTCTGGGTGGTGCAGTGTTTAACCTAACTGCCTAGTAAGCAGGAGATCCCGGGTTCGAGTCCTGAGCTGGCATACATATTCACTCATCACTGCTGATTCCGCGTGAAGTCCTGATGCATCTGATCTCATCATTTCATTTCCTTTCCCCACCGCCCACCTTCAATTTACGTAACACAAATGTTCAAATGTGTGTGAAATCTTATGGGACTTAACTGCTAAGGTCATCAGTTCCTAAGCTTACACACTACTTAACCTAAATTATCCTAAGGACAAACACATACACACCCCTGCCCGAGGGAGGACTCGAACCTCCACCGGAATCAGCCGCACAGTCCATGACTGCAGCGCCTGAGACCGCTCGGCTAATCCCGCGCGGCTACGTAACACAGAAATTATCTCTCTTCCAGTATTGTACCAAGTTGATTTGATTGCAGTGATTTATATCTATTTCTGGATGCCATATAACGTAATCTGTCAACAGTAAATTATCTCCCGAAGCATACACACGCATACAGAACACATGGTTGTTGAGGACATACTTAATTCAGTCGATCATCATGAAAGAAAAATGAAATTCAAGCAGTTACAAAAGGCGAATCGTGATTTCCTCTCACTGGCTCATTTGCGTGCGAGAAGGCAAGAGTATTTTTATACAAGATGAACTGGTATTTGCTTGCGAGCTAGCTGCAGCTGTAAGCATCTCTGGACCCCGGAAGGAGTATGCCTCGTAGTGGCACACAGTTCGGCAACGTTCGTTCGGCATCTGATGGTCGGCCACGACATTTCGTAGTACACACACTGGAGTGTGCTGCATTCAGTGGTGACTGAAGTCAGACGTTTTCATCCCGCTGGTTTGCATCCAAACAGCTCCTTTGTCTTCTGCATCTCATACTAGAATATCCCCCCCCGTAGGTGCAACCACAACGGAGGGGTATCTCTTGAGAGGCCAGACAAACGTGTGGTTCCTGAAGAGGGGCAGCAGCCTTTTCAGTAGTTGCAGGGACAACAGTCTGGATGATTGACTGATCTGGCCTTGTAACACTAACCAAAACGGCCTTGCTGTGCTGGTACTGAGAACGGCTGAAAGCCGTAATTTTTCCCGAGCGCATGCAGCTTTCCTGTATTGTTAAATGATGATGGCGTCCTCTTGCGTAAAATATTCCGGAGGTAAAATAGTCCCCCATTCGGATCTCCTGGCGGGGACTACTCAGGAGGACGTTGTTATAAGAAGAAAGAAAACTGACGTTCTACGGGTCGGAGCGTGGAATGTCAGATCCCTTAATCGGGCAGGTAGGTTGGAAAATTTAGAAAGGGAAATGGATAGGTTAAAGTTAGATATAGTGGGAATTAGTGAAGTTCGGTGGCAGGATGAACAAGACTTCTGGTCAGGACAATACAGGGTTATAAATACAAAATCAAATAGGGGTAATGCAGGAGTAAGTTTAATAATGAATACAAAAATAGGAATGCTGGTAAGCTGCTACAAACAGCACAGTGAACGCATTATTGTGGCCAAGATAGATACGAAGCCCACGCCTACAAAATAGGTCAAGTTAATATGCCAATTAGCTCCGCAGATGACGAAGAGATTGATGAAATGAATCATGAGATAAAACAAATTATTCAGATAGTGAATGGAGACGAAAATTTAATAGTCATGCGTGACTGGAATTCGATAGTAGAAAAAGGAAGAAAAGAAAACGTAGTAGGTGACTATGGAATGGGGGTAAGGAACGAAAGAGGAAGCCGCCTGATAGAATTTTGCACAGAGTATAACTTAATCATAGCTAACACTTGGTTCAAGAATCATGAAAGAAGGTTGTATACATGGAAGAAGCCTGGAGATGCTGTAAGGTTTCAGATATATTATATAATGGTAAGGCAGTGAATTAGGAACCAGGTTTTAAATTGTAAGACATTTCCAGGGGCAGGTGTGGACTCTGATCACAATCTATTGGAAATGAACTGTAGATTAAAACTGAAGAAACTGCAGAAAGTTGGGAATTTAAGGAGATAGGACCTGGATAAACTGACAGAACCAGAGATTGTACAGAGTTTTAGGGAGAGCATTAGGGAACGGTTGACAAGAATGGGGGAAAGAAATACAGTAGAAGAAGAATGGGTAGCTTTGAGAAATGAAATAGTGAAGACAGCAGAGAATCAAGTAAGTATAAAGACGAGGGCTAATAGAAATCCTTGGGTAACAGAAGAGATATTGAATTTAACTGATGAAAGGAGAAAATACAAAAATGCAGTAAATGAAGCAGTCAAAAAGGAATACAAACGTCTCAAAAATGAGATCAACAGGAAGAGCAAAACGGCTAAGCAGGGTTGGCTAGAGGACAAATGTAGGGATGTAGAGGCGTATATCACTAGGGGTAAGATAGATACTGCCTACAGGAAAATTAAAGAGACCTTTGGAGAAAAGAGAACCACTTGCATGAATATCAAGAGCTCAGATGGAAACCCAGATCTGAGCAGAGAAGGGAAAGCAGAAAGGTGGAAGGAGTATATAGAGGGTCTATACAAGGGCGATGTTCTTGAGGACAATATTATGGAAATAGAAAAGAATGTAGATGGGGATAGGATACTGCGTGAAGAGTTTGACAGAGCACTGAAAGACCTAAGTCGAAACAAGGCCCCGGGAGTAGACAATAGTCCAACAGAACTACTGATAGCCTTAGGAGAATCAGCCCTGACAGAACTCTACCATCTGTTGAGCAGGATGTATGAGACAGGCGAAATACCCTCAGACTTCAAGAAGTATATAATAATTCCAATCCCAAAGAAAGCAGGTGTTGACAGATGTGAAAATTACCGAACTGTCAGTTTAATACGTCACGGGTGCAAAAAAGTAACACGAATTCTTTACAGACGAATGGAAAAACTGGTAGAAGCTACGTCGGGGAAGATCAGTTTAGATTCCGTAGAAATGATGGAACACGTGAGGCAATACTGACCCTACGACTTATCTTAGAAAATAGGTTAAGGAAAGGCAAACCTACGTTTATAGCATTTGTAGACTTAGAGAAAGCTTTTGACAATGTTGACTGGAATATTCTCTTTCAAATTCTGAAGGTGGCAGGGGTGAAATACAGAGAGCGAAAGGCTATTTACAATTTGTACAGAAACAAGATGGCAGTTATAAAAGTCGAGTGGCATGAAAAGGAAGCAGTGGTTGGGAAGGGAGTGAGACAGGGTTGTAATCTATCCCCGATGTTATTCAATCTGTATATTGAGCAAGCAGTAAAGGAAACTAAAGAAAAATTCGGAGTAAGAATTAAAATCCATGGAGAAGAAACAAAAACTTTGAGGTTCGCCGATGACATTGTAATTCTGTCAGAGACAGCAAAGGACCTGGAAGAGCAGCTGAACGGAATGGACATTGTGTTGAAAGGAGGATATAAGATGAACATCAACAAAAGCAAAACGAGGATAATGGAATGTAATCGAATTGAATCGGGTGATGCTGAGGGAATTAGATTAGGAAATTAGACGCTTAAGGTAGTAAATGAGTTTTGCTATTTGGGGAGCGAAACAATTGATGATGGTCGAAGCAGAGAGGATGTAGACTGGCAATGGCAAGGAAAGCGTTTCTGAAGAAGAGAAATTTTTTAACATCAAGTATAGATTTAAGTGTCAGGAAGTCGTTTCTGAAAGTGTTTGTATGGAGTGTAGCCATGTATGGAAGTGAAACATGGACGGTAAGTAGTTTAGACAAGAAGAGAATAGAACCTTTCGAAATGTGATGCTACAGAAGAATGCTGAAGATTAGATGGGTAGATCGCATAACTAATGAGGAGGCATTGAATGGAATTGGGATAAGAGAAAGTTGTGGCACAACTTGAGTAGAAGAAGGAATCGGTTGGTAGGACATGTTCTGAGGCATCAAGGGATTACCAATTTAGTATTGGAGGGCAGCGTGGAGGGTAAAAATCGTAGAGGGAGACCAAGAGATGAATATACTAAACAGATTTAGAAGGATGTAGGTTGCAGTAGGTACTGGGAGATAAAGAAGGTTTCACAGGATAGCTTGCATGGAGAGCTGCATCAAACCAATCTCTGGACTGAAGACCACAACAACAACAAGACAATAAAATTTCTTCTTTAGTGTCTGAAAAAAGAGCGAATTTTTCTCCTGTGCTATCCACTATGTCGTCCTTCTTTCCTCTTTTTCGTGCTTGAGGGCATTCTGATTGCAAGGAACGTCTTCCCATTACTTTCGTATTATTCCATAGCGCCAACTTTCGCACAAATGCAGTCAAAATGTCTGACTTTTGCAGTTCTGTTCCGGTTAATGGTTGCTCTTCATTGAGACGCTGTATTGCGGCCACTCCTGGACTCCAGGGACTTCTACTGTCCCCGGGGCTTCAGTTCTATAGGTAGAGAACGATACTGTGGTGAATATTAGCTTTCTCTGGTAAAAGCATTTCCAAGAATAAGTGTCTTGACCGCGGCTAATTGAATGGCGCGGTCAATATATAAGTTGTTGGCAGCCTTAAGCCACTCCTCCGCCTATTATACGGATCCCATCTCTGTGGGCCACCCGCCAGCACCCGTCTTAACGGATCACGGAAATTGGTTCAAATGGCTCTAAGCACTATGGGACTTAACACCTGAGGTCATCAGTCCCCTAGCCTTAGAACTACTTAAACGTAGCTAACCTAAGGACATCACAAACATCCATGCCCGAGGCAGGATTCGAACCTAGGGACCGTAGCAGCCGCGTGGTTCCGGACTTAAGCGCCTAGAACCGCTCGGCTACCGAGGCCGGACACGAAAATGGGGAAATGTCATTTGTGGTATCACTGCCAAATATTCAAAGAATTTCGATTTCCTAATACCACCCAATTATGCAGTAGTTACAGTACATATACAATTTTACGAACTCCACGTTCGGGCCTTGAGGACCATATCATGCTAGACTGGCAGTCGTCAGCTTCGGTCAATGGCGTTAGTACGATGTTCTACGGAGAGACGTGGGGTTAGTCCAACTGTGCCCCGACCATTAACAGTTTTCTGGAGCTTGCAGCCGTTACTTCTCATTCAGGTAGCTCCTCGATTGGCATCACGAAGCTCAGTGCACCATATTCAAGTCCTCCCACAAAAAAAAACTGTCTGTCAGTACTGAGAATTAATCTACGACCTCCGCAGACACCTCAACTGATTATCTATGGAAGAGGATCACAGCACGTACCAACTATCTGACCAAAAGTATCCAGACACCCTTATGTAATGCGAAATTAACTACTTGATGTCACGTGAGGTTGATCTTCCAGTATAAGAGGAGGCGGGGAGCATTGTGGCATCAGTAGAGAAGCGCTAACAGCACAAAGGATCGATCAGGAGATCTCAGTGACTTAGAACATGGATGTCATCAGAGTAATAAATCCATGAGGGACATTTAAAACCATCTAAAACTACCCAAGTCGACTGTTGGTGATGACATTTGAAGTGAAAACGCAAAGAAACAACCACAGTTAAACCAAGAGTAGGCAGACCTCATGTACTGACAGACAGAGACCGTTGAGCATTGTGAAGGGCGGTTGTAAAAAATCGCATAAAATCATCAGAAGGAATCATTAGTGACTTCCAAAGTGCTACCAGCAGTCTGCCTAGCACACTGACTGTGCTTAGGGAGATAAAAACAATGGGATGCATTTGTCGAACAGCTCCTCACAATCCCCATATTTTTGCAATCAGTGCTAAGTGACGCATCAAGTGGTGTAAAACGCGACGCCCCTGGACAGTGGATGATTAGAAACCAGTTATTTGGAGCGATAAATCGCGCCATACCGTTTGGCAATCCGATAGAAGCATTTTCGGTTGTTAATGCCTGGAGAACGTTAACGTTACTTGCAATCACGTGTTTTGAGAAGATTGAAGTATGTAGGAGGTGGTATTGCGGAATGTTTTTTTTTTTTTTCATAGTTAGTTATCATGCTTAAGAAAACGCTAAATGCGGAAGGATATGAACATAATGAACATATTATACAGCGTAGTGTACTGCGTTCAGTAGAGGAACAGTTCGGAGACGATGACCGATTGTATCAGCATGACAATACACCCTGACGTAAAGCAGCATCTGTAAGGCAATGGGTTGTGGGCAACAATATTACTGAAATGGACTGGCCTAACCAGGATCCCAAACTGAACTCAATGGAACACCGGTGGGTTGAGTGAGAATATCGACTTCACTCCAGACCCCTGCATCGAACATTACTATCTTATCGGATTTCGGCTCTTTATGAAGTATGGTTACCATTCCGCCACAGACATTTAGACACCTCACTGAAAATGTCACCAGCATAGCTCAAGCTGTCATAAAGACGAAGGGTGATCACACCCTATAGTAATGTCCACTAATTTGCGTCCAGATGGTTATGTAACCCAGAAAACAACCATTAAAGTAAAAATACCTCAAGTTATACATCACATACAGTGAAACGTATCCTAATTGCAGAACTCATTAAGTAACATGTCCTCGTCTTAAAGGTTGAAAACATCACCAACATGCATGAAAAATGTCACTCATGTAATTAAAGTGTAGTTCCTCATTTCATCCTGATAACAACGACGACAAATCGTGGTATGTAACCACGAGGTAGAAAAAGCATTGCCGGCCGAAGTGGCCGTGCGGTTCTAGGCGCAGCAGTCTGGAACCGCGAGACCGCTACGTTTGCAGGTTCGAATCCTGCCTCGGGCATGGATGTGTGTGATGTCCTTAGGTTAGTTAGGTTTAAGTAGTTCTAAGTTGTTGAGTGAAAGTAGTTGAGTCCCATAGTGCTCAGAGCCATTTTTTAGAAAAGCATTGGAATAAATATTTTTCCCCTATCGCTCATTCGCCGCCAACGACTGACGGACGTTATTCCGAGCTGTATACAAGACTAATATTTTTCGATCTCGCTCGATGTTGTCCAGATGGGCTGAATAGAATGGTGGTCAAGACTGATGTACCCAGATACATGCAGGAGTGATGGTGTCATGAATTTCTCGCAAAAGTGCTGGTATAGGTAAACAAACCAATGCACATGATCTTACAGAAATTTTTTTTTCATTCGCCTATGAAGGACAATGGTAGGTGTATCGGAAAACACGCTTCAGCTCATGCAGACATTCGGCAAACGGAACTACACCCATCACCTGGCTGAAGGGTGTTTGGTTGGCAAACGGCATACATAGCCAGATGTGATTTCTGACATTGTCGAAGTTTGGCATGGCGTGTGTCAACGTGAACGACGTGTCATCAGTCCAGACGAAATTTACAATACTTCGAGCGTCAACTAGCGGCGTTTCTACGTCTATCGTTAACTGTAGGAAATGTGGGCCGCTTGCTTAATTGCGAGGAGGTTTTGTGGATATCGCGGCTGCTCGCAGATTGTTATCGTTCAATCCTGAACCGGCAAGTTATTGGCTGCTGTTGCCGTCTGTCTATCCGCTGTTATACCAGAATAGCTGAATAAATAAGGCAACACCCGCTGTCTCAGCTGTGGACACTATATATAGATAGAAAACGAGATCAGTCTGCCAAGCGACACAACTAGATAGATGGTGGTAGCTGCGCCCCTGTGATTTTAAATACATTTTCATGATGGAGTTATTCACAGATACATGGTCGGCAACTGAAGCGAGAAATTTAGTACGGCTTTTGCGCTTAAAGTGGACGACCCCACCTGCGGTTCATCGGCAACTAGTGAAAGTTTACAGAGAGTGTGTAATATAACGAAAACAGGTGTAATATTGGAGTCAGAAATTTACGTGAGGCAGGAAAAGGTTGTGATAGGGAAGCACGTCCCCTTCAGACGCGAACGTGTGCTATGTTAAAGTGTAGGTTCAAACCGGTCGTCACATTCATACGACTCAGACTGCACGCGAACTCAAAATCTCCATTGACAGTTTAGTGGATATCGTACTCAACATATTGGGCTACGGGAAGACGTGTTCTCTCTCGGTACCGCGGCGTTTCTGAAACGGGAAATAAAGCCAAGACAATCGGATTTTGTCTCCGACACTTAGTTTCAGTATCAGGCAGAAGTTATTTCATTCCTGTGCCGTATCGTGAAACCTGAAGCAAAGAAAATAACAAAGTTGTGTAAACACCCCTCGTCTCCCTATTCCTACTCTAAACCACGGTATCGGTGAAGAAAGTTGTTGGGACTGTCTTATGTGACACTCAGGATGTGTTGCTGGTTGATTTCCTCACCCATGTAGAGACAGTGAATGTTGTCAGTCATTGCGCCACGCTGGAACGAATTCATAAGGCGATCGTATGGAAATAACCGAGATGGCTTACGAAAGGTGTCGTATTGTTGCGCGACAACGAAGGACAGTATGGGAAGTATACTGTCTCGGCTTCGCATAATTTTGTCCAGCCTTTCCGATGTACTGTATTGGAACACCCGCGGTACAGCCCGGATCTCACACTAAGTGATTTTCATCTCTTCCCACTATTAAAGAAGCACCTGGCCGGTCGCCATTTCAGAACCACTACCGACGTTCAAGAGGCTGTTGTTGAGTGGCGTCTCGACACAGATTCTCTTTTTTGCCGGCTTCAGTATATTGGTTCACTGGTTGACCTAATTCTTAGACAACCACTGCGCCTATCTGGAAAAATAGCACACACATTAAAAAAAGTTTTGCATCACCTCGGATCCGAGAGTTCCGGAACCTGTACAGAAAATTGGGGTAGAGATCAACATAAACATCATTTCCGCCCTTTTTATTGCAGATGAAAACCACACATTGCATGTTGTACGCCATACAGTGAGACCTTCAGAGGAGGTGGTCCAGATTGCTGTACACACCGGTACCTCTAATACCCAGTAGCACGTCCTCTTGCATTGATGCATGCCTGCATTCGTCGTGGCATACTGTCCACAAGTTCATCAAGGCACTGTCGGTCCACAGTCCTCAATGGCGATTCGGTGTAGATCCCACAGAGTGGTTGGTGGGTCACGTCGTCCTTAAACAGCCCTTTTCAATCTATCCCAGGCATGTACGATAGGGTTCATGTCTGGAGAATATGCTGGCCACTCTAGTCGAACGATGTCGTTATCGTGAAGGATGTCGTTCACTAGATGTGCACGATGGGGTCGTGAATTGTCGTCCATGAAGACGAATGCCTCGCCAATGTGCTGCCGATATGGTTGCATTATCGGTCAGAGGATGGCATCGTACAGCCGTTACGGTACCTTCCATGACAACTAGCGGTGTACGTCGGCCCCGCATAATGCCACCGCAAAACAGCAGAGAACCTCGACCTTGCTGCACTCGCTGGAAAGTGTGTCTAAGACGTTCAGCCTGACCGCGTTGCCTCCAAACACGTCTCTGACGATTGTCTGGTTGAGGGTAAATGCGACACTCATCGGTGAAGAGAACGTGATGCCAATTCTGAGCGGTCCATTCGACAAGTTCTTGGGCCCATCTCTACCGCGCTGCGTGGTGTCGTGATTGCAAAGATGGACCTTGCCATGGACGTCGGGAGTGAAGTTGCGCATCATGCAGCCTATTGCTCACAGTTTGAGTCGTAACACGACGTCCTGTGGCTGCACGAAAAGCATTATTCAACATGGTGGCGTTGCAGTCAGGGTTCCTTCGAGCCATAATCCGTAGGCAGCGGTCATCCACTGCAGTAGTAGCCCTTAGGCGGCCTGAGAAAGGCATGTCATCGACAGTTCATGTCTCTGTGTATCTCCTCCATGTCTGAACAACATTGTCTGGTTCATTCCGAGACGCCTGAACACTTTCCTTGCTGAGAGCCCTTCCTGGTACAAAGTAACAATGCGGACGCGATGGAACCGCGGTATTGACCCTCTAGGCAGGGTTGAACTACATATAACACGAGCCGTGTACCTCCTTCCTGGTGGAATGACTGCAACTGATCGGCTGTCGGACCTACTCCGTCTAATAGGCGCTGCTCATGCTTTGTTGTTTATATCTTGGTGTGGATTTAGTAACATCTCTGAACAGTCAAAGGGACTGTGTCTGTGATACAATATCTACAGTCAACGTCTATTTTCAGGAGTTCTGGGAACTGGGGTGATGCAAAACATTTTTTGATGTGTGAATGTCCAGTGGCCTAGTAACGCTGTGTATGTTTTCGATTTCCTAACTAAACTTTATCTTGCAGAGGATTTGTTATCTTACTTTTTAAACGCCCTCGTAATTCGCGATATTCGACGACAAGACTGGTTGTCAACATCTTTTTGTTCACCGCAGTTGTCTACGACGGCGACTTTTCCCGAATCGTGGTACTCATGGAACATTCCTGATGTGGTTGCTCGCGGAAAGCCCAGCACGTGCATGACATCGGGGATTGTCTGTCGCATTATCTGAGAGCATCATCCGTGCTGATACCGCACGTCTCACCCAGTTAGTATTCCACGTGACGTTGAGGAGCAGTACAAGCTCTTAACGACAACCTAATTACGTAATAATACTATTGCATTCGCCATGGAATCAGGAGCGCCCACCACCCAAACAAAACAGTTAGCGGTATCTCAACTTATTTCTCATGAGAACCTAGATACCAAATACGTCTTCCCTATGGATCTGTGAACCAACAGTACCGTCTGGGAAATTGGGGAGGCTTTAGAGTCCACCGAAACATATACCCCCTTACATACAGACACTGCCTCAGCAGATATTTTATAACTAATAACTGTTATTAGCAGTTCATCCAATTCTCCATGCTCAGAAGAGCGTCGAAATTTTCGGCAGAGGATATGGCAACATAAACTTGTGAATGAATTGAAATGTAGTAGCCTAACTGTATAGTACATTCATAAATATGTGAAACTGGCAATTCCGTACCGGAACCGCTAATTTTTGACCATTTTACATCGATGGAAACAAATATTAAAATGTAGCCGTTCTCTACGTAAAGCACATGCCAGCGTTTACCATTCCAACCTCAACGTATTGACAACACAAGGACGAACACTTACGACCTCTAGCTGAAATTTCTTGTCTCTTATCTGTAGTAGCTTTCCATCTTACTTTTTTCCGGCAAATGAAGTGTAGATGCAACTCTACCACGTTGCCTGTCCCTATTGTCTTCTCTCAGTTTCACGCAATGAATTACTTTCACAATGTCTAATATTTAGCTCTCAATATGTCCATATACATATGCAATAGGACTGTAGCACCGCTGTTTTACCTGCGTCAGTTCTGTGCAATAAGTAGCTAGAAATTAAAATTGCAACACCGGAGGGAATATCAAATAATTAAATTTCAGCTGTTGTCCAAATGACACATGACTGTCTGTTTAGGTGATTTTTGGGAATACAGGACGCAAAATTCAGTGCGCTGGGTTGCCACTATTGGCAGCATCAATGGCTCAGTGACGTCAGTAGCAGCGCAAGTGTGGGACTTGTTTAAACGTGGGATGACAGTGTAAACTGTGTGTCGCAGGAGTGTATATTTTTAATAACGCATTGTGGCAACAGGTAAACATTAAACTTTGGGATATCACTATATTTGTTTAAATAATGCACTGTGGTAACTGTTAAAATTTAAAAGCCTCTTATATATGATAATTCACGTGAGTCTTTGGATGACGGTCTTGAACAAAAGTTATAATAAACTGCCCCAAAACTGTAACAAACTTCCCCAAACCTGTAAATAATAATGGAAGGTTCAAATATTGCAAAGTCAATGTTGAACTTCGAGCAGTAGCTACATAAGAAAAATTTGCAAAATATGTGCTAAATAACACTGATGCCCGCTAAGCTGTTTGTACATAACCCAGTTGGCTTAGAGGTATGAAGAAGGATTTCTTTAAATTGCCCTTGTACAGTGTAATGTCGAAGTGTCCGGATAGCTATGACATCATTAAATTATGATAATTCAGCTAATAGGATAACATCCCTTTGAATTTCATGCATCGATTGAAATGTCAAAGAGTGTGACGTCATTTTCGGATCATAAATCATAATAATTCACTACACCCAACTGAACTAGAAGAGCGGGTTGTAAATTATGCGCATTAATATTGGGCTAAAAGCACCTGCTCATCAATTAGAGTTATGTCAACATAAGTTATGATTATTCACAGCCAATTTGTTTACATTGGGGTCGTAAACTACACCAGTGCAAACATAACTTAAGGAGTATAAGTGAGATGTTTGTTTCCATAAAGACGCTAGATCAGTTTGTTTACACAAGAAGTACAACGGACCCTTTGTCCTCGTACCCCTACAGCTCCATTACTGATGCAATGGTTAAGACACTTGATTACAGCCAGGAGGAAGGCAATTCAAATACTCTCGCCGCCATCCAGATGTTAGATTTTATGATTTTATTATATTGTTTAAAATAAAAGCTGGAATGGTTCCCTTGAAAACGACACCGACGATTTACTTCCTCCTTGTTAAAATCAAGTTTGTGCTCAATCTGTATTTGCCTTGTCGTCGATGGGCGCTAAAACGTAATCTTCGTCCCTATATTTTTCGTAAAATACGCAGTTTCACTAACTAGTATACAGGGTGTCTAAAAATGAAATACGGAACTTGTAAGAGGACGTTCTCGCAGGAACCAAAAAGGGTTTTCCAATGTTTGCTATGTGCAATATATATATATATATATATATATATATATATATATATATATATATATATATATATATATATATATATATTCCCATTTCTCAATAGAACTTTTACTGAATTTTCAGTCATTGCACATAGCAAACATTGGAAAACCCTTTTTGGTTCCTGCGAGAACGTCCTCTTACAAGTTCCGTATTTCATTTATATATATTGTTCATTACTAACATTATTTTATCGAATTAAAGGACTTACGCCAGTTGAAACTGACCATCGCTTAAATTATTTAGATATCAATGACTGAGGGATACCCTTTTAGGTTATTTTGAAGCTCATGCACTTCCTGCCTCTTATTTTCAGACACCCTATGAACAGGACGTAACAAAACGACATCGGGAAACTGCGAGGGGTCGTAGAGGGTGTCTTGAGGAACAAATTGACTATAGAAACCCAGTTCCCGAAACGTTATACAACGACACTACAGAACGTCAAAGTTGCCTGCAACTAGACAAGCCGTTCGTCAGAAAACGGAAGTTGGGACGCTGACGAACTTCAAGAGGGACGTTCGGAAAGAGACCGATGGCACTACGGACGTTAGATGGCGCCGAAGACGCCCACGCCTGTCGGAACTCTAGTTGCGGTCGATCAGCGTACAAACTCATGTTTGCTAGAGTATGGGTGACCCAGATGGAGGTTTCGATCGCCTTACACCTGAAGCTCTGTAGTAAGCTCGGATGACGGTCCCGGTTGTGGGTGCGTGTCCTCAGTTTGTTCCTCAAGTCACGTCTACAGCCCCTCTGACATTGTCGGCATCGCTTTTTTAACCCTATATATGCATATCCCTAGGACAGACGCCAAATGAAACTTCTGTTGGCATGTAGACCACTATAGGTGGAGCCCTAAGACGAATACAGCACGGAAATGAATACTTTCTGCTACTTGCTGGAAATTATTTACGAAAATCACGGACGAGTGTGCCGGTATTGTAACCACGATCCTGCAATATGTAAATCCAGTGACTGCACCACCACACTCAGTTTGTCAGCCGAATAATGCTACTCACATAACTCTCCTTCACCAGTCTGTTGCTCCGAATAAATTAGCTCGAGAGGTAAGACAGGCGGAGTAATTGCCAATTAATCCTTCTCGCTCCTCATCGTTTCCAAGACTGAAGCCACATTCGCTTTCAGATACCATCTCTTGTTCCGCTACCGTCTGCAGTGCGTCGCATTGCTATTAAGTTTACAGAACACTGGTTCACATCGTGGTCTACAGTCATTACAGTCTGGTGCCTTCTCGAGGTGAATTAACCAAAGCGATGGAAGAGGTTCAGAGAAATACTGCGTGAGAGTGTCGCAGCAATGCACAACATACTACTGCACTGTCTGACAGAAAAAGTGAAGCGCCCAGAACATATGGTCGGATGTCAATTTAATTTCGTACACGTACACATCATTGACAGCAGGTAAATGATTACACCTGCGATTCTCTATGACTCTTGGAACGGCAACCAGAGTGCATTAGTATTGTTCGTGTTTACTGTCGTTACCAACCCTCATAGGCTATACAATGTGGTAACAAAAATCATGAATACTTCCTAATATCGTGTCGGACCTCCTTTTGCCCGGCGTAGTACAGAAACGCGACGTGGCATGGACTCAAAAGTCGTTGGAAGTTCCCTGCAGAAACACTCAGCCATGCTGCCTCTATAGCCGTCCATAATTGTGAAAGAATTGCCAGTGCAGGATTTTATGCACGAAGTGAGATCTCGATTACGTCCCATAAATTCTCGATGGGATTCATGTCATGTGATCTGTGTGGCCAAGTCATTCGCTCGAATTGTCCAGAATGTTCTTCAAACAAATGACGGACAATTGTGGCTCGGTGACATGATGCATTATCATCCACAAAAATTTCATCGTTTTTTCGGAAGACGAAGTTCACTAATGGCTGAAAATGATCTCCAAGTAGCCGAACATAACCGTTTTCAGTCAATGATCGGTCAGTCGGACCAGAGGACTTAGTCCATTCCATGTAAACACAGCCCACACCATTAGAAAGCAACCACCAGCTTGCACAGTGCCTTGTTGACAACTTGGGTCCATGTCTTCGTAGGGTCTCCGCCACACACGAACCCTACCATCAGCTCTTACCAAATAAAATCGGGACCCATCCGACCCGGCCATAGTTTTCCAGTCGTCTAAGGTCCAACCGATATGGTCACGGTAGGAGGATAGGGGTGTAGTGCTGTTGGGAAACGCACGCGTATCGGTCGTCTGCTGCCATAGCTCATAAACGCCAAATTTCACCGCACTTCGTAACGGATACGTTCTTCACAAGTCCAACATTGATTTCTGCGGTTATTTCACGCAGTGTTGCTTTCGTGTTGGCACTGACAACTCTACGCAAACGCTGCTGTTCTCGGTCCTTACGTGAAAGCTATCGGACACTGCGTTGTCTTTAGTGAGAGACAATGCCTAAAATTTGGTATGCTCGTCACACTCTTGTCACTGTGGATCTCGGAATATTGAATTCCCTAAAGATTTCTGAAATAGAATGTCCCATGCATCTAGCTCCAATTAACATTCCGCGTTCAAACCCTGTTAATTCTCGTCGTGTAGCCATAATCCCGTCGGTAAGCTTATCACGTGAATCACGAGTACAAATGACAGCTCCTGTCGCTGTCGCTCCATTGTCGAGCTCTCCTTGCTCGTCATGTTGAGCAGTGTAAGCATAAAAAGGCTGTTCCTGCTGTTCCTGTGGGGAAGAAAAGAAAAGAACCTTACCTACACGACTTGTCCTTGGGCGAGGTGCTAATGATATCCCGTGTCGGCTGAGAAAAAATTATTCTCGCAGCAGATCAGGCCAATGTGATGCTGGCCTGTGATGTGCCTGGTGGCCCAGGCCACGAGCGAGCCGGTTGCAGGATACCACCTCCTCCTCAAAGAACGATCTAGCGATAATCCTGAATCTGTCCTGCTGGAACGGGATGTTCGTGCAGCAGGCGAGTAGAATATTCCCTCGAAAGAAGTAGAGTGGTCTTCAGAGCTCGATTCTGGATCCTTTGCAGCGTTGCGATGAACGAATCTGCGGCCTTTCCCCACACCACAGTTGCGTATTCTAATATTGGTCGGACCAGTGTTAGGTACAGCGTGGTGCCCCGTTGCGGCTGCAGTGTCGACTACGGGATCAACAGTGGGTAAAGAGAACGAAGGCGTCCTATGCCTCTGCTTCTGACGTCTCGGACATGAGGGGTCAAGGAGAGTCTTTGGTCTAGGGGTCTTGCTCCGTGGAATAGGTGTTCCCAGGATTTCGACTGGCGAGAGATCTGGCGGCAGCATTTTTCAAGTGAGGACCACTGCCTGGCTCTTCGCTGCGTTGAATTTCAGTCGCCATTTCGTTGACCACGAACCCAGGGTGCCGTACTCGAGTTGGAGACGGCGTCGCATCGTGTGCACGATTATGCTGCGTGTGTTCAGCGCTGTAGCATCGGCATAGAGTGCCAATTCGAAGCGCGCCATCCGCGGGATTTCGGCAGTGTACAGTGAAAACAGCAAGGAGCCGAGCAACGACCCCTGTGGCACCTCAGCACGTATCCGTCTGTCTTTGGACGTACCATCGTCTGCCCTGACGTGGACCGTTCGCTCTGCTACGTAGGATCTGAGGAGGACTGCGTGCGATGTCGGTATCCCGAGTGCAAGAACTTTGTAGACGAGACCGCCGTGCAGGACGCAATCTAACACTCTGGACATATCGAGGAACACTGCCCCAAGGTATTCTTTTGTTTCCAGTGCTCTTATCGCCGGCTCTACCAGTCTCAGAAGCTGGTGAGATGTAGAATGACAGCTACGATAACAAGACTGCTCGTCTGGAATAACACCCTCCTGAGTGACGTGTTCCATCAGCCTTTTCGCGTACAGCCTCTCGAAAACTTTCGAGAGGTAGGGGAGTAGGCTGACGGGTCGGTAGCTGGTGACCTGGCGTGGATCTTTGCCGGTCTTCTGGGTAGCCACAACTTCAGCATGTTTCCACGTCGCCAGGTACCTGCCTCTGCGAAGTATCTCGTTGAGGACGTCAGCTAAATGCTGGTGAGCTCCTGGTGAGAGGTTGGTAGAATATTTCGTCGCTGCTTTCCTGGTGCTCAGGGAACGCAGTTGCACCGTGACTTCTTCCTCTGCAATCGTCTCGATTGCGTCTTCTTCATTCCTAGCTGCTAGGAAGATCGAAAGTTGCTCGTCGACCCGACGGCTGTGTGGTTCATCCACGACATCGGCCACTTGCGTGAAGGTTGCGGCGATTGTGTTGTCCAGCACGCTGGCTTTTGCATCTGGCTCACTGAAGTATTCGATGCCGACTTTTAGCGGTGGTATGCGCTGTCGGGGCCGCAGTAGGTTCATCACGATTTTTCAGGCGCTGCCGTCGTCTGGGTTGAGCGTGGACACTAAGTCTGCCCACTCTCTCTTCCTATGTTCTGCGACTACTGCCTTCATTCCCCGTCGCATGCGGTTGACACTGTGTTTGGTGTCGCGTTGGCGAGTGAGCTACCATTCCTGCAACGGTCGGTTCTTCTCAGTGACAGCTGCCAGGATGTGTGGCGGTAACTGTTGCGAGAAGTCTCGTGGTCACTGCGGTCGTCTCGGAATGGACGAATTTGCTGCTCGTACTGTCCTTCAGTTGAGGAAAGGCTGCGTCGGCTCCTACTACTTCGGGTTTAGCCGCCCCTTCTAGAGATTCTACCCTGGATACGATCGCAGTCCAAGTTTCTGTATCTTTGACGCTGATCTGGAAGGGAGGCGCCGATCACGTCCATCTTATAGATGACTGAAGCGTGGTCGGATGATAGGACGTTCCGCGTTTTAGCGTACCAGTACGTCAATTGTCCGATGACCTTCAGTAGTGCGAATTCGATCACATCTGGTTGACCTCGAGCGGAAAAGTGCGTGGGGTCAAACGGCCTCAGGCAGACTGCGCGGTTTCGACGAAGAACGCGGGAGAGCCGACGCCCACTGGCGTTTGTTAGGGGAGATATCCATTCAGGGTTTTTTTGCAATGGAATCCCCCACAACGAAAAGTCATCCCTCCAGTGACAGCAGAGAATTGAAATCTGCCTCGTGCATCGGTCTATCGGACTTCCGCTATACCGACACGAAGAGAATCTTCTCGGCGGTGGTGCTGACAGCCACACCCGTGGCCTCCAACATGCCGAACTCCGGCAGGTAGACTCGATGATGTCGCAGCGGCCTCTTCACGTAGATGGTAGTGCCACTCCTGTGGGTGGCTCTGTCGTCTCGGTAGCAGCAGTAGTTCGCTGGTCGCACGTTCACCCCGGGTTTGAGGAATGTTTCCTGTACCAGACAGGTCTCAACATCCTCGTCCCGTAGGAATTCGCGAAATTCGCCCTGCTGGGGACACAGTCCGCATTGAACGTGCATATAGTTAAACCACGGATATAGGCATTATCCATGGTGTCCTTGGATTTTGACGTCGTTGGTCTGGAGGGCCGCCGTTGCCTCTTCGATCAGTGCTGGAATTTGGCTCATAAGCTGGCTCAGTGCCAGCAGGAGTATATTGAGCTCGCTGGCGTCCGTTTCGGCGGCTGCGACATTCTTCGTCGCTGGGGTGCTGTCCGCACGTGCGAGGTGGTGCGTCGCTCCATCTGACGTCCGCGCCCCTCTCCTGCGGCTTGTGGCGCAGTTGACGGCGCAGTCTTGTAGTTCGCGGGTGGCGCTTTCCCCCTGGCAGCTGCGTCCTGGAGGACACGCCTGGCGGCTCTCTTGTGGCGGAAGGCATTGCAGCACCTGCAGCTTGCCACATGCGGCTCCTTACAGTTGCAGCAAGTCGACGGGTCTTCCTTCTTGCTGCACTTCCTGGTCTGGTGCAATCCCGCTCACTTCGTGCAGTGAGCTGGCATGTGGCAGTAACGTGCCGCATGGTCCATGCCTCGGCAAGGGTAGCACTGGGCTCTCCTACCTTTTGCACAAAGGGGCTCAACCTTCACCGAAAAGTCCGCGACCTTTCCCACTTCGAAAATTTTCCGAGTTTCGATGTTGTCGGCCAGGACAACCAGGAACAGAGGGATGTTCCTGTGTGTCCTTGGGGTACTTCATCAGGCCTGTGGAGTGGACTGGGAAACCCTGAGCAGCGAGCTGCTGCATTAAGAACTCCGGTTCCATCTTCATTGGAAGGTGGCGGTAGACCACCTTCAACTGTTTCTGCAGTTCGCCGTTGTGTGTGAAACAATGCCATTTTTTTCCCCACAAGTTTGATGAGCTTGCGGTAGTCACCGATACTCTCCGGTTAGACCTTCCACAGGTAGGAGTCTCCCTTGCGAACAGCATCGAGATTGGCGCTGGAGTGAAGTTTCTCGTGAAAGTGCGCGTAGCCTGCTGACCACCGGATGGTGATCGCTGATGGCGAGACGGTTTCTTCAGCTGTGGCAGCATCGTCCCGCCCTCTTCGGCTGCCTCCGGCATGACACCATGCAGGTTCGCAGTCTCCACACCAGACGGTCCCACTTGATGGAGCTCAACGACTCCGACAGTGTGCTTCCGGTCTGGAGCGATGAAGCCTTCTTCGTAGGGTTGACGCGGGTATGCGTCACCTCTCCTCTTCGGCCTCTTCTTCTGCTGCTTTGGCTTGCTGGGCTGGAAGGGAGAGGATTCCTCTATGGCTGCGGTATTGCGGTTCCGCGTGGTTTGGGACATCTCCGTGTCCTCTCCCGGAACGGGCGGTCCGTCCCACCTTCCTTCGGTGGGCCTGCTCCTGCCGCACCGGTCACGGTCGCGGTGCGGCTGTCGCATCCACGCCGGGCGCGCCTGCGGCCGGTACCACTGTTGCTGTCGCATCGGGCGCGGTTACAGCCGGTACCGCGGGCTCGTTGCCAATCACAGGCAGCAATTTGCGGCCGAGTGGCGGCGGTGGTCAGCGTGCTGGTGTCACTGCTTGCTGTGTACCTGGTCTTCGCCATGATGAGATCCTCATCCCCTGTGAAGCGGTACAGGGTGTCTCCAGTGCTGAAACGGTGCATAGCAACTTCACGACGGCATTGGCAGCCATGGCCGCCTCAGTCGCTCAAAGCGGTCCTCGCCAACTTCGCGGGATTAGAAGGCTGGGAGCAGGGAGGCTGCGCTGGCAGAAAAGTTTCCGTTAAATGCCGATCCCCCACACCCCTCGTGTCGCAAACGCGACTTTCTCTTGGCATCTCAGGCGTAGATTTGGGTCTTCCCTTGAACACAACACCTTTACTTTCTAAATGGTTCAAATGGCTCTGAGCACTATGCGACTTAACTTCTGAGGTCATCAGTCGCCTAGAACTTAGAACTAATTAAACCTAACTAACCTGAGGACATCACACACATCCATGCCCGAGGCACGATTCGAACCTGCGACCGTAGCTGTCGCCCGGTTCCAGACTGTAGCGCCTAGAACCGAACGGCCACTCCGGCCGGCCTTACTTTTCATGAATGCACAATAGTTCCACTCTTTTGTGAAGGGGAACGACACGCCCTTGTCGATCAAACCGTTGGGAGTCCCTAATCTCCCTGCACTGTCTACACCCAGAGGTGGTAACCAGGGCGAGATGTCTTCTTCCTGCAGAAAGAGAAAAAGCGGCGGGTGCCTAGATTCCGGGGCGTTTTCGGAGGAAACAGTGGCAAGCACTCGTGAGCGTGTGTAGTATTACCCCTTTCGCGGCGCGGCGCTATGCGAACCACAGCTTATTCGCGATTATCGCAGAGCGATTGTCCTCTGGGAGCTAACCCGACGTGATCCGCAGCGCTAACGGTCAGCGAATAAGTACAAACGGTAGCTCCGCCAATGCACTGCCCTTTTATAGATTACGTATGCGATACTACCGCAATCTGTATGGGATGATATCGCTGTCCCATGACTTTGTCAGCTCGGTGTACAAAAGGCGCGAATAGCGTCTAACGTTAAATGATCACGAAGGACGAGGAGATGCCGTGTACCCATGTAAGGGAACGTTATCAGCACCTGAAAGAATTTGAAAGGGACCTCTTTGTACGTGTGACTTTTGCCAGCTGGTCGAATCGTGCAATATCCAGCTATGTGGGGCATTCAGATGTGACAGGGCCTGATGTTGAACAGAGATGAAACTCAGAGGGAGACAATTACGGACTGTATTGTGGGTAATCAAACATTTCCAATTGAAAACGATGCAGGAGCAACTTCATTGCCCCTGCAGAATGCGGCTGAGAATTGTCTTGAAGAAGAAAACACACTACAGTTACGTAATTTTGGCTGCATAGCTTCAGGCGAAATTTCTCATCAGGCCCTCGTACTTGGCGGGAGACACTATTGCTCTAGGTACCTTTATGTGCTCCCTGTGTGCTCAGAACTAAAAAGAACTACGTAACGCGATCGACGGGCATACTAAAGACACTGCCCAACACACCTGTCCAAAAATTTCATCAGGTTTTCACAGTGGTTTCCATTTCGCGACCGATCGTTCCTTACTTTCCGAATAACCCTCGTATATACTGTTGATGTTTTCAGCGAACTATAAGTGACAATCAAATGAAAACCGAAGACCCGCCACAACGGGACCATGGAATGGTCCCATTCAAAACTAATCATTTAGACATTTATCCCACTGACTGACTAGACGATCAATTATTGCTTCGTAGAACGCGGTCGGCCACTGACGAATCCGAAATCGCACCCACCATTACACTTCCTCGTCCGACAGAAACTGACGTCCACGCATACCATTCTAAAGGTCGCGAAAGATAGACGAGGGGTGTACGGAGGATGCTGCATTGTTTAAACCGCCGAATCGTAGAATTCGTCTGATGGGCAGTGTGGGGCGGCCGTTATCGTAGAACAGAATAACTCAGTCCGACAGCATTCCGATAGCCCGAGGGAAAACGGCAAAAGCAACAGTAGAAATACCCCATATCTTCCCCGCCAAAGAAATCCACATGGAAGAAATAAACTGGCAGACTTCCTTACACATCTCAACTCCATACACGAGAATATTAAGTTCACCATGGAGATCGAAACGGATGGGATGCTCCCTTTCCTAGATGTTTTAATTAGAAGACGAGCTGAGGACACTTTGGGCCACAGCGTGTATAGGTAGAAGACGCACACCGATTTGTACCTACATGCGGATAGCTGCCACCATCCGGCACAAAAGAATGGCGTGCTCAGAACGAGATCGGAGTAAGGGAGCCACAACTAAATCGTCACAGCGGTTACATCCTTAGCAGGGCATGGGAACCCGCGATCCACCGGATTAAGAAGAAAAAAGATATTTCCCAGAGTGTACCGACTTCGGGGGAGGAGGGAAGAATAACGAGAGCGGCGCTGGCAGACCCCCCCTGAACGACCTAGGACGCAGCGCCCAGACAGCGGGAGAACGGACGCTGTAACTGAAGCGCGCAGGGCGCGGACCGCACCGATTCATAGGAAGCGCCTGAGGGAGGAGCGGGAGGGGGATTGTCCTATACATACATGGCGCCAGCCCACCGCCGGCCAGTACATCAGCGCACCTGAAGATGGCAACGTGGTCGATTGCTGAAATATTGTGTCCTATGCACACTCATACCAGGCTGTTCATAGGAGATTTATTTCGTCATAAAATACGCCTGGAGAAATTAAAGAATCACAGATTCATAACTGTTAACACAAGTTCCGGTAAAGTCATGATGACATTCTTCTTCGCCTGCAGGGGTATTCTGCTCGTCGAGTTCCTCGAACGTGAAACCACAAACATTGCGCAGCGCTATGGAGATACTTTGCAGAAACTGCGAAGCGTCATACGGTCAAAACGTCCAGGAATATTGTCGGACAGAATCATCCTGATGCAAACAACGCCCGCTTCCACACTGCCAATTGGAAGGAGGCTCTGCTTTGGTGATTTCGTTAGGAAACACTGCAGCATCCTTCGCAGAGCTCGAATCTTCCACCGTATGATTTTCTCATTTTTGGCGACGTGGAGAAAGACACGCGCGGACGTCGGTTTCAGTCGGACGAAGAAGTGCAAGAATGGTAGTAGTTATGGATCCGTTAGCAGCCGACCGCATTCTACGAAACAGGAATTGAACGTCTTGTCTCTCAGTGGGATAAATGTCTTAACGAGTGCGGAGTTTACTTTTGAATGGAACCATTCCTTTGTCCGTTGTCGCGGGTGTTCGTTTCCTCATTTGACTGCCCTCATAACAAAGCCGAATTTACCTACGCCTTTCTGTGCCGTCGAACATCTCCAGTTGCATAACTAGCTTAGTGTCCTGTCCCCTTACCACATTAAGCTTTCTAGTATAAAGTACAACGGATATCGAAGTTTAGTGCCATTCTCTACGTACAGTTTATTACTTTCTCGAACCAATCGCTTTTCTTCGTTGTACGCTTCCAGTACATTCCAGTAAGTAATGTTTTTGTTAATTGAGAATGAGATTTTCACTCTGTAGTGGAGAGTGCGCTGATATGAAACTTTCTGGCAGATTAAAACTGTGTGCCGGACCGAGACTCGAACTCGGGACCTTTGCCTTTCGTGGACAAGTGCTCTACCATCTGAGCTACCCAAGCACGACTCACGCCCCGTCCTCACAGCTTTACTTCTGCCAGTACCTCGTCTCCTACCTTACAAACTTTACAGAAGCTCTCCTGCGAATCTTGCTGAACTAGCACTCCTGAAAGAAAGGATATTTCGGAGACATGGCTTAGCCACAGCCTGGGGGATGTTTCCAGAATGAGATTTTCAGTCTGCAGCGGAGTGTGCGCTGATATGAAACTTCCTGGCAGATTAAAACTGTGTGCCGGGCCGAGACTCGAACTCGGGACCTTTGCCTTTCGCGTGCTCTACCATCTGAGCTACCCAAACACGACTCACGCCCTGTCCTCACACCTACCTAGAGCAAAGGTCCCGAGTTCGAGTCTCGGTCCGGCACACAGTTTTAATCTGCCAGGAAGTTTTTGTTAATTATTTGACAGGTTCTCGTTTGCTTCTCGTCCTAGCATATAGTCTTAGTCAATGAGAAGAAAGCTTTTTATCTCATGGTTTGAGACCAAATTTCTTTAGTACACTGAACTGCCTATTCCCTTCCAGTCAAAAGATACCCTTCTATTCGTAGAGTAAGAGGGTGTGTCGTTGGATCATCACGAAGCATAAAGTAAATATCATCTTTCTCGTCTCACCGAAGACCGTCTCTCTTGTCGGTTCAGTTACGGATAACGTGTTACTTAGAAAGCCAGTTGTGTACAAAGTCCCGTGCGAGTGTGGTTTATGTTGAGTAAACGCACGAACCATTCAAAAATCAGCCGCTGTATGGACTACGATAACATCGGACACTTTGCCTTCTTTATGCTCTTTGTGGGATTCGGTTGTCAAGTAAGGTATCAGAACCCATCTGATGAAAGAATTAATCGCTATGGCGGCTTCATTATGAACAGAGTGGGGAATCGTAAGCTTGCTATAGTCGGTTCTCAAAGACAGGGGTACTGTGCTCATATCGATGTTACATGATACTTCTGATCAGAATGTGTCATCCAGATGTGCTCTATAATTGGTACGCAGTCATTACGTTGCACATCTGTGGCATCCTAGTATAACCTCTCCAACTCTTAGTGTCTGTGATCGTATGCAAGTTGGTTCATTGGTTGATATGACGGACGGAAGTGCTTCACGGTCTCCGTATCCTTTCCTTACGTCAAGGCACTCTCGCTGCTCCATGTTATACTGTACACTTCTCGATCAGATACTTCTCAGCCCGCCACCAGATGGTGCCCTGCCGCCAGACACGGCAACCCATTCGTATTGCCCTTGACCATTGAATCTCAATATCTTATCTTTATGGTTCTTAGTGGGACTATGGTCTATGGACTTGCCAGGACCAGAATTCTCATTTACACAAAAAAGACATCAGTCATGTTTTATTGTATTTTAATACTGTTATTTTATTTGTTTTTCACTGTAAAATGTTTGTGGTTATTCTTTTAACATCGTTAGTCTGAAGAGCAGAAATATGGTTGCTGCCAGCTCTCCCTGCTCTCTTGGAGGGAACTAAATGAACACGAACAACAAAGGAAAAAAACTGGAAATACACTTTTACTATTGTACTGACAGTCTTGCGGTTTGCCCCGAAAATAACTGGACGTTTCGCGGCAGAAATACTATGAAAAGAGAAGTGTTGCTTCCTTCTCCAATCTGAAAACTTCACTGATCAACAATTACGTCGTGAAAATATTCATTGTTGTTGATTATATAGTCGGAAATATACTAATAATACAAGAAGCTGATTTCAGCTCCTGCCGGAGCTTTCATGAGAGCTTGCCATCTAGCCTGTGCCGCATTAATCTAGTGTCTTCTGTTTAATTAAACTTACCATATTGCAAGAAAGTGCGATGTCAGTACGAAAAGAACTGTGTGTCATACTTTTGGATTTACTGTGATTTATTGCTATTAAGAGGGAGCCTTTTATGCGTAAACCAAATCGGCATGTAGTCACTGAAATATGTAACAGTTACTCTTGATTCACCCGCAAACCAGTAAGTTTACTGTTATTTGCTACAGTACAAGGGAAGTCATTAATATACATCTTATGAAAGATCCTTGTATGAAACCATACGAACACCCTAAGTTCATTGACCGTGCTTATTTCTTGTTATGTGAGAACGAAAAGCAACTTTCGGCTATGTGCTGTCCAGATAACCAGTTCAGTAACATGCCTAAAGAATATAACATCTATGCTATGTCGCAGAAGATAACCAATGGACGCAGATTTTGTTTAATCCATGCCAATGGCTACCTTATACAAAAAAACGTTTTGATTTATGAATAGAATGGCAATTTGTAAAAATGAACCGCTTATGTGTCAGTATATTATACTCAGGGAAATAAATAATTTCTCAGTTGTACATTATATTTTCAAAACTCTCTGAAAACAGTTGTAAAAATTATCTAGACCTACAGTTATTAACATCATTTTCTTACTTCTGCCATAGAGATCTCGCCACTGAATTTTGGGAAAATATGTGCCACAGGAACAACTAAGTAACTGCTACTATTGATACGTTCTCACTTACTTACCCAGCGATCACCGTCCCTGTAGGCCATCCGCAGCATCAACAACAGTCTCCACCCATTCTGTCTTTTGCTGTTGCCTCCTCCCAACTGACTACATTCAGAGCTTCCGTATCCCTCTTTAAGTCGTCTTCTGATCTATTTCTTGGCCTACCCAGGGGTCTTTCCGTTTTAATGTTGACAATGAAAGCTGGCTTAGGATATCGAGTGTTGGGGATACAGATTACGTGACCTGCCCATTGGAATCGTCTGCTCCTCCAATATTGTAAGACATTTGACTGATTCTTGCTCTCATAAATTTCATTATTCTTTCTTGCTCCCCAAGTATGCCCATTTGTCACCGGGCCCCAGAGTCTTCTCAAGGCCTTTCTTTCAAATGTTAGAAGCTTTTGCCTCTGCATTGTAGTTGGTATCCAGCCTTCTGAACCATAGAGGACATTGGGGCGCATAAAGGCAGTGTAGATTTTCATTTTCTCAGAATGTCATATGGCTTTAGTCTTGAATATCTCTCTGAGGACAAGTAGACATCTGGAGCTAGCAGAAATTCTTTCGTTTACATCTGTGAGTACTTGAACTGATCAACTGGCTTGAACTTGTGAAGTGCTTTTGTACATATTTCGTTCTGCCTACTTGCGTATGTACAGTTTTGTGTTTATTGATGAGTTGTCCTGTTTTACTTGCTGCTATGGCGATTTTTGTACATCTCCCCAAAATCTTGTTCACTGTCGCTCATTAACAGTATGCCGTCCGTGTAAGCAAATATCTGAAATCTGTCACCTTCCAATCGTAGGCCATTACACTGTTCAACTTTGCTCTATCTTACGACTTTCTACATGGTGAGATTAAACAGTGTGCACGACAGTGCATCTCTCTGTTTTAATCTAGTTGTTATGGGAAAAGATTGTAAGTGTACTCCCCCAGTTCTTACTGCCGCTCTCGATTCACACATACATACTCTAATCATTTCAGTGAGCTTATTTGGGATTCGGAACTTCTTCAGAATTCTATAGAGGCTATCTCGATGAATATGAATGGTTTCATAAGCTCTTTGAAAATCTATAGACAATACCTGGACTTTTCTATCGCTTTCCTACTACTGCAATAAATGACCTTTATTACCCACTGTTAAAGCCATTAGTACCTCAGAGAGGACTTCAATATGCTGAAATAAATACTTTTGATCATTCGCCCAATAACATAAAATGGCCGACAGATAGCGAAGCAAATTGACGAATTTCTACCTGGAAAAAAGGTTAACAAACACTAATCATGTAATGATGTATACATATCTTGTAAACTGACTCGTACAAATTAATTTCGATGAAAGAATCGTTCAGTTGATCTATGAAACATGTAACTAACCAACTTTCTCAAGAATCTGCTTAAGAGCAAACACATTGTCAGTAGCTAAATTGCTTGGACGGAATCCAGTCTAATATTCTCCCATGACATTTTCTGCAAATAGATTTAGATTTTCTAAGATAATTGTAGAATGGACCTTATACGCCCCGTTACGTAAACTGATTTCTCGGTAGTAAGAGCAATCTCTCTTTCTTCCTTTCTCTCATACAGGACAAGTAACAGTTGTCTTCCAGCTGACGACAGTTCAATCCCGCGTCCGGCCATCCTGATTTAGGTTTTCCGTGATTTCCCTAAATCGGTCCAGGCAAATGCCGGGATGGTTCCTTTGAAAGGGCACGGCCGACTTCCTTCCCCATCCTTCCCTAATCCGATGAGACCGATGACCTCGCTGTCTGGTCTCCTTCCCCAACCAACCAACCAACCATCTTCTAGCTGTCTGGTAACGTCTCTGTCTTCCAAACTAGATGAGAGTTTACACAACTCGATCAGTAGTCTGCTTCCTCCATACTTCAACATCTTTGCTTAGACCATATCCTCTCCTGGCGTTTTATTGCTTTCAATCTTTCGGATGGCTTTGACTATCTTCTCCACCGTGATGTCAATCTCTATCTCATTTGTTTCTTCTTAGTTTTCACTGAAACGTAGCTCTGGGTTAGGGTAGTTGAGTAGCTCGCTGAAATACTGTTTCCAACTCTCTCAGGCTGATTCAACATCCATAATCAAGTTTCCATTTTCGTCATTGATAAACTGACTTCTTGTGTTGATCTCCTTTCTTGATATTTTCACATCTTGGAAGAAACTCCTACTGTGCCGGTTTCGTCTATTCAGTTCCACATTTTCAATAATTTTTGTTAAGCATTTTTTCAGTGCTCTTGATGCCACTGTGCGATGTTCTACATATGGTCTAGATATATCTCCTTCAGTGTTTCATTACCTGCGTGTATAGCGGTAACTCACGTGCTTTCTTTCTTTTCTTAATCACATCTCTGCATTCTTCACTAAACCATCTTCTTTTTCCCCGTTTTTTCTTTCTACCCAGTGCATTTTTCGCAGAATCTGTCACGGCTGTCTTCACAGTGAGTCACACTTCCTCCACGTCTTCCTTATCTGCATTTTTAGTACTTTGAAACGGTTATTTGTTTCTAACTCAGATTCTTTACGTTTTTCTTCACTTTCTAGTTTTGCCACGTCAAACAGTAGGTTTCCATTTTTTGTTTTCTTACCAGACCTGAAATTTTCTATGTCTAGTTTCACATCTACCAAGAAGGTCAGTTACACACTCCGTTCCTCGTCAGGCTACGAAATCTTGCAACATATTCTTGCGCTGCATGTCTGTCACTATCATTACATGATCCATCCAGTGGATGGATACCATTCAGTGGGCCCTATGTTCCTAGATGAATTTCCTTACGTGAGAATGTTGTTGAGCTGATTACCAAGTTTTCTGAAGCTGCAAATGTTATCATCTTGAAGCTGTTATCGGTGGTTCCTTGTCGCTAATATGCAGTGCACAAATATTTACTTTTTTGTTTGGTTCCTTATCGTAATTATATGAATCAAAGACTTACAGACTTCATTGCCTACAATTCTATTCTGTTAGTTTCAGTAGTCCTATCTCCTGTTGTTCGCTCGAAATATGCGTTCTAAGAGAAACCTGCGTATATTTCAGTTTTCCCAGAATAGACAAGAAATGATCACAGAAAATTTGTAATGTTAGTAAGTCACCATTCTCTTACTTGTAGTAACTGATAACTGAGTCTTTATGTTTTTTTTTTCTCTGAGACTGCCCTTACTATACACCATATTGTTTCAATGTTATATATGTTAATGATATATGTTACGATCTTCCTGTACTTTCTGTTATGAGATGCAATTATTGCTCTTGATTGTACTGTAAGTTTCGATAAAATCTTTCATACATTGTAATAGCCTATATAAATGCAATGGAATGTAACATCCTTGCTGTGCTGTGCTGTGCTGCACACCTCCTGGCACATGCTTTTCAAAAGTTGAATAAATGATTCTACAAAAATCAGGGAAGTATTTTCAAATTTCGTGCATATCTGTCTGCTGATTTCCTTTTCAATACCTTCCAACACTGAGGCGAAAGTCTCATTTTCTCATATGACATTAAAACAAATTTGACACTGAACCTATTCATCAATGAGATTTCAGTCAAAATTTTATCCACAGCATTTCTGGTGTATCTCTGTATTCCTCTACATCTTTATTTGTAGTGTACAAGCCACCAGACAGCCAGCATACGTCGTTCAGCACAATCATTCACCCTCCCGTCCCCGGCCCCTCTTTCTGTTTCATTTCCGAATGATATACAGAAATAACAACTGTCAGTATGACTTAGAATTTATCTGAATTTACTGTATTCGTTATTCCCCGAGATATGTATAGGAAGAAGTAATATGTTCTTTGAGCGAGCGAGATGGCGCGGTGGTCAGCCCTTCAGACCCCAGTCCGGACTTTCAGACTAAGATTGTCTTTGGTTTCCCTAAACTGGTTAAGGCAGATGTAGGGATGGTTTCGTTGAAAAGGACACTGCCGGTATCCTTCTATATTATGCTCCAAATCAGCTTGTGCTCCGTCTCTAACGGCATCTACTTCGATGTGACGTGAGAGTCTAACCTCCTCCTGCCCTTCTTCTTGGAACGCGCATTCACATAATTTTTGCAATAATTTAAAAACTTATTGTCACCGTTATGAACAACATCACTTATGCTGAAGTCGAATTAGCATCAACGTGGCATTGTCGCGATGATTAAACGAGGCCAGGATGAAATGTGCAGCTCATCTTTGAATCTTCTCAACTTCATGCTTTAATCGTACCTGTTAATGGTCGCAGAACGATGTGAAATACTAGAGCGTTAGTCGTACGAGGATTCTCTATCTATATCCTCCGTGAGTGTGTTACATTTCAATGGAATTCTTACAATGAATCTGTTTTGCAAGTGGCTGTCCAACAAGACGTTTTGTCTAGTCGTTCCATCTTAAATATTCGTTCATAAACGCGTATTTAAAGCAAATTGATTGAAGGAAGGAGAATTTTTCCTTCTTTATTTTCCATATAATACCTCACAAGCCATCTCTGAAGCCATAATATATTATTACACTAGTGCTTACATCGCTAGCAAAACTTAACATAGTGTCATGTTCGCTCAGGGAAAGCTTGTAGTTCGAACTCAGGGATCTGTGTATCACAATCTCTAAAAAATTGATTCCCGTAAGTCAAACATTGCTGTACCGCACTCTGAAGTTTTGAAACATTAGCCTCTGAGAATGAAATGTTATCTTCGACATACATTGCAAATACTCCCGTCCGAAAAGAACACCCGGGAAGAAAATTTGTTTAGCATATGTCCACGCAAAGGGAGTCCCACTGTCTCTTCATTTCGAAGTTGAGAAACAAAAAATAACACAAGCGAGATAGACTTCTGGTTCACTGACTTTCCCCGACAGTATCTTGATGTTTCGATAAAATACTGGCACTATTCTCTAAGGTTTCTTTTCCTGTAACCTCTGAATGAATTTATTTAATTACAGTGTTGTAAACAGCATGATTTGTTTTATTTTATTGATAATGATAAGGAATGTAATCGACTGAAAAAGTATTAAAGATAAATAATGGCAACTGGATTCATTGTACTCCAGTACTGTCTTAGGATTCACACTTCCTGTAAAAACGAAATGATCGTATGGCATTCACTGACCGGGATATCCCGTTTCGGGGTTCGGCCGCCTTAATGCAAGTCTTTTTAGTTGACGTCACTTCGGCGACTTGCGCGTCAATGCCGGCCGGGGTGGCCGAGCGGTTCTAGGCGCTACAGTCTGGAACCGCGCGACCGCTACGGTCGCATGTTCGAATCCTGCCTCGGGCATGGATGTCTGTGATGTCCTTAGGTTAGTTAGGTTTAAGTAGTTCTAAGTTCTAGGGGACTGATGACCTCAAAAGTTAAGTCCCATAGTGCTCAGGGCCATTTGAACAATTTTTTTGCGCGCGTCAATGATGATGAAATGGTGATGAAGGACAAACACCAAGTCCCCTGCCGGGAATCGAACCTGGACCCCCTTGCGTGGTAGGCGGTACCGCTACCGCTGCGCTACGGAGGCAGGCACACTTCCAGTCGAAGAGCTTCGTGTTTTTTCTTCATAAATGATACAAAGCGGTCGTCTCATACATAATGAATGGAGAAACATTTCACAGAATCAGAATATCTAGAATTGGTTCAGTCACTGTATGTTTACAATATATAACATTCTTGAAATAAACAATCAAAAAACCTATCACTGTTTATGACGCTTCCAGGTACTGCATAGACGTAAGCGCACATGTACCTGTGCCATATGGAACGCCGAGTTAGCTGTCTCTGTAATTTCATTTTCATTAGCTTCTTTTTCGTTTCTTAGAGTAGCTCAGATACAACTAGGTGGAAATGAGATGAAAAGCTGAGGTTTTGCTTGGTCAATACGGCGGAACTTGTTTCGTCCAACTTCATGAAATACCTCGCCTGAGTGCAGAGAAAGCAATTTGAAACTTGAAGATAAACTCCAATCGTTATTCGTAAGCCCTTTGCATTCAGAAAGCATTACCTTCAACTAGCAGAAAGCAACAGGGGTTGCGTAGTATTTCTCTGGTTTCATACAGAAGAATTCAGCAATACATTTTTGTCCTTCTTAGCAAAAATCTAGGGAAATATTATACTACTTACAATGATTTTGGATAAGTTATTGAATCAAATGGTCTTGTTCGGTTCTCATAAGGACATATTTTAATACCTTCAGTTTATAAATTTTTGGAGAGATTTCTGTGTTTCAAATCCTACATTTATGTCTTACGGCTTTGAATTAAGCCTCACATTCTTATCACATTAAACAGTAGCTCAAGTCATTCAAAGTTCTGGTTTGAACATTTGTGCCTCAAACTCAAAAAAAATTTTAGACTTCAGATTCTGCACCTCTGTGTTTATTAATAAAGCTCTTTACCGGATATATATAATATTAATTTCCTTGAGTCTAGTGCTCGAACTGTCAATGGCACTGTGATCATTTCTTTTTTACAGTGAATACGAAGTAATTGAACCACTGCAGCCTGACGTTAAAGACTTTAAAACTGCTTCTGTGAAGAGCTGTGGAAGCAGCGAGAAAGCGGAAAAGAATTCCAGATCATCGGCTGAAGTTGTTGTCGTCAAGCCAACATCGTCAAGAGCGAGGTGAGTTTATGAAGAGAACCATACAACAATTACCGCAATAATGAGGAGCAAGTTAGCAATAGGTCGACGAGCGGTTAGAGGTCAGTTCTGTAGATTCTGCAGTCAACAGAAACTGTCTACATGTTACAACGGTTTACTGACGTGTAAAAAAATGCCACACTGTCTGCAATGGTATTTTATTACAGATAACAGTACACCAATGATTAAATTCTCTTTAAGATGGCATATTCATGATGATGCGATAATCAAAAACCGAGTCTTTTAGGACACTATGTCACGTGTACTTGAGGGTGAAAAATTCTTTTGAATGAGTATTGTGGATTACGTACACAAAACACTTCTTCTTCAGTAGTTCAGATACGCAATTTCCTTCGTGCATAAAATCGATTTCATCACTGGCTATGGTTGAGTGTTCAGATTCTTTGACTAACCCGTACTCATCCATTGCTACCCTCATAAAAGAGCTCTTCTCTTTATAACTCCTGTACTGTGCCTGTTCCCAAAACTGTAGCTGCTAGATACGAACGATATTATGTTGATTTGGCCAAGCAGCCATACTAGCAAATGCCACTAAAGGCTGCCTCGCCAAGTGTATGCTGTGCTGCCATATAACCGTCAAACGATCAAATGCTTTCGTAGATCGGTTAATCACGCCGCAAACTGATTAATCGTGGTTTACTATGCGAGTTGCGTTTTGTAATAAAACGTGGCAAACGAAATCGATTTCCCTGCGTGGAGCCTGCAAAGGAATCTGCGGTTGCTCAGTTTATAGTGTAGTCCTATTTATTACGGAGTGGGTCTGTGGTATTTATTAGTATCTATAACCTCCTAGAGAACAGTTCGTACTGACATGCAAGGTCTCTCGATGCTTTTTGCTCAACAAGAGACTGATTCTTCTTCTTCTTCTTCTTCTTCTTCTTCTTATTATTATTATTATTTTAGTTAGCGTTAATCCTTCCTAGTATAGACTCCGCTATTCTCGGAGTTTGGCATATTTATTTTATTTTTCATATTTCTTCTGGATGCCCTTCCTGTGGCCACAGTCGTCAGTTACCTGAAGGAGGGAAGTTGTGTACACCACATGTCTGTCACTTTTTTCCGTGTATGATCATATTTTAACTGCCTGTGTATTGTATTTTATGAGGCATAAATTGGGGACTATCCCAGTATTTGCGTAAACGAGCGTCAGGAACCGCCCAAATTCCACACTCAGGCTGCCCGGTGCACCAACCACGGTGGTTAATATGCCGCGCGTGCGTATTTCATCCAGATCAGATCCACCTCCCTGTTTCGCAAGCTATCGCGCTGCGACTTACGCTATACGAGAAGATTACATGTCGAAAAAAGTACCAGTTACGGACTAGTCTGCTCAACATCATTGACTAGAACACTGATGGGAAATTTAGGAGCGCATATTTCACACCAGGCAACAAAGATTTGTAACAAAAAACTGAGCTCCGTCCGAACAGGCTTCGGAAGGCGCAACAGTGCCAACCGACTATCGTATCATCATCAGCGGACAGTCGTCTCTGAATGCGGATATGGAGGGACATGTGGCCAGCATATCGCTCTCCCAGCCGTTGTCAGTTTTCGTGACCACTTCTGAGCCAAGTAGCTCCTCAGTTGCCCTTAAAAGGGATCAGTGCATCCCATTTGCCAACAGCGTTCAGCAGAACCAGACGGTTACCCATCCAAGGGCTAGCCAAGCCTGCAGCGCTTAGCTTCGATGATCTGCGGCAACGCCGTTGGCTACAGAGCATTTTGCCAAATCCTAAACTATTACACAAGTCCGCAGATAATGGATTGTGATTGTCTAAACCTTTTTTTCCTGATCGGGAGTACATTTGCGAGAGTAGTGCCTGCCACTAAAGGTAAAAAAAGGGGCAGCAGCATAACAGTCAATTATCTGAAGCGTACCCTTGAGAAAAATTCTACTGCAACGTATTAGATTCACGGCAACATGTTACGAATGCCATTATTCTCGCTGTTATTCCTATCTACATCTTGAATCTACCGCGGAACAGGCATATGAAACTGACGAAGCAATCTGCCATCTGGATTCTTCCATCAACTGCATCAAATATTTTATGTTGAGAGCAACTTTTGAAAATACAGAATTGCAGAAATCGATTTCCTACATCTGCTGATAAATGAAAGTTAACCGAAACAACTTCAGACGGTTTGTTAACGCACAGAACTCAGTAAAGACTAACAAGTCGTAGCAATGGCAAATGATCGCGAAACATTTTTATATGGTATACATTTGTATTTGAAAATAGTTCTATTAAATACGTTAAACATCGAAAATTACTAGAAATTCGTGACCGACTGCCTAAAAAATACTATCAACGCAATTTTCCTTTTCCGTTTTGAAGGAATGATATGTGGAATGGTGAGAGAAAATCCCAGGCAGCAGTTGTAGAGAGTCTCGAGAAAAGGTACGTTGGTGCCTCGCTCGTATAATATCGCCAACCAAAATAAAAATGCGCTTGTGTTTCTTGCTAAACAAAAACTAACATGAAACTTCCTGGCAGATTAAAACTGTGTGCCCGACCGAGACTCGAACTCGGGACCTTTGCCTTTCGCGGGCAAGTGCTCTACCAACTGAGCTACCGAAGCACGACTCACGCCCGGTACCCACAGCTTTACTTCTGCCAGTATCTCGTCTCCTACCTTCCAAACTTTACAGAAGTTCTCCTGCGCACACTCCGCTGCAGAGTGTAAATCTCATTCTAAAAACTAACATATACAGAATACATAAATGCTTAAATGTTAAATCTAATTGAGACCTTAAGCTACCTTATACATGGGCAAATGCACTTAATGGTGAACACTGCTACAATTTAGTCATAAGGAATATACGTTCTTAAAAATAAAGAGACTCGGGAGAGATGCTGCGGTTGCCCCTGTTCAGAAATATTGTTTGACTACAATCGTTGGTGGTTGCTGACGAAGATTAGTCATTGGCTGAACACTTTTGACTTCTTCAAATGGATGATTAAACAGCAGAAGAATATTGCGTGGATAATATATATTTAGTTGTACGATCTGACAGTCGAGAACGTAGCCCGCGGGGAGCATCTTCGCAAATCCTACGTGCATCACGCCTCGCTACACTCGCAATTCGTGTAACAAACAACGAATTACGAAATTATGTACCGCAATCAACACGATTGTTTGGTTATTATTGTTACCAGTACAAAGAACTTAATTTTATTTCATAGTAGTCAGTCAAGAGCGGTTGTGATACACGTAGCTGAAAGAAAATTCTCCAGCTTAGCATGAAAATTAACTTCTTACAATCCGTCCAAAAGCAACGGTATGAAGAAAGAACCTCGAACTGCAGCCAGTAATAAAATTTAATAAGTTTTCATCTAATACTCATCTTGAGGTTTGAAGCTCACTCTTGCAAATAAAATTTGTCTTTGGCTAGTTTTCACCTTGATCAAACACAATTCTTTCTTATTTTCTACGTCGATATATTTTGCTGAAGTTACAGCATCATCAGTGGCTGTATTTTATATTTCCTTTCTATTAATTGCGTTATTGTATCTGTAAAAGTAGAATTTCAGTTTTTGAGTAAATAATTCGTAAATTTAAAAATCGACAATTTTTTTGTACACTCACGCGCGCGCACACACACACACACACACACACACACACACACACACACACACACACACACACACACCACCTTTCGCGTGGAATAAAATAATATTAACCATAACAGTCTTAACATGCCAAGTCGTAAATTTTCGAGGTAATAAAGTTTTCTATATTAAGCCCTCCGTGGTTGCAGAAGACGAAATGTGAAATAAAGACTGTTATAACGCAAAATAAATACACAGAAACCACAACATCTGTCAACAAGGTGTATACATAAAAATGTTTATTTTAATTTTGCTAATAATCTACTTAAGAACCGAAGTTCTATATGTACAGTCAGTATAAAGAAATTTTTCCTGTTATTTAATAACAATGAAAAGAAAAAAAGACTGATGATGCTGTAACTTCAGCTAAACGTATTTGTGTAGAAAAGTAGGAAGCATTATGTTTCTCAAGGCGGAAAAAAAAAGTTAGTCCAGTTTTAACCACACACAGTCCCGGAAGTTAGCATACAGTGCTGTAATTATACACATTGTCCATCATTCAAAAATTTTGTGGTCAGTTTTCTGTTTTCCCTCTTCGTCATTTAATCTCCCTTCACTAATTCTTGTGTGTAATAAGCCTCTGTGTATTGCAACCAGTTTCTTAGAGACGTTGAGGTTCGAACTTTGGTTTTATAAACGAAGCTCATTTTACAGTAAAACCTTTATTTCTTATCACGTTAAGCCCATACTTTCGTTTTCACTTAAGAAAGTTCGTTCAGAATATTATTCTATTTTATTTTAAAAACTTTTACAATCTTGGTAATTAACTTATATTTGCGTTTTGAAACCGACATAGCTGCAGACTGATAATGACGAAACTGGTCGCGAAATGGCTTATACTTTACTTTGTGTGTTCATATGTCTACAAGAACCCATTGCTGATAGCAACAAACACGACATTCATCTATCCAGTAACTTGCAGGGTACCTGTTTGTTGCGGTCACTTGGATTTCATTCCAGTATGTTCGATAAACACTTGCAGACATTTACTAACATTCTTCTTGGACAGAACATGGGGAACCTTACGCCGAGCTCTTGGCGGATTGGTCTCGTGCACATCCGGTTTTCTACTTCATTTCAGAGATGTTCAGTGATGTAGTGTCGGGGTTAGAGCATGAGACTAACCGCTGAATCTCTTGGAAAAACAACAGAATGATCTTTGCTTTGTAGACAGGAACATTTTCAAACTGCTACAAATAAGATACATTTCCATTTGGCATTAATCCATCGAGAAAAGCAAATTAACTGCTTATAAAGCAATAAAACAGCCCCAGGCCATCAATTACTTTCACTGAATATCACTTTTGCAGTACCACACTCAGGTGAAAACGGTTTGTCTGGCTTAGGCCTGCCAGCACAGGGCCAGTTGACTAAATCACCCACAAAACTTTCTACAAGTGCGTCACAGAGCAAAGAAGCTCAAATGGTCAAATGGCTCTGAGCACTATGGGACTTAACATCTGAGGTCATCAGTCCCCTAGAACTTAGAACTATTTCAACCTAACTAACCTAAGGACATCACACACATCCATGCCCGAGGCAGGATTCGAATCTGCGACCCTAGCAGTCGCGCGGTTCCGGACTGAAGCGCCTAGAACCGCTCGGCCACCGCGGCCGGCAGCAAAGAAGCGTAGCTTACAGCACTTTAAACGATGTCGCTCTTTGCTTCTTGTCATCAGTGGTTTCTGCGAATCAGGCCGACCACGAAAACAATGTCGTATCGCTTAATAGAGGGATCGCTTTATCGATGGCTCTATGTCCCACCTGCAACGCAATAACTGGGCAATAGTTGGACGTCTGCCACGTTTTCCGTACAATACGCTTCGGAAGGGAAGGAATGTTAAAGTTTCGTCGACGATGAAGTCACTAGATATAATAAATCTCGGGTAGGAGGAGGATGGGGAAGGGATTCAGCCTTGTCTTTTTTCAAGGGAGCAATCACGGCACTAGTCTTAATTGATTCAGGAGAACCAAGTAGTCCAACATCTACGTACCCGAAAGCTGATTTGAGGCCCATTTCTCCCGAGTGCGACTGCAGTTCCACGACGATAGCTCCACGTCGCTCGGCAGTACGTTTGAGTGTTCGGCAGTCCCTGACAGTTAATTTATTAGGTACCCTCTGCCACGCACTGTACGGTGTGGAGTATGTGTGTAGATGCAGATGTAGGTCTACCTTAAGGTATAATTCACTTTAATTCTTTTCTAAATTTTCCGCTTTACACTAAATCTCTCAAACACAATGCTCGAACTTGTGGGCCTCTACAACTATGCCTCCTTCTAATTCAGTGGTTGGTTGATTTTACAGTACACTTATTTAAGGGGTTTACAGATTGTGCATTTACTTATATATCCCCGAATTCACCCCATGACGTCCCTCGGAGTCCGCACAGTGCAATAGAGTACATGGAGAGCGACGCAAAAGCAGGTATAGGAGAAAATATATCACATCTGCGATGCTCAGCGATTTAGGTCTAGGCGAATACACAGTGACACCATTTCGATTCAGCAAAATAATTCAATCGAGAATTATTACATTCGGATTTCACTTCTCGGCGTTTAAACAGGGTAGTCCACAAAATAAAGTCACATACGTTTCTCTGCTCTCCATACACTGTTGACTGTATGAATTTAACAGCGTCCTTAATCTCTCTTATCTCGATTCGTCGTCAACACTCTTTATTTGTTATCTTTTCCTGTAGACCAATGCCAAATTATATTGAAATACCTAACTCTAACTAAATTATTGCATATTTTATGTCCTCACATACTTAATAGGACTGAAATATAGAATTATTTTTAAGTATGAAGTTCCATATAAAATACTATTTTTTTTAGGAATAAGTTATTTATTCTAAACATGTCACATATAGAAAGAGGGCTAATGTTTCAGTGGACCTCCAGTCACGAGCGCAGCTTCCTCTAATGGACTCAGCTCTAACAACAGCGACAAGTTAACCAGCGTGAGTATTGTTGCATAAAATACGCTTTGCGCGTTTGTCCAGCAAATGGGACATTCAAAACTTCCCGGAATTTAAGAATGTATACTTTTTAGGTTTTTTGTCTGTCCTGTTCTAAGTACCTGTTGAGAAAAATCAGTATTATAAATTAATATTGTAGCAATAAGTGGTAGAAAAAGTTAGATTCATAGGGAATGCACTGTTTTGTGTGTTACAGCTCGAAAAAATTTAAAATGTTAGTTGTAGTGAAGTAAAAGAAATCCTGTCTTTCATTAAATTGTAATTTAGATCAATAAAGGCATTGTATAATGTAGTTATCTGGCTATCGAAGTTATTTCCCTGTAGTGAAAATTTCATGCTGGGACGTCACAACTTCTTTTCGCCAGGAGTAGTAACACGAAGGATGCTACTGACAATGGCCTGGATTTGCTGCCAACCTGCCTGGTCTATAAATTTAACAGGAAAACAGTCAGTACTGCATTTTTTTTAATGTGACACTTTTTCACCAAAAGGAACAACATGATGCCAAGTTGAGAATTGTCACAGAGGACAAATGTCGCAATTAAATTTGACTTCCACCCCAAGGAATTTATAAATATCACCTCTATGACCATGATACTTATAGTTTACACTTAAATATTTTAATAACGCTCGTGCTGTGTTTTCAGTTAATGAATGCCTATTTTCTTCGCAATACACGTTTCATACGGCTGAAATAAAACATGATTAGTGGTCTGAAAGTTGCAGGTAGTTTACAGTTTGGTTTCTTTCTAGCACATGTATATGTATTTCCTGCGTGCATATTCCACAGCTACTTATACTACTGATTTTCTTGCCCAATTTTGTTTTTTATTTTCAGGACAACAGTCCTTCCACATGGTGAGCATGTTTACGTACTGTATCACGTTGAGGCTTACTGTTTTCTGGTGGCAGAAAATTCTGATTACAAGAGTCGGTAGGGAGAGTGGGCGGTGCGTAATAAATGTAAATGATACAGTGGTGAGGTGTGTTGGGAGAGGGGACGGAGGTATATGAATCATTGAAGAGGGTGATATAGTGGGGAAAACAGAAAGAAGGAAAGAAAAGAGAAATTTGTTTCTCTCTTTCCTGTATTCGCGAGGATTAGGAGCTTGAAACTATTTTCGTCTCATTGATTTAGTCCCATATGTGTTCCATAATTTTGTACAGTGTCTGCTTTCCACTGTTTGTTTGGTTATTACCCAGATTTTTAATGTGTGGCAACATATCAAACGCAACAATGTGATCTTGATGCAGTATGTAAACGTATGTATTATGTGGGAAATGTGTAGTCCTGAAAGTAACATAAGAAAGATAAACTCACCACCAAAGGTCATTTAAAATACGCACATATATATCTACATATAAGGTGAAACGTGTAAGGAAGTGTCATAAGCAAATGAAGCGCACTTCATTAGACTGAAAAACAAAAACATAAATAAAATTAATTAATTAATAAATAAAAATGAAAAAAATCGTATAGTATCTGTTATCTTCAGACCGCTGGAAATGTTTTAACTCATTAAAACGGAACGCATACGGTCTCTGAAAAACGAATATAGTAGTTGCATAGATGCACAGACATCATCAGACTAATATAGCATTATAAATACCGTCTTAGGATCGGCCATGTGGGGTTGCGCACTAAATCATTATTGTAAAATGACATGCGTTTCAAAATACTTTCAAACATTATATTGGTCTTTAAAGCAGAAGTATAATTCCTATAGTAATACAATTCTGCCCACTTCATTTTCCCCACACCGTACTTAAAAAGTAAGAGGTTTTAAAAAATCGCTGAAGGAACTTCGAGTAGAAACGGAGAGTTTCAGACCCTGCGTGAGAACCGCCAACTGTTGGCAGAGTTAACCGGAGAGTACTTGCCGGAAAGCGCGTGACTACTCAAGAACGTATCACGTTCATCCAAATAACATTATTAGCATATTCTAATACATTCTTCTTCTAAAACCTGACTTTTAAATGTCAATGACGATTGGAAAACGTATTTGTTAGTGAGCAACGTCCATAGCTATCAGGTCACCTAGCATTCCTAAATTCCCCTTGACAAGCATCGGGCCACTACCTTTCAATGAAACGTCTTGGCATTTGTGTGACGTGATTTAAAAGAGCCTAACCCTCGGAGATTATAAATTACTGCTGTTAGATGTGGTTTCAACATAATTCCTCTATAATACACTCCGGGAGTCCACAGTTAATGAATAAAATCCTAAGAACATTGGTCTTCCTCCGTCTGTGGTATACAAATCGATTTTCTTCTTTAAGATTCGATCGTGGTATTCGTCACAATTAAACTACAGAAATTATTATGATACAAACGAGAACACACTCATAACAGTCTCAGTACAATTACGATTTCATAATAGAGGGACCAGCATTTTAAAAAGAGTTATCTCACTTCTGAAGCACATGAATTTCCTATACATTCGCTTCTAAAGTACTGTACTTTCTTGTTGTGTAGCCGCGCGGGATTAGCCGAGCGGTCAGGGGCGCTACAGTCATGGAGAGTGCGGCTGGTCCCGGCGGAGGTTCGAGTCCTCCCTCGGGCATGGGTGTGTGTGTTTGTCCTTAGGATAATTTAGGTTAAGTACTGTGTAAGCTTAGGGACCGATGACCTTAGCAGTTAAGTCCCATAAAATTTCACACACATTTGAACATTTTTCTTGTTGTGTATTACTAATTATATGCAACAAATAACACAAAACGTTTAAATGAACATATATGGTCCAGCCACATTAATATGACCACCGCCCGTGTTTGACGTCAACGTGCAATAATCACTCACAAACGGCAGCTGGCAAGACTGGCAGCGTAGGGTATATAAAGTGCGTCCGCAGGACGCGGAAATACAATGCAGTTGTTGTCGAAATGGGGAAAGGAGCAATTTATCTGACGTTCAAAAGGGCGTGATCATTGGCTTTCAGGCCAGTGGTGGAAACATTTCCAAAATGGCTAAGTCTGTAAACTCTTTTCGAGGGCCGTGGTTGAAGTTTACTGTCCAAAGGAATATTGCGTTATCCAAAACCGGCACAAAGGCACCTATGATCCATCAAGGGTCACAGATGAGAGGGGTGAACGGGAGAACAGACGTGCAACTGTCAAGCAGCTGACCGCCCAAATGAACCAAGGAGCCACCAACAGTGTCTCCTCAACGACAGTTCAGTGAACGTTGCGCCTGGTTCATGCACCTATGCTGAATGCTGTTCATCGCTTACGAAGGTTGGAATTCGTACGCCATTACCGCAGCTGAACGTCCACCGATTGGCGATAGGTGACCTTTTCAGACGAATCACGTTTTATGTTCCATCGGTCAGATCTTCAGAATAGTCCAGGCCAGAGGATAGAGCATTATGGTCCGGTTTTCGTGGTACTCCTTGGTAATCTCGTCATTCTGGAAGGCACAATGAATTAATACAGGTATGCATCTACCCTGGGGGCCATGTCCACCCCTACATGCAGATTGTTTTTCCTTAGCACGATGGCATCTACCAGCAGGTCAGTGGATTATGTCACACAGCTTTCAGTGTAAGTCTGTGGTTGAAAGAGCACCACGATGAGTGTATTGTACTTCTCTGGTCACAAAACGCCCCGTATTTAAACCCAGACAGAATCTGTGGGACAACCGCAATCGGACTCTTCGCGCCATTGATCCTCATCCGAGAAACCTAGCGCAGCTGGCCACAGCACTGGAAAAGGCGTGTATCCACATTCCTGTCAGCACCTTGCAGAACCTCGTTGACTCTCTTCCAGCACGTCTCCCAGCAGTGGTTATTCGGGCTTTTGACTGGTGGTCAAATTAATGTCACCAGACAGTGTATGTCTTATAACGCTATGTTACTGAGATTCACGTGTTGCACAAAATGTGGTACTGCGTACTCCTACTGCAGCGTGGTATGGTGATGATAGCTCTGCAACTCCATATGCAATACACAAAAGACTTCCTGTCTCACATTTGGGCTGATGACGATCTCCATGGCTCGGCTGCTGCTTAAAGTTAGCGCTGGTTTAGTCTCAGTATGTTGTGTGATATGCTGTAGTGTAGCACTGTACACAATCACCTAGTTGGCTGATTTAAGCTACGCCGACAACTGATTGGGATACAGAATCATCATGATGCAGTGGTAAGACAATGGATTCGAATTTGGGAGGAATGTAGCTCAAATACCCGCTCGCCCATCCAACAGGCAAATTCCTCAATGGTTCCCTTGTAAACGACAAGGCCGATTTTATTCCCCCGTCCTACCTTATTCCGAGCTTGTGTCCTGTGTCTAATGATGTCGTCGTCGACGGTATGTTAAACACTAATCTTCTTTATACTTCGAATGGAGAACGTATATAATATTCATGAGCAAGACACTCTCTCTCTCTCTCTCTCTCTCTCTCTCTCTCACACACACACACACACACACAAACTGATGAGCCACGCCATTATCGCCACTGCCGACTGGGAAAGTGAATGCCATCTGGTGGCGTCGCAGGAATGTAACTCAGTAAGGCAAACATTTAAGCGGAATAGACTGGGATGGGGAATCACTGAAGCGAAGATACGGGCCACAAATGAAGAATTCCAGTGACACAAGGAACTTTGACAAAGGGGAGATTTTTGTTGATCAGCGCATGGCAACGAGCTTCCCTGAAACAGCGTAGCTGATCGGGTGTTCGCAACTTGAACATCTGTGGAAAGTGGTTGAAGGACGGTGAAACCAGGAGTAGATGAAAAGCGCTGAACGTCCATACCTCATCACAGAATATGAACCCTGGAGTCTTTCTCTGCAAAGCAGGGTAAGAGGCGACCTGTGGCGGATCTGACGAAGAAGTACTGCGCTGCAGGCACAAATATGTCAGAGCACACCTTTCAGCGCACATTGTTGAACACGGGGCTTTGCAGCTGACGATCCTACGTGTTCCCAAGCTGACCCAACGACATCGACAACTGCGATTGTGGTGGGCTCAGGATCAACGAAATTTGACCGTGTATGAATGGAAAGCTATAGTTTGATCGGATGAATGGTCTTGCCCTGATGCACCGTCATCCAGGCGAACGGCGGCGCGAGACAGGCACTGCGCCACGGACGCAGACTGTTGGGACAGTATTATGCTATGGGGATCACACACACCTGCGGTTCATGGAAACTGTGGTAGTAAACGAAGACACCTTGATAGCTGTGGATTATGTGAACATTATTGCAGACCACCTGCATCCTTTCACGCTTAATGTCTCCTCCGACGGCGTTAACGTCTTCGAGTAGGACAACTGTCTATGTCACAAGGCCAAAATCGTCCTATAGCAGCTTGAAGAGCATGATAGTAAACTCGCATTGACGTTGCGGCCACCAAACTCACCCTGTCATAGGATACATCTGAGACGTTATCAAACTCCATCTCCACGCCCACAAACCATCAGCTCGTTGGGTATGACAACTGCGTGACCTCTGCGTAGGCATCTGGTGGCACATACGTCTGAAAACTTACCAAGGACTGGTCGAATTCGGTACCCTCCAGAGTTGTCACTGTATTATGTTCCAAAGGTTGACCGACACGCTATTCAGCAGGTTGTTATAATGTTGTTATTTATCACTATATACGAGGGGGGTTTGAAAAGTCCGTGCAAAGTCCAAGAGATGGCACCACCGGCGCATATCGAGGTCATGTTTAGTTAGTAGCATCTTTGTAAAAAATGCACACCAAGTTTCAGCCATATTGATCTATTTCTTTGTGTTTGACATTCGTGTGAATCAAGGAATTTGAGTGATTGTCAAAAAATGGACGAAAAAGAATTTCGTGTGGTGATTAAACATTACTTTATGAAAGGCAAAACGCCGCAGGAGACTAAAGAGAAGCTTGATAAACTTTACGGTGACTCTGCACCTTCGATTAGAACAGTTTATAGGCGGTTTCAAAATTTTCGGAGTGGTCATATGGGCACAAGTGATGCTGAACGTTCTGGACACCCTGTGGAGGTTACGACTCCAGAAATCGTTGACAAAATCCGTGATATGGTGCTGGATGACAGAAGAGTTAAGGTACATGAGGTTGCTAGTGCTGTGAGCATCTTGAATGAACGGGTACATAATATTTTGCATAAACATTTGGACATGAGAAAGCTATCTGCAAAATGGGTTCCGCGATTGCTCACGCTTGACCAAAAACGGAATCGTGTGAAGTGTTGCAAAGATGGTTTGCAGCTATTCAGGAAGAATCCGCAGGACTTTAAGCGTCGTTTCGTCACTGTGGATGAAACATGGATACATTACTATACTCCTGAGACCAAACAGCAATCTAAACAATGGGTTGCCAAGGGAGAATCTGCACCAAAAAAAGAGGAAGACCATTCCTTCGGTCGGAAAGGTTATGGCAACTATCTTTTGGGATTCGCAAGGGATAATCCTCATCGACTATCTGGAAAAGGGTAAAACTATTACATGTGCATATTATTCATCGTTATTGGGCCGTTTGAAAACCGACCTAGAAGAACAACGCCGGCGATTGGACGGCAAAAATGTCCTTTTCCATCACGACATTGCACCAGCTCACACCTCAGCAGTTGTGGTCGCAAAATTATTGGAAATAAGATTCCACCTTGTTTCACATCCTCCCTATTCTCCAGACTTGGCTCCCTTGGACTACTATTTGTTCCCAAAGTTGAAGAAATGGCTGGCGGGACAAAGATATTATTCAAACGAGGAGGTGATTGCAGCAGCTAATAGCTGTTTTGCAGACTTGGACAATTCCTATTATTCGAAAGGGATCAACAAATTAGAACAGCGTTGGACGAAGTGCATAAGTCTAAAAGGAGACTAAGTCGAAAATAAAAAATGTTTACCCCCAACACGTAAGTAGTTTTTATTTTTGCACGGACTTTTCAAACGCCCGTCGTATTCGCAACAAGGTTTGTCTTTTTCTGATCCTAGAAATTACTCACTGATGCTTCTTACGAATTGTTAGAGACAACCTGCGCTTAAAGGAAAATGGCATTGAGTCTTGCCAGAATGTTTATTTACATACCAGTTAAACGTAGATTAACTAATCCACCAAGATTTCACTGCATAAACTCAGACAAGATTTTATTATTTTTTATTCATAGAAAACCGAGGAAAAATATTCTTAACGAAACACAATTCGAATTTATTTTCTAGACGTTTGGATTCGCAAAAACGAAACACTACAGAAATGTATTAGGTGATCCATAAGTTCGTAGCGTTTTTCCATAAGTTTATCAGCACAACAGATCCACGTACAGAGAATTTACTCATCAAAGATATATTCTCCTTCACTATTTACAACAGTCTGCTAACGCTAGGATGACTTTTCGATTCCGCGATTGTTGAAATCACGTGGTTTTTCCGGGGAAGAACTCGTCGAACTATGTTCGGAGCTCATTTTCATCCGGAAAGGAAGTTCCTTGAAGAATTTGAGATAGTGAGCGGAAAAGGTGACAGTCTGAGGGCACAATATTGGATGAATAAGCTGAGTGCTGGTTGATTTTCCAACGCTTCTCCTCTTTAGAGTTTTTTGTCACTGTAGCAGAATGCGAGCGGTCATTATCGTGGAGTAACATCACTTCACACAGTCTTCCTGGTCGTTGTTCTTGGATTGGGTGCTGACATTTAACAATGCTGTTTATTTATTTAAACAGCGCCGTACCAGTTTCGAACCGATAGGTTCATCTTCAGACGACTAGTTAACGTTTTACATAACAATGCCATGTTGTGGTTGTTATGGATGTAATATTGCCATCTTTGTATGCATACCTCCATGTGATGAAACTTCTAAGTGTGTGAGTGGTACGTTACAGTATGTGCACATATATACACAAAAAACTTCATTATACATGTTTCGATGTTGCAAGATGATAAGGGACCTGCAATGGAACGTAATGGAGCGGATTCTTCATTGGCATCACCACCCCAAGGAAGTTTCGTCAGGTGGGGAAACAAACCACGAAATGTAATGTAAAACGTGAACTAGCCGTCTGAAGATGAACCTATCGGTTCGAAACCGGTAACGGCGCTGTTTAAATAAATAAATAGCATTGTAAAACGTGGCTGGTTGCTGTAATCTTCTGTGTAGGAGTCAACTTATATACAAACCGATTCATTACTAAATAGTACTTTCAATAAAACAAGAAAATTAAATAATAGCTCAGTACATCAGCTGACTTTTCCATGCGTGCCCCTGCCGATGCCGTTGCTTAATACTTTACAAATGTTTGGCGAGCAGCTTAGTCGAGAATCGCCGTTGCTGAAAAGCGAGAGTTTCTCCTTCGTGATGACGTCTGATAGGCTTCATCGTTCGCCGTCTCACATGACTCGTCTGTTACAAAGCAATTTCACAGTAGGTTGCCAACCGCACTGTCTCTCCATGAGGAGTATCCTCGTGGAGCATCTCAGCATGTCAGATGACGAACGACTGTAAATGGGCGATGATCCACGTAGCCGTCTCGGATGACTGTGCATATCAACAATGAGCGACATCGGACTGGTAATAATATTAAGATCATCTATTGTATAGGTAGCCCCTTTTAATCGTTCTGTCTCTCCACTTCTGTACCTTGTTGTGGGTAACCAGTTTTCTTCTCTCTCTCTCTCTCTCTCTCTCTCCCCCTCTCTTTACAACGTGATATGTTATTCCACAAATGGTAAAAGCTGCTACTGCTCAGTCAGACATCTTACTTCATTCTAGTTTATTTGTGATTGTGTTCCGCTCAGTGCATTTCACACGATCGTCTGAAAAAGGACAAATTAGGAGATTTCCATCAGTTTCCAGTCGGCATATCCCTTCTTTTGCCTAAAACATGAGGCGCATCCTAGGCTGGGCTTTCATTAAAACCAAAAGAGTCAAGCTTCCTGACATGTGCCCACGCTAAAAACAGTTATAAGAGCATGGGGTATGTTAGCGCTATGCTGTAGTACAGAAAGTCATAGGATTTGGCAGGTATTGAGAAAAGAACATAGTAGGACGAGGATTTTAATACTGCCTTTGTTTATGGAGAAGGATAAAAGCAAGTCTCAGGTAAAGCGGCAGGTAGCATACTACTTCACACTTACCCAACATGTGATGCAATGTCATCACATTACTCAGCAAGTACTCTTCACTCAAAGCGAGGATCATCACATTACATGGCAATGACCCTATGCGCAAAGCAAGAAACGATGAACGATTTTCTTGAATAGATTGCTCAGAAATCCGATGACTGAAGGTCAGTTTCGTGATAGATCAGCTCACTCGGATAAGTAACAAAATTCATTCACTGTTCTTCATGAATGATGGAAACATAGCTCTTCCTCAGTGTGCCAGAGCTAAGTGGAAACTTTGCCCCGTGGGTTAAACGCTGTATTAGTAGCAAGAGGTGATAGCACTCAACTAGTTAGTGCGCTGGCCATGTGAAATGAACAGCAACGTGTTTCCAGAACCTTAGACCATATGTGAACGATATAATATATAAAGATATATCTGTCTGAATCTTGTCTTTCTGGGGAGAGATCACTCATTTAATGAATTTCGTGGGAACTCGGACCTGAGTGAATTTAAGCCCCTAAACTTTTATGAAAAAAAAAATTCAGTAAGTTTAGTTTATTGAAAACTTTGCTGTATTCACACTATCATTGGTATCAGGAAGGTCTCATCCTGCTATTTGTGAGTGCATATATTCAAAAATGGATTAAAATGTGTGTGAAGTAGTACAATAATTTGGTTTCGGCCGTTAGTGAAATATTAGCAAATGTCTACACATGAAACGAAAATGATACACATACCCTAACATTCTGCGCAGTAATTCCACTACATTTACTGTCGGAGGCCCTAAATAAAGGAAATCAATGGCAAGACTAGCCCTCTTTATACCTATTCGCAGATGGGTCAAGCAGTTTGCCTCACAATTTTCTCCAACGGTGGTTTGTTCTCCAGACGCCACAGTGCTATACATGGAAGCAATACTTTGTCTTTAAACACTTCTTACTTCGTTCAGAGCATTTTCGCGTGCGGTATGCATATGTGGCGTGGAATTAGAAAACACTACAAAACACTTGTGTGGGGAAACTGCCGGAGAGCCTGAAACTGGTGGCCATTGTCGCTTAACGATGGTGTCAGTCGGGTGGTTCACCTCCTTGTCTCGCACACAAATACTAGATCATTACGCTCATCAGCAAATCTAAACAACAATAATGGACTTTTGCGAATTGAATAAATATGCGGAAACTAAAACTGAGTATGAACCCTGTGATCTACATACCTAAAAGTAAGACATTAATATAATGATCAAATGAAATAAATCATGACAGATTAAAAGGACGTACACTGAAAACATTGTGATAACAAGTACGTGACAATTTTTATGAGTAACATACCCTACTACATTTAAAATTTTTGCTTTAAACTATTGCTAAGAGTGACAGCGTCTGCAAGACATTCAGTGTTACTTGTTTTATTTTCCGATATTGCTATCGATATTCTTTCGGAACATAAGTGTAGCTACATCATACAACTGTCTTTGTTCGATCGGCACCTGCGGAGTTGGCTGAAGCATAGTACGTTCCTTAGTTCAATTTTCCTTAAATATGTTGAGCAACGCGCGTAAGAGCTACAGGCAACGACGAAGTTTCATCCTCCGATCATTGCTAGGTTATACAGTTTAATCACCGTTTTGAGATATGGGAATGAATTACGCAGTTACATGAAAGGATATCGACTGTAAATGTATAAATGAATACGTGATTATGCAGCAGTCACTTCCATAAAGACTGATGATTCTCAGTGGCCGTCTGTTACATGATACTATGTTCAGCTACACATTTTTATACATTAGAACAGGAATCTAAGATTCTATCACTTTCGTACTTCATCTTCGGAATAATATTGGTTATTCATCATCTGTCAGTGAAACGTCAGGTTCATAGTTCGGACAAGATATATGCTTTATATATTATTGCACTCAGTTGTTCTTACTTGCCGTCTACAGAATCTAGATGTCGATGTACCTATACGCATCATGCTCCCAAGTTAAATTTCTGGCATGTAGTCACATCTTTATGGACGGAAAGATACCTTTTGAGTTTCATTCAAATCAGTAGCTGCTTTCATAAAGACGCAAGCATCGTTAATGCACGAGCAATCATGATGGTATAAATAGTAGTACCACCTGTTACCCATTTTTGTACATGAGTCTGAGGGAGAAGTAACAAGTGAATTTTTGTGAGCTTAAATCAGAGAATGGTCGGGGTAAACTCGAGAGAGGCGCGGCGAGTTTTGTCAGAGACAAAGATGGCATTAAGGTCGTCCTGCAGCCATTCTTCTTGCTGTCCAGAGCAGGCCCCCCCTGGGGCAACCGCCGGAAAAAAAAGAGGGAAACGAAGTTTACAGGCCATACCAAGTCGTAAATGATTCTTATAGCCGAGAGAGGATGGTTCAGCACCAAGATGTGGGCGAACTGCAGAAGGACTTCAGTTCATTACATAGTGACTTATTACTTTCCAGTATAGCTGCGGGCTCAATAGCTTCTCCGTATATTACAAGAGTGCTTCTCGACGGATGTGTCTATTCTTCAGACTACATTTTACCATCCCTATGTGGATAAAGGACCATGACAGATAATTATCCCTGCTTATTTCCGTGTTACACACTATTAACTACAAAATAATTGCGTTGATGTCGTATCATATTTCATATTACGTATTACATTATTTTGTAAATATATTGTTTACATTATAGCACTATTTCCGGATACTGTGAATTTTATATTGTAAGGAGGACCAAATACATTTATGGGAATGGTAAGAGCTAGAGTATGAAGCATCCCCCCAACATTTATCAAACTTTGTGGAGATGTTCATCACGCAACAGATATTAAATGATTAAGCCTTCTATTTGGAGAGTGCAACCCCTCCCCCCCCCCCCCCCCCCCACGCCCCCGACAGGCACTAATTTACTCTTCTATTCGTGGTGGCATGGTAGCAAACGGCATGAAACACATGCTGTCTCAGTTCAAGATATTGGACGCTAATATGAAAGTTCACGTCGTTTCATCACATCCCACACACAGTCATCGGGTGCAAATCGGGGGACCGGGCTGGCCAATCAACGATCCGTGCATTCCTCAAAGCGTTAGTAGTCTGATCTATAGTATATGGCCTTGCATAGTCCTATTGGAATGCTACCTTTGGTTCTCTGGTCACGAAGGACATGATAAAAGGGTCTGCCATTCTAGTGGCGAGCATTCAATATCCCTTCAACAATTACGGAATCAGTCCTGTTTCACATCCAGTAGTTCCTCACACCATGATTCCAGGAGTTGGAGAGTTGTGGGTCTCGAGAATCGGTGTTTCTTGTGACCTTTCACCAGGTCGTCTACGGGCACGTTAAGGTCGATTTGCCACCACAAACAGAAGCGACACTCTTTGCTGAACGTCACAGAATGCCACTCAGTATGCCAGCACACTCTGCATCTACTACATGCCAATTTCTGTCGTCTATGGTCTGGAGTCAGCGGTGAACGACACATGGCAACTTAAAATCTCAACCCAGCGTCCAGTCATCTTTTAACACCGATCCGTGATGACACTCTGCCTATAACCGCTGCCCAGATTTCAATTGTAGTCGTTTGCCTATTCTTCACAGCCAGTCAAACAATCCTACGATCTTCTCGTCGTTTATTGCTTCCCGAAGAACCATTGCCCACTTTTCTTGACATATTTTTGTCCTGAGCGGATGTCGTCACCATTCGTTCTGCAATCATTGTACAACAGCCAACTTTCGGTATGATACTCTCATGTCCCTCATGCCAATGATCTGATGGTTCTAAAAGTAATTAAGTGGCGGTAAGCTGCACGTGCGCGTCATCTTTGCACAATTTTTATGCATTGTAACGATGCAATAACAGCAAACAAATGGTATCGTTATAGGCAGTGTAAAAGGTGCTTGTGCAATATCGGTCATGAGAATGTGAATGGACACATTATTTCCTCGCTATAACTACCCAGAATGTCGTTCTTAATAAGGAGACATCGTCAGAAGTGAAAGTAATGTAGTGTATCTACATCTTCATCTACATCGTCCGCCTGCTTAGCTGAGTGATAACGAGCTTGCCTACCATGCATGGGGCTCGGGTTCGATTCGCGGACAGGTTAGAGATTTTCCCCGCCAGTGGACGGGGTGTTGTGGTTTCCTCATCACTCATCATCACAGCCGCGTATGTCGCTCAGTATAGCGCCATTTGCACACGACGGCCGAACTTCCCCGGACGGGGTCTCTCGGCCAACAATGCCACGCGATCATTTCATTTCGTCTACATATACATAAATACTTCGCAAACCACCGTACGGTGTATGGCGGAAGATACCTTGTACCATTACCAGTCATTTCCTCTCCTGCTCCACTCGCAAGTAGAGCGAGGGGAAAATAAGTGTCTAAAAACCTCCGCAAAAGCCCAAATTTCTAACATTCTATTTTCATGGTCCTTTCGCGAAATGTACGTTGGCGGCAGAAGAACCATTCTGCAGTCAGTCTCAACTGCCTGTTCTTTAAATTTGCGCAATAGTGCTTTGCAAGAAGAGCATCGTCTTCCATCCAGTGATTCCCATGTTAGTTCAACACGAAGAAGTTGTGTGTTGATGGAATCTACCGGTAAAAAATCTAGCAGCCCGCCTCTGAATTGCTTCGGTATCTTCCTTTAATCCGACTAGGTGCGAATCCCAAACACTCGAACAGTACTCGAGAAGCTACATTTTTCTCAAAATTCCTCCAATAAAACTAAGTCGAGCGTTCGTCTTCCCTACTGCCAACCTGACGTGCGCATTCCATTTCATATCACTTTGCAACGTTAGCCTAGATATTTAATCGAAGTGACTTGTCAAGTTGCACCCTACTAATGCTGTATTCTAACGTTACAGAACTATTTTTCCTATCCATACGCATTAACTTTCATTTACCTACATTTAGAGCAAGCTGCCATTCATGAAATTTTGTACAAGTCATCTTGTAAGAAAGTGTAATGGGATAGTTACCTTCACTGTGCACATGAACGGCTTGACATAAAAATGGTTCAAATGGCTCTAAGCACTATGGGACTTAACTTCTGAGGTCATCAGTCCCCTAGAACTCAGAACTACTTAAACCTAACTAACCTAAGGATATCACACACATCCATGCCCGAGGCAGGATTCGAACCTGCGACCGTAGCGGTCGCGCGGTTCCAGACTGTAGCGCCTAGAACCGCTCGGCCACCCAGTCCGGCAACGGCTTGACAAATACTGTTCTTAGCTCCCTGAGGCTGTTCACGCTGTGCGCAGACGGTGCAGTTGTGAACAAAATATCACACCTCTATAAACTTTTTACGAAGACTTAAAGGTGATAGGTACTTGGATGAAAAACAGGCGGCAGACCCTCAACATAAATAAATGGAATGTAATGGTCGTAAGTAGAGAAAAAGACCTGGTAGCATTTGGCCTGTACGATCAGTGATCATTCGCTGAAACCACATACAACTTATACATAACCGTATATTTTCGGGGTAATTTAGGGTGTAACTACCCTATAAATGAAGCCGACGGGAAGGCAGATGTCATGCTGAGACCTATTGGAAGACCCCCAAATAACTGCTTCACCTAAAGACAAGGACGCTCACAAACCCCTCGTTCCACCTATTCTAGAGTATTGTTTACTGGCTTGGGGATGCTGATCAAGCAGTATTTACGGAAGAAAAGAAGGTATTAAAAGAAATGATGCGCGCTTCGTCGTGTGTTTGCCTATACATTGCGGGAATGCCCCGGAAATACTCGCCAAAATCCGATGGGAGGCGATTCTAGAATAGCGCTGTACATCACTCAGAACTTTACTCATGAAACTACTACCGTCCACTTCCCACTATCAGCCAAGAAACATATCTTTCCCCAACTTAATGACTACGAAAGCGAAGGAAGAGGAATTAGAATGTGCGCAGAGCGGCAACGACAGTCTTTCTTCGTGTATACCATCCGAAATTGAGAAGGGAAGGATAACGGTGGGAAGGGGAATAATCTTTCAATACACCATTTACCCGCCGACACATACCATTCTGTGGAGTTTTGAGTACATATCTGGTGTAGTAGGGTATAAGTGTACATTGTTTCCCACGCGTCAGCTATGGACTTGATGAAATATACGTACTTTTATGTTATGTGAGAATGATTGGGTAGATACAAACCTTGAGATCGCTTCTACTCATACCGAAATAGTTATCGACGTTCGGCTCTAGTTGCATCTGCGACTTTCCGTAATAGAAAAAGAGAGGTGGCTATGTCGTATATTACAAAGGAAAATTGCAGTTAACAGTCGCTATTTGCGTTATATTTACAATTGTGATGCACCCTCACATGTGAAAGGCCTGCACATTATGTTTGCAACCCATTGTGCTCATATATCAAACGTTCATGAAATGAAATAACAAAATGCTAGTGTTACAAACAAATGCTAGACCCACTATTTGTCTTATGTAATAACTTAAGTGTACACCATCCCTAGATGGATGAGAAAACACTCGAAACGGGTAAAACGCAATAAAATAAATTTGATAATATAGTGACTGTTTGCTGCAGTTTATGCCTCAGTAAAATCGTCTTGATCAAAGTATCTCGTCATTTGCGACAGTAACATATTAAGTTTAGTTTTTGATGTTTAACACAGACGTCTATTACAACAGTCTCCTGAACTGTAAATGTGGTGAGCGGCCATCATTTTCAAAGGAGATTCTACGTCCATTGTTAGTGACAGATGGGTGCCTTATCCTGGAACGCACTGATGTGTCAATGATTTTTTCTACAATATTGCAAATCATTTCCTGCTATTAGGGCACTCAGCTGTGGAAACCAAACAACTTCTACTCTGATGTCTTATTGCTCCATGCTGGAAATGTTATTAGTCTCATTAATTTCAGAACCTTAAACGAAGCAATTTTCCTACGTAGGCTTTCATTTATTGTGAAATAAATACTCATTTCAGTATTTAGCAGTTACTTAATTGCACCCACTTGGGCATTATCAGGCTATATGCCAATAAAATTGTTACGCTGACAGTATGTTATGATCCACACATCAGTATGAGAAAAAGGTAAACATGTGATGCTTCCCCCAACAACAGTCTCGGACAAGTTCAGTGGGTAGGGGTACAATCATTAAATATGTGAAGTCCACAGATTTCATTTTAGTCGAGAACTGTAAAGAAAGGAATGGGAGGTTAGAGTTTAGCCTAAAATCTCATCTACTGGGTTCGTGGTTCATATGTTGAGTCTTAAGAGGCAACAGTAAAAAGGAGATTAATTAAGGAGGAAAGACATCTTATCATAAGAAAAGTGCTTCGAACAAGGAAGGCACAATATGAGAAGGTGTCAAGAAAACTCAGGGAACCCTTAACAAAGTCAAGATGAGTTCGTAAACACCATTACCTTAAATTGGTGCATAAGTACATAGCGTCTTTCCACATATAATAATAATAGATATACATAAGAGAGACTTTAGTCATCAATAGTATATTCTCCTTCACTATTTACAACAGTCTGCCAACTCTGGGGTAACTTTTCTACTTCGCGACTGCATAAGTCACGTGGTTTGGAGGCGAAGATCTCGTCTAGTCATGTTCGGAGCTCGTTTTCATCCGGAAAGGAAGTTTCTTGAAGGTTGTTCGATAGAGAGCGGAAAAAGTGAAAATATGGGGGCGCAGCATTAGATGAATAAGGTGGGTATGGAACGACTTCCCGACCCAACTTCTGTATAGTGTTTTTTGGTAGTCTTGCAGAATGCGAGTGCTCGTTATCGTAGAGTAGCATTACTTCACGCAGTATTCCTGGACGTTTTCCTTGGACTGCGTCTGCAAGACTAGTCAGTTGTTGACATTAAATGTCAGCAGTGATGGTTACACCTCGGGGAAGCAATTCGGAGTACACCACATCATCGCTGTTCCATCAGGTACATAACGCTATCTTTTGGGATGCGCAAAGGTCTTTGTACAGAGAGTTGCTGCTTTGCTTGGGCTTAATCATTACATTCTCTTCCTTGTGTTACCGTAAAAACACAATTTCTCGTTACCCAGTAACGATGTAGGATAGGAATGGTAGGTGTTACTGACGAGCCAGTTGATGAGAAGCAAGCAGTGATGCTGATTTTTGTGAGTTTGGCTTAGAGTATACCCACACACCCGATTTTTGAACCTTCCCCACTGCATTCAAATGTCACGCGATGGTGGGATGTTCAAAATTCATATCTGTTAGTTCTAGAGTACACTGACGTGGACTACAGTGGATTAACGCGTTTAAGCGATCTTCATCAAACCCTGAAGGTGTTCCTGAACGTGTACAGTTAGTAATGTCAAAACAATCTTCCTTAAAACGAGAAAACCATTTTCTAGCCGTGCTCTGTCGAATGACATTATCCCCAAACACGGCGCAAATGTTTCTAGCTGCCTTCGCTGCTGTCACCCCTCTACTGAACTCAAAGACTTTGTCGGAAATGTTCCGATTTCTCCACTTGGTAATCCTTTTTTCAGCATCTCCATTTCCTATCTCCAAATGAAAAAATGACGATATATACACTCAGATGGCAACAGTGAACTACAAATAAAAAATGATAATCGGTAAACAAACCCATACCAACCGGAATACCAGTATGAAAAACAAAAACGCTACGAGATTATGCACCAACCTAATACATTGACGTCATTACAGACGGCGTACAAACTCGAATTGGTGGAAGGACCACTCTCGGCGGTTCTCATAAATAACCTAAGAAAACCAGACAAATCTAAATGGCTGAATGTGAGTTAGAACCTCGTTCCTCCCGAATGCGAGTCTAGTGGGTTTAACTCTGTGCCAAGACAGTGGTTCAAGATTTTGTAGATGATCGAAATTTATGACAGTATCTATACATTCCTTGGTATATTTTACTGATAGTGTAGGTTAATGCTGCTAACATCGGTTAGAGCCACCACCAAAATGTTCATCTGACAGTACCTCAAAAGCTTGTTGAATTCCGGTGTCTGTCCGGGTCACGTCATAAGAATTTACGAACAAGAGTTCTCCAGCTTAGAAATACGCCGTGAAAACTTCATATCGCACCTCAAAAATATGTTTTATAGTTTCTTTCCTCTTCTTGCATTTTTAAGCGGTAGATAGCAATAATTATTTGGCGTGAAATTCGTACGCATTAATTATTACTTACATGTCTCTACAGTGACGTTGATAGTTAGATAAAGAGATTTATGAAATCTATACTCAACTCAATAAATCATTCTCTTTTTACATAATAGTGATTTATCACTTTTCCTAACTGTTTTACAGCTATAACCGTATGGCACTGTATGGACAGCAATATTATGAGTAATTTTTATAAAACAATGAGTTGATTCCGGAATAAAATTAGTGAAATATTATTGAAACGTAAATTACAATGTGTACTACTTCACAATTTCTATAAATAAGGCAGCTGCATAACCCTATATTCTCAGATCTGTTCCGAACACCGCACATCCTGGCTCACTAGCAAGTTGTGTTGCGCAGAACTTGGTTAACACTGTGGATAGCTTCTCGTATGCCTAAAACAGTATAGCAGAATGTCAGAAAAATTACTTAGTGACGAGCGTTGGCAATTCTTTTTGCAGATACTGTAGCGATGACTGTCTTCTCCACAGAAACTCCAGCATAGACATGGAATTACAAAAACGCAGTGAATATTTCAAACATTAAAATTTGCAATTACTCAGAATTCCCGCCTCATTGAGGTGCATACCACATCACTAGTGAACCAGTGGGAGAGGTAGGAATGGATGTACGGAACAGAGGACTCATCCTCTCAAACGTGA